>NC_090437.1:81948574-82251605 GCF_031143425.1 Pleurodeles waltl | reverse complement strand
ACATCAGTACCAGCTATGCTAGGTTGTCTGATAATGGGCAGGCTAGGAAGTTTCTTCTCTAAATCTTTTGCTAGGGGTGCCCCAGGGTCAGATTGGGAACCATCAGCTAATTTCTCAACAGAAGTGGCACCTTTGGCCTTATCCTGTTCGACAAGCATATTAACCAACAGTTCTCTAGAGGGATTCTTCCTTACACTTAAACCTCTTTCTATGCAGAGACTCCTTGCTCCTTTCCAGCTAAGGTGATCATAAGCAAGTTTGGACAGATCAACAGTTTGGCATGTGCCAGACATTTTTAGAAAGTGTTTAAGTGATAGAAAAAGTGAGAAAAAAAGTTTCAGAACTTTTGGAAAGACATAATTTTTTTTTTTTTAAACTTTTTAAGAACTTTTTAGAAAGTTTAGAGGTACTTTTCAGCACTTTAGAAAAGAGGTGAGAAAAGAAAAGCAAAACTTTTTGGTTAGGTGTACATACACTGAACATGTTTTGTATATTTTTCTCTTATGAAAAGTACAATTCCAAAAGTGGTAAGTAGTTACAAAGTACTTATCCCACCGCTGCACAACCAATGTAGGAGGCAGGACTGGCTTGTAGTGAGTACCAAGGGGTACTTACACCTTGCACCAGGCCCAGGTATCCCTTATTAGTGTATAGGGTGTCTAGCAGCTTAGGCTGATAGATAATGGTAGCTTAGCAGAGCAGCTTAGGCTGAACTAGGAGACGAGTGAAGCTCCTACAGTACCACCAGTGTCATATGCACAATATCATAAGAAAACACAATACACAGATATACTAAAAATAAAGGTACTTTATTTTTATGACAATATGCCAAAAGTATCTCAGTGAGTACCCTCAGTATGAGGATAGCAAATATGCACAAGATATATGTACACAATACCAAAAATATGCAGTATAGTATTAGAAAACAGTGCAAACAATGTATAGTTACAATAGGATGCAATGGGGACACATAGGGATAGGGGCAACACAAACCATATACTCCAAAAGTGGAATGTGAACCACGAATGGACCCCAAACCTATGTGACCTTGTAGAGGGTCGCTGGGACTGTAAGAAAACAGTGAGGGTTAGAAAAATAGCCCACCCCAAGACCCTGAAAAGTGAGTGCAAAGTGCACTAAAGTTCCCCAAAGAGCACAGAAGTCGTGATAGGGGAATTCTGCAGGAAAGACCAAAACCAGCAATGCAACAACGATGGATTTCCAGACAAGGGTACCTGTGGAACAAGGGGACCAAGTCCAAAAGTCACGATCAAGTCGAGAGTGGGCAGATGCCCAGGAAATGCCAGCTGTGGGTGCAAAGAAGCTGCTACTGGACAGCAGAAGCTGAGGATTCTGCAAGAACGACAAGGGCTAGAAACTTCCCCTTTGGAGGATGGATGTCCCACGTCGTGGAGAGTTGTGCAGAAGTGTTTTCCTGAAGAAAGACCGCAAACAAGCCTTGCTAGCTGCAAGTCGTGCGGTTAGGGTTTTTGGATGCTGCTGTGGCCCAGGAGGGACCAGGATGTCGCCAATTGCGTCAGGGGACAGAGGGGGCGCCCAGCAAGACAAGGAGCCCTCTCAGAAGCAGGCAGCACCCGCAGAAGTGCCGGAACAGGCACTACGAAGTGGAGTGAAACGGTGCTCACCCGAAGTTGCACAAAGGAGTCCCACGTCGCCGGAGGACAACTCAGGTCGTGCAATGCAAGTTAGAGTGCCGTGGACCCAGGCTTGGCTGTGCACAAAGGGTTCCCTCGGAAAGTGCACAGGAGCCGGAGTAGCTGCAAAAGACGCGGTTCCCAGCAATGCAGTCTGGCGTGGGGAGGCAAGGACGTACCTCCACCAAACTTGGACTGAAGAGTCACTGGACGGTGGGAGTCACTTGGACAGAGTTGCTGGATTCAAGGGACCTCGCTCGTCGTGCTGAGAGGAGACCCAGGGGACCGGTGATGCAGTTCGTTGGTGCCTGCGGTTGCAGGGGGACGATTCCGTCGACCCACGGGAGATTTCTTCGGAGCTTCTAGTGCAGAGAGGAGGCAGACTACCCCCACAGCATGCACCACCAGGAAAGCAGTCGAGAAGGCGGCAGGATCAGCGTTACAGAGTTGCAGTAGTCGTCTTCGCTACTTTGTTGCAGTTTTGCAGGCTTCCAGCGCGGTCAGCAGTCGATTCCTTGGCAGAAGGTGAAGAGAGAGATGCAGAGGAACTCTGATGAGCTCTTGCATTCGTTATCTAAGGAAATCCCCAAAGCAGAGACCCTAAATAGCCAGAAAAGAGGGTTTGGCTACTTAGGAGAGAAGATAGGCTCCTTCAGGTGTTGCTAGCCTATCAGAAGGAGTCTCTGACGTCACCATGTGTGCCCATGAAAGCATTTCCAGAGGCTGGGGGAGGCTACTCCTCCCCTGCCTTAACACCATTTTCCAAAGGGAGAGGGTGTAACACCCTCTCTCTGAGGAAGTTCTTTGTTCTGCCTTCCTGGGCCAAGCCTGGCTGGACCCCAGGAGGGCAGAAACCTGTCTGAGGGGTTGGCAGCAGCAGCAGCTGCAGTGAAACCCCTGAAAAGGCAGTTTGGCAGTACCCGGGTCTGTGCTACAGACATGTGAGATCATGGGATTGTGCCAACAATGCCAGGATGGCATAGAGGGGGCAATTCCATGATCTTAGACATGTTACATGGCCATATTCGGAGTTACCATTGTGAAGATACACATAGGTAGTGACCTATATGTAGTGCACGCGTGTAATGGTGTCCCCGCACTCACAAAGTCCGGGGAATTGGCCCTGAACAATGTGGGGGCACCTTGGCTAGTGCCAGGGTGCCCACACACTAAGTAACTTAGCACCCAACCTTTACAAGGTAAAGGTTAGACATATAGGTGACTTATAAGTTACTTAAGTGCAGTGTAAAATGGCTGTGAAATAACGTGGACGTTATTTCACTCAGGCTGCAGTGGCAGGCCTGTGTAAGAATTGTCAGAGCTCCCTATGGGTGGCAAAAGAAATGCTGCAGCCCATAGGGATCTCCTGGAACCCCAATACCCTGGGTACCTCAGTACCATATACTAGGGAATTATAAGGGTGTTCCAATATGCCAATGTAAATCGGTAAAATTGGTCACTAGCCTGTTAGTGACAATTTGAAAGAAATGAGAGAGCATAACCACTGAGGTTCTGATTAGCAGAGCCTCAGTGAGACAGTTAGTCATAACACAGGTAACACATACAGGGCACACTTATGAGCACTGGGGCCCTGGCTGGCAGGGTCCCAGTGACACATACAACTAAAACAACATATATACAGTGAAATATGGGGGTAACAGGCAAGATGGTACTTTCCTACAGTGTTCCTCTTTCTTGAGTGCGACAGACGAAATTCAAAGTGGTCCAGAGGATGCCTCCTTATAAAAGGGACTGAACTGTCTGTGATTGGTTGAACTTTGTTCTAGTCCTTTCTTGTGGCATTTTGGGAAAGATGGTTGATAATTAGGGCTCTTGGTTTTTTTTAAAAACATTTCCATCTGCATTTATCCATATTTATTTTTTTGCCATCTTATTAGTATTTATCCATATTTTGTTTTTGTTGTTTGTGAATAAGGAGTCAAAAATGGTGCATTTCCACATGTAACTCATAAACATGCACTCAGACGCTGATGCCTATTGTGTTTTGGCAAATTCAAGAACTAAATATATCAAAAACACTACACCCACAGGTAAATATTAGCAATTTACTAAAAATATTTTCTAACATATGCCTGTATTTGAAGATATTGTAACCTGTCTTTTTAACCCCCCTGCTGTCTATCTGCTCATCTGTTATCTTGGAATTCACAACAGACAACATGGAAAGTAACTCATTAGAAGCATAATTTTCAGTATTTTTCTCCTTTTAAAATTAAACACAGACAGGAAACACACTGTTTTCTGTCTGTATTCACTTGTAAAAATGGAAAACTGGGAGCCTTATTTAGAACGTTTGAGTCTGCTTGAAGTAATAAAAAGTCAGAAAGTTGAGCATAATCCTCACCTTCCTGTCCTTAATAAAATTGAAACTTTCTGTTACGAAAGCTAGGAAATTTTATATTCCATGGGGGATACTGTAATACCAAGGAATATTCACAAAGCAGCAGTGTGTGAAATGTTGTGCCAGACACACTTATGCTGCATGTGCATTGATTATCCTGTGCTAATGAAGCTTCACAGTGCAACACAAGATGAATGTATTTCTTTATATTTCCTCATTAATAGGCAGATGCAAGGAGACCGCCCATTATAATCTACATTGGTTCACCCTTTCACTTTACACATTGTGACCACAAAGTTTAGACAAATAATTTGAGGTACATGCTCCTTTTAAAGAAGACAAATGAATATCTTATAGTCTGAATAAATTGAACCAGACACTAAAGGTCTCGGTTTATGATAAAGCCTACATCTACCTACCTTTACTTCCGATAGCACCGTGCACATCTACCCTACAGTTGGATGGTTCTGCCTGGGCAGTGACCCAGCAGTGGTCAAGTGTAAGGCCTTGAAAGGTTACTAGAATCAGCTTATAACGTTTAGGATGACTGTTACAACTGTTTTCAATACTGAGGCACACTAGGGTCTCCCAAGGTGCAGAAACCTACGATGGCTTTCAGTCTGTGGGTCTCGGCACACTGACCTCTGAACCAGTTGAACTAACGAGCCACAATGAACAGATCAATAATATTTACAAGGAGCAAGATTTCGGGTTTCCCCATGTTCTAGGAAAGGGTCCCCATTCCTAAGGACCTTGTCCACTGGATATTCTTGGTCCACCAGAGACTAAAAAATGTTGACTGATCAGACATTTCAGAGACACACCTCCTTGAAAATGGTGGTTAAGCTTAGGGATTTGGGTGTCTGTGAGCATGATGGGAGCTATGTATGTTTATGACCCCTTTCCCTAGCACACTTGGCTCTCTAGCCTGCCCAATGAACTGGCAGTGCTTAATTTGTAGAATAATAAGTGCTGATTTCCAAAGTTTTTCTCAGAAGTCGGCGGCCAGCAATGAGAAATGTTGGGAATTACCAAATATCAAGGCTGCATCGTCTTGATTCCACCTCATGTCTCTTTCTTGCATCACCATACACTCTATCATACTTTTATTTCAATTTTTATTTCACTCTTGCAGTTTCTATCACAATCCTGTTTTCTCCCCTTATTGATGCTATTTTTCCATCTTTCTCTCTCTCGTCATTTTGTTTTCTCTCTAGCTATGGGTCAAAACCATACAAGAAACAGAAAGTGCTAGTCCCCAAAAATGAGTACCATTGGGCCACACCTGCATTCACCAGCTCATATATAGCACTGGAACTGGGTCTCCTTACCAATAACACAAGTAGCACAGGTACAGACAATCACTTCACATTTATGACCAGTTCCTTATGACAACCTATAGCTTTTCTTTACCTTTTAATTGGTGTTGGTTTCCCATTACACTTAAGGGGCATATGCATTTGGGTTTGGGCCCCATCAGCTGTAGTTTTGGCTCAGGCCTACCCCAGAACAAAACGGTAGAAACTAGAACAAAGGATGTACAAGGATTGCTACATTGTTTCCCATAGCTGACATCTAAGCCAAACTACTGTCGTGGATCGGAAACACTTCAGCGAACCCAGTGGGATCTGGATTTTGCAGAGATCTTTGTGAATACTCCCATTGGGAGACTGCCCAAAGATACTAGAGGGAATTGGACTGCACAGTGTGACTGGCACAGGCACTAGAAATCCTTCTAGAGTGGTAGAGGTGCGGTGCCTTGTGGAGCGGAAAGGATCTCATTAGCATTAGACCTTTAATAATTACGGACATGTGCAGCAACACCTACTGCACATACCGAAATTATTTTAAGGTAAATTTCAGCAGGTCAGAACTTTCCCAGTTAATGGGGACTGCAACGAACATCGATTGTGGTCCCTACCACCAGTTAAGGGTCATTTCCCGTGTGGGAATTGCAATGTTTGCCACCTCACTGAGCGAATAAAAATGGTCAAGTTACAACCCATTGGTCCATGGTACCTCAACAAACATACCAATTGTAACACTTCTAACTGTATATATTTGATCCGCTGCCCGTGTGGATTACGCTATGATCACAAGACCAGTTAAGATTAGCATTAAAGTAACATCAGATCCAGTCTGACAACAAAATTAAGGATACATTACCACGATGCCAAGCACACTCCCGATGATATGTGGTGGATTGTTTTGGAAGTTGTACAATCAACAACAAGAGGGCTCCTTGGAGTTGAACAACGTTGGGTCTTCAGATTAGGTACCCATATTCGGGGCCTTAACAATGATATGCCTTGGCTGAGTATTGCAGGAGGTGCTAGAGGACTCTAGTTATTGTAGTCGTCCTATCTTAACACATCTGGAAACATGTTCTATCAAGATATTTGGCTCTATTAGCTGAATTGAAAAATCACAATGTATCGGTCTTAGTTCAAGTACCCTGATTTATCTGCTTCATTGAAAAAACAATTAATTGACCAGTCATTCCTCCCTATTGTCTTGTGATATCTACTGACTAGTCGATTAGTCAGTATATATAGTCTTATCTACTTTGAATAATTTCCTGATATTTTTGTCCCAAACACAATATTTCTCGGTGCGCGGAGCCCGTGTGGCTCAGGAAGCAGTCGGATCTATAGTTGGGTCCTTCGTTTATTTCCATGTACTGACTCAGTAGTACCTCCCCTTCTGTCTTTTGATTGGACGTTGTACGTCCGAGCATTCATCTGTATCTGAGCTATCGCCTTCCTCTGCTTTTAGAGGTCTGGCGGCGCTCCGGGGACTCCAGATATGAGGATCCTGCTTCTTAAGGTATTTTTTGTATGTTTACCTCGCCTTCCGTCGGACACATATTAGCCGGGCACAGAAGGAGCTACCTTCTCGCTCGGCCTTTTCAGAGACGAGGTTTCTCAATTATTGTTGATCGACTTTTCCCCTGAGTTTAGCTTTGCGGGAACAGCGATACTTTCGATTTAAGGTGTGGGAGGTTGGCCTGGCTTATAGTGGGTACCTTGTGGTACTTACACCTTGTGCCAAGTCCAGTTATCCCTTATTAGTAGAATAGAGGTGTTTCTAGCAGCTTAGGCTGAACTAGGAGACATGCAAAGCTCCTACTATATCACGTATATCATATAGCACTATATCACAAGAAAACACAATACTCAGAGTTACTAAAAATAAAGGTACTTTATTTTAGTGACAATATGCCAAAAGTATCTCAGAGGATACCCTCACTTAGGAGGTAAGTAATATACACAATTTTTATGTACACAAACCAAAATCAGGTAAGTAACAGTAAGAAAAGTAGTGCAAACAATGTAGAAAAACAATAGGATGCAAAAGGTAGAAATAGGCCTAGGGGCAACACAAACCATATACTCCAAAAGTGGAATGCGAACCACAAATGGACCCCAGGCCTATGGTAGGTTGTAGAGCGTTGCTGGGACTGAGAAAAGAGTAAGGGTGTCCAAGATACCCCACCCAAAGACCCTGAAAAGTAGGAGTAAAGTTACCCTACTGCCCCAGAAAGACAGTATAGTCAAGATTGAGGATTCTGCAAGAACAACAACTGCTACAAAAACACTGATGACGGATTCCTGGACCTGAGGAACTTTAAAGGAAGGGGACCAACTCCAAGAGTCACACAAGTGTCCAGGGGGGCAGGAGCCCACTAAACCCCCGATGAAGGTGCAAAAGGGCTGCCTCCGGATGGAAGAAGCCAAAGATTCTGCAACAACGGAAGGTGCCAGGAACTTCTCCTTTGGTCAGAAGATGTCCCACAGCGTGCTGGGGGATGCAGAGTTGTTTCCACGCAGAAATACCGCAAACAAGCCTTGCTAGCTGCAAGAGTCACAGTTGAGGATTTTGGGTACTGCTGGGGCACAGGAAGGACCAGGAGGTCGCCCCTTGGAGGAGGAGACAGAGGGGGCGCTCAGCAACTCAGAGAGCCCCCCATAGAAGCTGGCAGCACCCACAGAAGTACCGGAACAGGCACTTAGATCTGAGGACAGCGGCTGACTCAGAGTCACAAAGGAGGGTCCCGCGACGTCGGAGTCCAACTCAGCGAGTTGGGCAATGCAGGACGGAATGCTGGGGACCCAGGCTAGGCAGTGCACAAAGGAAGTCTTGGAAAAGTGCACAGAAGCCAGAGCAGCTGCAGATCACGCAGTACACATGATTACTGTCTGGCGTGGGGAGGCAAGGACTTACCTTCACCAAATTTGGACAGAAGGGCCACTGGTCTGTGGGAGACACTTGAACCCAGCTCCTGTGTTCCAGGGACCACACTCGTCCGGATGAGAGGGGACCGGTGATGCAGAAGTTTGGTGCCTGCGTTAGCAGGGGGAAGATTTCATCGACCCACTGGAGATTTCCTCTTGGCTTCCAGTGCAGGGTGAAGGCAGACAGCCCTCAGAGCATGCACCAACAGGAAACAGTTGAGAAAGCCAGCAGGATTAGGCGCTACAATGTTGCTGGTAGTCGTCTTGCTACTTTGTTGCGGTTTTGCAGGCGTCCTGGAGCAGTCAGCAGTCGATCCTTGGCAGAAGTTGAAGAGGGAAGTGCAGAGGAACTCTGGTGAGCTCTTGCATTCGTTATCTGAGGAATAGCCAAGAGGAGAGACAGTAAATAGCCCAAAAAGGAGGATTGGCTACGGAGAATGGTAAGCACCTATCAGGAGGGGTCTCTGACGTCACCTGCTGGCACTGGCCACCCAGAATGGTATTGGGGTGACAATTCCATGATCCTAGACATGTTACATGGCCATGTTCGGAGTTACCATGGTGACGTTACATATGGGTATTGACCTATATGTAGTGCACGCATGTAATGGTGTCCCCGCACTCACAAAGTCTGGGGAATTTGAGCTGAACAATGTGGGGGGCACCTTGCCTAGTGCCAGGGTGCCCACACACTAAGTAACTTGGCACCTAACCTTCACCAAGTGAGGGTTAGACATATAGGTGACTTATAAGTTACTTATGTGCAGTGAAAATGGCTGTGAAATAACATGGACGTTATTTGACTCAGGCTGCAGTGGCAGTCCTGTGTAAGAATTGTCTGAGCTCCCTATGGGTGGCAAAAGAAATGCTGCAGCCCATAGGGATCTCCTGGAACCCCAATACCCTGGGTACCTAGGTACCATATTCAAGGGAATTAAAAGGGTGTTCCAGTGTGCCAATGAGAACTGGTAAAATTAGTCACTAGCCTGCAGTGACAATTTTAAAAGCAGAGCGAGAGCATAAACACTGAGGTTCTGGTTAGCAGAGCCTCAATGATACAGTTATGCACCACACAGGGAACACATACAGGGCATACATTATGAGCACTGGGATCCCAGGGACACATAGGCAAAAACAAACATACATACAGTGAAAATGGGGGTAACATGCAAGGCAAGATGGTACTTTCCTACACAACCCCCCCCCCCCCCCCCCCAAACGAAGGACAATAAGGCTAACCTTGCCCAGATGAGTCTTCATTGTCTAAGTGGAAATATCTGGAGAGTCCATCTGCATTGGAGTGGGTATTCCCAGGTCTATGTTCCACTGTATAGTCCATTCCCTGTAGGGATATGGACCACCTCAACAATTTAGGGTTTTCACTTTTCATTTGTTTTAGCCAAAGTAGAGGTTTGTGGTCTGTCTGAACAATAAAGTGAGTACCAAACGGGTATGGTCTCAACTTTTTCAGTGCCCAGACCACAGCAAAAGCCTCCCTCTCTATGATACTTTGGGCACGCGGTACCGGATTACTGCTAAATTGTCTACTAGCATGAGACTGTCTCCTTTGCAGGAGTTCGATTGTGCAGTTCTCTGTAATGTATACCCACCTATAGTTTTGGTAAGAGAGGTAGTTGTGTTGTGTTGGCCCGTGCAATGGGCCTCCCGGGGCACTACCGTGCGCCAGTTGTTCATTGGACGTAGATCTTTATCCCCTTGTAATAAGACATGCAGTGGAGATGTAATCGGTCCCCAGTTTTGATGGCCCTAATACAGCCGCCTAGCGCCTTTGCTTGGTTAGCGTATGCACAATGTTTTAGTCAATCTCTTTTTTGTATATAGACTGGCCTTGTTGTTTACATCTACGATACTGCTTGATAACAATTTGATAGTATCATTTTTCAGTATATGGAAGAATATGTATTATACACAATTGTACTGTGTGGATTTATATTGGTTTCTTTTTTCATATTATTTTTTCTATAGCAATTATGACCAATTGTCAACCCGCCTGACTTAGCAAAAGGCTGGGCCACAAAATTGGGTGGTAAGCATACTATTAATGATTATCTTCCATTAAAATTGCCCTTTTCTTAGTGTTCAGAAGTTTTTAATACATCATTGTAGTCGTATAGATATCCCAGATTAATGGGGGTTGAGCATTCCTTTTGATTAAGATTACACTAAGTCTTCTTTGTTTGTGCTTTTGATCTCTGTGACTCTGGGTTGGTTCATCTGCAACCAAACTCATTGGACAAATGAGTGAGAAGAGACTCATCATAAGATACTTGTGACAACGTCATCTTTATTATAGATCATTGTATCTGTTTTTTGTTGGAGAAGATCTTGTTTAAGTCCTGAAGAAGCGCCATAAGGTCTGTACGGACACAGTAAGGTGCGAAACACGTTGACTGTTAGAGTGGCATAAGAAATAGTGTTTCTCAACCACTTGTGTTAGAGTAAAAGGGTCATTATTCCCCCTATACTTGCTTTTCTGCTTTTAATCTTGACCAACTCCCATCGACCTTAATTAAAGGGATTCACCTAAGGGGAGCGGAGTAAATTTTAACTTCACTTTCTCTCCACCTTTTCTAGCTGTTTTTTTGCACAGTAGTTTGGTTTAGTGACCCCAATGTGCCTTTGCTTCTAAGGGAACATACTGATCGCTGGAGTCACCTCTCTGGAACAGTGTACCTTTTTTGATATGATAAAATATGATATAGGAAGTAGTACTGGACCAGTTAACCTCCTTATCCCTATTTTCTTCTGAGTACTCCCATTGGGAGACTGCCCAAAGATACTAGAGGGAATTGGACTACACAGTGTGACTGGCAGAGGCACCAGAAATCCTTCTATAGTGGTAGAGGTGCGATGCCTTGTGGAGCAGAAAGGATCTCATTAGCAATAGACCTTTAATAATTACGGACATGTGCAGCAACACCTACTGCACATACCGAAATTATGAGTTAAATTTCAGCAGGTCAGAACTTTCAGAATTGAAAAAAATGTTTGAAATTACCTAATGGTGTGGATTATAGTAGTCATAACCAACATATACTTGTTATAGCCAGTTTCACAAGCAAAACTTTAACAGGACATTACATCAGAATTTTTTTAACTTCAGGGTTAGAATTTATCAAAGAAATTACTCCAATAAAAGACTGATCATGCGTAATCAAGACCAATGTAAAAAACCCTTTTGTGAAATTTATTTCTGGCAGGGCAATTAACTTTACTATGCAGGTTTATGGTGCTACAGTATCTGAATCCCAAATCTACCACCACTTCAAAAGTAAGCCGAAAAGGTTTACCCCAAACTACCACTGAGGAATCTGTTCACACAAACAACTAGTGGATGGCAATACAACAGGGATACAACACTTTCCAAGTCCCTAGGACAACAATAGCAAACAACTGTCTCTACTACATACATTTCAGAATAAACTGGTTTCCCAAGAGCCTGGAAAAGGCCTTCAGCACAACCAGGGCTTTTAATTAGTGCTACAACCTCTATATGGTTATCAGTCTGCAAAGCCAAAATAAAGATTATGGGGGAGATTATTTTATTTATTTTTTTAAACAAAATTCCTAAATATCTAAAAATGACAGGCATTATTGAAAGCCAACCAAAATAATGTTCTGAATCTAATGATTAACAATGCAACATGTGGGTGGGTTTTCATAGGGGTGTTGGTCTTAAGAAGTTCAATGCAATCTCTAGCAAGGGGGATTATCAGATAGCTTGGCAAAGCATCTCAAGAGAAATAAATTCTTGCAGACTCCTTTCCTCCACCTTTGGTTCTGTGTGTTCGGCTTCTTTTTGTTCCTTCTTCTCTGCATTCAATTGGACGCAACATAGCAAAGGGGGTAAGGGAGATGGGTGAATCTTATAAAGAAAGAGGAGCTGAAGGGCTGTTGGGCCAGTTCTCCACTGCTTACAAGTATTGTCCGTTGTTCCATGGTCCACAGAAAAGAAATGCAAATGCTAACTCAGAATGCCATGAATCTTCTTTTTAGGCTTTAACTCGCAAGTGTCAGCAGTGACAAGCAGTCAAGGCTTATTGCTGAAGATTGAATGCTGAGGTACAGGTCAAGTGAATGGTGCACAATAAATGCCCTGCCACATTATTGTGAGTATATAAAAAAAAAAGTGTTAACTTTATTTGAATGTTTAGGTTCAGTTCTGCAATAAAATGTTTATTTTCACCATCAGTGTATATTGCTTTAACACTAAAAGCATGGACAACATGCAGGGGCCGCCTATGTGCATTACACCAGCCTAAGTGCACGGTGTTCCAACCAAGTCACATGTCATTGTTTGGCATGCCATAGACACAGGTGTACCTCATGCAAGCAGTGCTGTAAAAGCAGTTCAACTCAAAGGCATTCTTAGCTCTTTCCTTTGACTCCTATAATGGGTGGAGATGAGAGGACACGTTCTCAGGAGGAATAGCTAAGGGTCGATCTGGGCATTGCCCGGGTCCTGTCTCAGAGGAACTCCAAGCTTTGGAAAGTAACTATCTCAGCAGGCAGTGATGGAGCCGCCCCCATGACTCCTGAGAATGGTCAAGTAGGTTCTTAGCATTAAGAGAAATATAACTCACTACAAGTCAGTCATCAATGCGTACTGCCCTGATGTTAATATATGATTGTGACTTGTGATGGGAGGACAGGCAGTTTATCTGTTTATGATACATTCCTTCTCTGGTTGCACACAAAACAACCACTGAATGTAAAGGATACACTTTTTCACAGTTTACCCTAAGCCACTGGCAACTGGGTGGCTCAACTAGTCACGCAGGATGGATGTACCACTTGAATATGAATCAATTTCAAGTGCATTTGCCAATATTTTAGAAAATAAAGTCTATGTACTTAAAAACTGGGTTTCATGATGAAAGATAACACGCAATATTGGGTACTTGATGCTTGACCTCCTCTAGAATTGACCACAGCGAACAGGGATAGGTATTTAGCATTCTCCTATGCCTCCACCGAGGCCATATTCTGTCCGGTTCTGCTGCGGTAAGCACAAAGATTCCCTATCCTGGTTCACTGTGAGTTTTGCAGATCAGAACTTGACACACAACATGTTTGTCTTGGCTACAATGGCTTAGGGAGAGAATTTCACAACTCAGGTACACAAAACAAGACAGAAGAGAAACTGATCTCTGCAGCCAACTGTGCTGTACATCATGGCAACTCACAATCTTGCTGCTTCCCATAATTTGAGGGGGGCGGCTCCACTCTCCACAGATCAGTGCGACTGCTTCATGAAATTGACTCTATTGCTTGTCACAGAATCAGAAATTGTTGAGGTTACTTACTCCTGTAAACTAAGTCAATCAGCATTCCCTTATATGCTCGCTTTATTTTATGGTTCCTAGTAAAATTCAAAATCTGCAAGGAGACAGGCAACTGAAGAAACTTCTAAGTGTCTCTTTTAGTGGTCATCAGCCATTCTACAGGTGTGAACTCTACAGCTCCATGTGGCCCAGTTGTCTTGAGCTGTTCAGTGCCAGGCTCTTCAAAATGAAATGTTCCGATGTACTCCACAAAACTAATCAAGACAAAACGTCTGGGTGGGCTGCCAACAATATAACACAGTAACAGGAGACAAGGCTTCCTCTTCTGCACCCTGCAGCAAAACAAAAGAGCTAGGTTGCTGGGTCCAAGCTGTTTCTTGAAAACCACCGTCATCTGTGTGGCACAGTGGGGAGCAAGACATTTCATACATCTTAAATAGAGCTTTCTGAGGGAAATGTTGACTCCAAAAGAGGCAATGACAAATACTTTGATTTCACCCTGGGTGAAATGATCTTTTCAAAGTTGTAACATTTCTAATTTCCCCTACAACTGAAGAACATTTGAAATGCAAAAAGCTGCACGAAAAATAACTATGCTGGGGCGCTAGTACCCTCATACAGTTTCTAAGCACATTTGTTGAGTTAATATAGGAGATGTTTTTGAAAAGTTTTTTTTTTAATTTAACATATAGAAATATTTACGAAATAAAATTGGTATGATCTAAACCAGATAAGACATGTGGCTTGTGTCAATTACTGCCTTCCTTCTTAACCATGAAGTTTAAACTTCTATCTAAAATGTACATTGTTTGACTAGGGAAAAAAGGTAGGTAAAATAACGTTTTACTTTGGTTTTCAATTTATGTGGCAAGAAAAGTCCAGTTAGGAATTTACAACGCCAGTAGCTCTAACTGGAGCAAATGCGAGACCCCTTGCATTGTAAATGCTTGTTTTGCACAGGCTGCTCCCGGGCACCCAGGGGAGCGCAGGGGAGGACATACTGTGGACCCAAATTGCATGTTTGTTAAAATGTTCATGTGCACCATGTCTATGCCGACTCGTAACCTCTGCCATCTAGTAGCTCATCAATTAAGGAGCCTCTTTATTTAGAGTGCCCACTTTCAATACGTTGGAAACAGCTCTGTAATGTGCCCTCCAGCTTCGAATTCCAGAAGCAGTAATATAAGACTTAAAGTAGAACTGGCAAGTGCAGGATACCAAAGTTGATAATGAAAGACGCAAGCATGGCTTTTTAGAACAAAAAAAAAAATGAAATGCTTCCATTATTAAACAAGCATTGGCAATGCCAATAGGTCTCGTCTATACAAGAGCTATAGGCTTTGGCAATGTGTTTTGCCATGCTGCACACCAGTCTGGCTCCTGATCTGCATGGCTAAAAGTTAGTGGTGTGGAGTGTCACAATGGAGTATGGGGGGTAGGGGGGAGCACACCGCTGTAGAGTGGCTTTGTTTGAATGTTGTAGAGTGGAGTAGGAGGAGTAGAGTGTCGTAGATTTGAATAGAGTGGCAGAGGAGTGGAGTGGGGTGGATTAGGGTAGAGTGGGTTGGAGTGAATTGAGGTAGTACGATGGACTGGATTAGAGTAGAATGGAGTGGATCGAGTGGAGCAGGGTGGCTTGGTGTGGAGGGGACTGAAATGTAGTGAGGTGGATGGGATTAGGGTGGATTGGGGTAGGTGGTTTAGATTGGAGTGATAATGGTGGGGTGGATTTGATTGGAGTGAGGTGGACTGGAGTGGGTAGATTGAGTCGGAGTAGGACAGACTGAACTGGGAAGGGGGGGGGGGGGTCGACTGAATTGGGATAGAATTGACTGAAGTAGAGTGTGGTGGATTGGACTGATTGGGATGGGCTGTATTGGACTGTGGAGGGTGTCGGTTTGGATTGCATGGAGGTGGGGTGGACTGGAGTGCGGTGCGGTGGATGACCTGGAGTGGGATGAACTGAACTAAGGTGGGCTGGACTTGACTGGAGTGGGGTGGGGTAGGCTGGATGGATTGGATTGGAGTGTGGTGGACTGAACTGGGATGGGGTGGATTTGATTGAAATGGTTTGGGTGAACTGGAGGGAGTGGACTGATATAGATTGGGGTGGGTGGGTTGCATTGTGGTGGGGTGGATTGCAATGAGGTGAAGTGGATTGGATTGGCATGTGGTGGGGTGGACTGGAGCAGGTTGGATCAGATTTGGGTGAATTGGATGGAGTACAGTGGATTGGAGTGGGTGGGGAGGATTTGAGTGGATTATGGTGGTTTGGAGTGGATTGGACTGGAGTTAGGTGGATTAATGTGGCCTGGAGTTGGGTGGATTAATGTGGACTGGAGTTGGGTGGATTAATGTGGACTGGAGTTGGGTGGATTAAAGTGGACTAGAGTTGGGTATTGGTGGACTTGATTGAGGTGGATTGGAGTGGACTGGGGTGTGTTAGATTGGAGAAAGGTGGGTTGCATTGAAGTGGGGTGGGATGACTGAAGTAGGTTGGGATGGATTGGAGTAGGCTGGATCAGACTGGAGTGGGGTGGTTTAAAGTGGGGTAGACTGGACGGGGTTGGATTGTTGCAACGTTGATTGAATTGGTGTGGGGTGGACTAGTATGGAGCGGGGTGAATTGGAATGGAGTGGGTTGGATTGGGGTGATGTAGGTGGGCTGGACTGGGGTTTATTGTTTTGGATTAGAGTGGGTTGTTTGGGATTGCAGTGAGGCAGGTTGTTTTGGATTTAAATGGGCAGACTGCTGTGGGGCAGGTTGTTTTGGATTAAAGTGGGTAGATTGGGGTTGGGAGGATTGAAATGAGTTGGAGTGTGGTAGATTGTATTAGGATGGAATGGGTTGTGTGGGTTGAACTGGACTGAATTGGGGAGAGGTAGATTGGGCGTATTCTTTTGGACTGGAGTGGAGCAGGTAGGAGTGGAGTGGAGTGGATTTGAGTGGGGTAGATTGTTTTTTATTCAACTGGGGCAGACTGGAGATGGGCAGAATGGTTGAAGTGGAGCAGACTGGAGTGCGGTGGACTAGAGTCAGGCAGATTGTTTTGGATTGGAGTGGGGCAGACTGTTTTGGATTGGAGTGCAGTAGATTGCAGTGGGGCAAACTGTTTTGGATTGGGGAAGATTGTTTTGGATTGGAGTGGGGCACATTTCGGATTAGAGTGGGGTAAATGCTTTGGATTGGAGCAGGGCAGATTGTTCTGGAGTGGTGCAGATTGTTTTTTTATTAGAGTGGAGCAGATTATACTGGTGTGGGTTGGGACGACTGGAGTGGGATGGGATGGATTGGTGTGGAGTGGACTGTTTTGGATTTTAGTGGGCGGACTGCAGTGGAGTGGACTGGGGTGTACTGCACGATTATGCGTTAAAGCATCATTTCAGAGATTACACATAATAAACAATGTTGCTTTGCAATATATCAAACAAGTTAATTGTCATCTTTTGAGAAAGGCAACCACAAGCAAAAACAAAAGAAAAAGTGGGTGAAAAGTGACAAAAGACGACTTGGCAAAATAAAAGAAAGTTAGCTTTAAAAAATAAAACTTTGCAATTTTGTTTGCCCTGCTGAGCACGCTTTTGCCAGACACAAGTCTTCTGTTTGCAGGGCACTAAAAGTTAAAACGAACAAAACAGTAATATCACATCAGCAGCAGCCAGCACTAAGTAAGTTTAATAAATCAGTTCTTGGTCCCAAATTATAAGGCTATAAAGAAGAGTGTCACTCAAACCAACAAATGGTGAGCAACAGGCTGGCTCCAAGGCCTTTACTGTACACAACAGAGTCTTGCCAGTGAGACGCATGCGCTAGCGCATGCAGTCACAGGCTTGACCCTAAAAAGGTCTCACTCTTCCATGAAGTTCAGAGAAAAGGGAAAAGATATTGCAATTAAAGAGTAACATAAGTGTTGGGGAATTCCTTTTCCAAATAAAAGAAAGAGTCAGGATATTATCTTAAGAACAAAGAACCACAGCCTTAATGTTCACATGATGCCACACATGGATGGTAGAAGACTGAGAAAGCTTTTTGATACGAGTTGCTTCACAACAATGAACAGACATTAATTAAGACTTTAGTTAACCCTCTTACTATTACTTGTGCATGGAAGGACTAGGCTAACCTCATTGGGAAATTGTCTATTCATGGAGATTTTGTAAGAGAAATCTCATGGTTCGAGAGAAATAACTGTGCAGCAAAAAAGTGGTTACACAAAAAAAAAATTGAGGAAGTCTGATGTTGAAAATGGGAACTTAAGAATTTGTAACTACTTTACATGTAAGAATTCAAAATTGGAATGAGCAAGCTTCCTGCAACTTCACACTGGGCCTGATTTAGAGTTTGGCGGACGAGTTACTTTGTCACAAACGTGATGGATATGCCTTCCGCGGCATTACGATTTCCATAGTAAATAATGGAATCGTAATACGAAATTGTAACTCTGTGCGCCAAATTCTAAATCAGGTCCATAGTTTGCAATACACATAGCAAAGATCATCTTCGTACATTAAAAGCTCCACTCCTATTTGTTTTTCAGGACTAGCTCCAGCAGCCTCATAGTACAGAATCATTGCTGCATTTGACCAGTGACAAATACAGAAAACAATGGAATGAGATTATTTGCACTGGTCTTGAAAAAGTAGAAATGCAAATATAAGTGGCACAAAAACCACCACTTGCCATCTTCTGCACCAGGAGCCCAGAAGGCAAAAGGAGACAGCCCAGTCAAGCTTCTTTTAATGCAGGCTGGTCACATCCTTGGCCTAAACTTGTGGAGGCACAGCAATTTGCAACTGTATTTCACACAGAGCATGACGTTTGCAGTCTCTAAGGGCTGTACATACAAGGCGTTAGTACTGCCCAGTTTAATAGCATTCAGTTTATCAACATTTAAAAGAGGACTACTGGGATGGCTTGGTTTGGTTTCAAATGTACGGCTTGGAGGACACCAGCTGCAAGCAGTTTGTCAGAGTCAACTCGCTCATTACTGTTAAAAAAAAAAAAAAAAAATCACATCAACATCTCAAGCTCTTTACTGAGACCAGGCTAATCCTTCCATCCAAAACTTTCATTAACTCTCCATTTATCGGAAAATGGTTCATGCGCCACCTTTTTTCATGGTCCTTCTTTCTCTCAGGAGGAACAGCTCCATCTCTTGGATGTGAAGAGAGCAGAGTTGGTTTACTTTGAAAATGACAGAACCACCTAGGCAATAATAACCTCTGTTTGGCATTTATGGGCTAGCAAGTCAAGATCACAAAGGTGCAATTGTGATTTTGAACTACTCTAGCAGAAGTTCTTCTTCCTTTGGAGGTGTAAGGAAGGGCCACAAGAGGCTTGGCAGCTTCTTGGGCAATGCATCAAAGAGAGACATTCCAGTGTTGTTGCAAATTAGTGGCAGAGGTCTCCTCCAATGTTTTTGTTAACACCTCAGATAGCATGTAGAAAACAAGGAGTCAACAGCTTCAATCACATGAAATCACCAAGATCTCCACTGACCCTCACTGCAGGAGCTCTCCTTCTTACAGGGCTTCATTGGTATTGGCAGGCAGAGGGGCTCTATGTGCTTTTCTCCTCACAGGGTGCATAGTCTTGGCAGTAAAATCTGCATGTTATGTCCTATCAGGTGCTAATATTGATCAGGTGTGAAATATGAAGAGCAGAATGGCTTCATTGCAGGCTCTTGATATATGTGCCACAAAACAGGTGTCGGCAGAAATTTCTATTTTAGCCACCGAAAAGGTGCTCGATCTAGTGGTCTGGGAAACACTATTTCGGATTTTGGAGAGATTTGTTTTTTCTTGTCAGAGCACAGGATTTATAAGAATACATTCTAATGCCAAGAAAAAAATAATGTTAAACGCATCGGAAGGAGGTCTATCTAAAGTTGTACAACTAACTAGGCAGGGGCATCTCATCTCACCTGTTCTTTTTGCCTATTTTACTGAGCCCTTAGCTCAGCCTATTAGACAAGACGAAGTTATTAAGGCTCCTTTGTCTCAAATGTACAAAATTATATGCAAATGAAGTAATATTATTGGCACGAGAGAAATCGGTACAAGAGAGTGTTCGAGCTATTTATGGCCTTCCATATACTAATTAAACACAAAATAAATAAAGCCAAAACAGAGGTTATCCTTTGTAGTTGCTAGGTGGAAATAATTGCTGCTTCAATTTAGGGCTTGTGTTCATACTCACCCAAAACACTATATGGGTGTTGTTTTTACAGAGGATATATGTGAACTGCACATTATGAATTACAAGTCTCTTCTGAAAAAAGTTCAAGAACTACTAAATAAGTAGATGTTACTACCCCTCAGGTTTTTGTTTTAGAAATGTAGCTCTTATAGAAATACCAGTTCTCCTTTATTTAATTGTCTATTTGCAGCTGCTCCCTGCATCTCACTTTCTGATTTTGTCATTTATATGGAATAAAGGTATCCCAAGAGTATTGTTAACATTTTTATACAGGAATTCGGTGGAAGGAGGCTCTCCGTGGCCTAAGAACAGATTTTGCACATTTATGCTTTTGATTCAGAAAGCCCAGTGCATTGTATAACCATCTGCAAAACAATCTTGTGGCTATAATACCCCTAAGTGCGAAGTGACCTCTCCATTTAATTTTCCTCCATCTTGCATTGAAGGAAAATAACCAATCAGGTGTAGGGAAGTGACCTCTTCCCACAGAAAGTGGTAACTTAGTGGGCATCCCTAGATCAAGAAATCAGATTTCAAGGACAAAAGAAGACCAGCAACATAAAAGACCCAAGACTCGAGAACTGAAGTCCCTTTGCACCTAAAAAATAAAAAAAAAAAAAAAAAAAAAAAAGGCGCCAAAATCCTGCCTGCTGCACCCAGGAATCGACAATCTCTGCTGAGGTATTGCTTGGATGTTGGACGGGCTCGGACTCTACAAATCCACAAAGAACCCCCACTTTTCAAAAAATGCCAAAGATCTCCCTCCAGAGCAAAGGCATCACTCCACTTCAACAAGGAACCAAAAACCCAGTGAAGGCCACTTCACTGACAGGCTGCTGACCAAGGAACTGGACGACACAGCTGACCAAACTCTAGCAGATGGACTGTGAAGGCAAACTCTGCAAGTGTGCCAAGTTTGGTGGCCCTGCGCCGTCCAGTGGCCAAACCGTGCAACAGCCCTAGGTACTAGTCACCTCACGTCGGACACCAAGAAGGACAGTCCACTCTGGACTGTAAAAAGACCAGAAGGAAGCCCAGGTCACGGGACTAAAGAAACCACCAGGACTTCCGACCAGAATGTCCCTGCGAACCTGAAAGCAATCCTTAAAGAAACCTACCTCCTGCTCCTGGCTCACTGATTCACTCTGCACCTGGCCGCCCTGTGCCCTGCACCGAGGATCCAGCTGTGCCCTACGGGTGCCCCACCCCTTCAGACCTCAACACTCCAAGGGATCCCACAGGACTTCCTTCAAGTCCACCTGTGCAGTGCTTTTCCAGGTAGTCCCCCCCAGTGGCCTGGCACCCGCTCCAATGACTTTCTGCAGCTGCTCCCTCTGAAAAAGGGAGCCTTCCGAACGTCTCCAGCTGGTCCCTAGTGCCTACTGATGACCTCAACATACTTGCAAAAGAAGACATTGGTAAATGCACGGCTTGATTTTATGTGCATTTTCAAAGGATTTTTCTCTATTGATTCCTATGATGCATAATTATGCACAAAAAGACTTATTAAAACTTTAAAAATTCATAACTTAAAAAGTACTTACCCGATTTTAATGATCTTGGTCTTAAAATGTTATATAAAAATCAGAAGTAATTTTGTAAATTGGTCTGGAGTTATTCTTTTGAGTGTGTGGTCGCAGTTATTGATACTGTGGGTATCACAAATGCTTTGCACTTATTCAAGATTGGCCTAGCTGCTCGACCAAGCTACCAAACAAATTAGAGCATCAGGTGGTCTAGTTTTTACCTCTGTAAACTAACATGTGTTTGCCTGGACCCCTGCACAGTGTGCCTAGTTTTGCACACTACATAGAGGTCCAGCCTCCTACACACATAATTCTAATCAACCACACACTTGCATAACACCACATACATCCAATGCACACCACATAATCACACATCATACCACAAAATTCTACAGAAAACACAGAATTAAACTCTATATATGTATGACACTCAACAACACAAAATACCATTCCACATAATTACAATAACTAACTCTCATAAATGTGATACCTATTGCATTGCAAATGTGTATTGATATTTGGTGTAAATCTGTTTAGTGGTTTTTGAATAATTAAAGAAAATCCTAATTTGTTTTTATATATATATGTATAAAATACTTTCATGAACCCTCCCAATCTCGTGCTGGGCTCTGATTGGCTGCCAACACTTCTACTTGGAAGACCTAGGGGCTGCAACCTCCCTGGGGCTTTTAACAAAATGGATGGATGTGGGTGCAGGGGGAGCCAACTGACTCGCACCGCAGCCCCAGGAAACACAACCTCCATGGCGCAGAAGTAGAAATTGAATGGGGGGGGGGGGGGGGGGGGGCAGAGGGTAAAAGGATGTTTTAAACATTAAGATGCAGGACTCCTCCTCCCCCCCCTACCCCAGGGACCACCACCTCCCCAATGCTACAATGAGTCAAGGGTGTCCGTTGAAGACCCCTGAACCTCAGGGACCACCGCCTCCCTGGGGGAATGCTCTTTGAAGGTGGCCACCCAGCACCCCTCATGGAGCCAATAATGGCCCTCGGGACAGCCCTTCCCCAGGGCCAGCTTCTGCTATGTCCGGAGTGCAAGTCCCAAGAACATAGCTGCTTGCATTTGCTTGGTGGGAACTGACAGCTCTCACCAAGCAAAAGCAAACAAAGTCTGCTTTCTGACAGTGGGACACGTCAAACAGTTATGGTTAGGGTTAGGGTTTTTCCTATGGTTTTGTATGCTTAAAATGTGAGCCTAACTATAACATCCCTGTAACCTTTGTTTTTTTTTGGGGTGAATATATATAAAAAAAAGGTATGATAAATATTGCACATAACACCACTCTACTCCTCGTAAGAGACGAATGAGGCAATAATTATAATCGCAATAGATAAACTCCGAACAGCTCAGTATTAGATTTTATTTGGTGCACTAATTATAGCTCCCAACACAGGCCATTTGTAATCAGACCCAAAAGTACATAAACTAAGTTCCTGTGAAAATCACACTTTCAAACAATTAGAATTAATATACTGAGGTGGCCTGTAGTGAGTACAATCATCAGGCAGACTAGTGGGAAGCAGCCTATGCACCATTATCTTTGTTCTAAAATGATCTACTAATGTACCATTTAAAAGCAAACAATTTTCAATTCTCACCTATCAGACACCTTTTAGCTGTGGACCACACCTAAAACTTAACAGTGGGCTAACAGCACACCTATTACTTACCATTGGAAGGCATCGCAGAAAGCTTCCCGGGGAATGTATTCCATCTGTTGCTTACCATTGGTTTTGTGGTTTTTAACTCACACTTTCTGACTTTCAATTTGCTGGCTTTATTTGTTTTAGGCTTTCCAGGTTCAGTTTGTCCCTCCCAAAAAGCAAAGCCTTTCCACGCTATCTCTTCTTGCATTCTTCCTTCCCGGAGTACTCCTTTCTGTAAACAGTCCTGTAAATCTTGTTTTTGTCTTTTCACATTTGCTGTGCATTCAAAGGCAGAAGTCAAATATCAGGCTCTGTCTTCCAAGGGAGCTTGGTGTTTATTTTTCTTTCACTGACTTCAGAGTGAGAGAATTTATGTGACAACCTGGGAGGATACTGGGGGTATTTTTTTATTAGCACAAAAGAACATTTAAATGAAAATGAACTGTGAAAGTATTTGAGTGCATCTCAGAATTAGAAAAGCACAAATGAAGCACACTGTTAATTTTCAAGTGCGTTAGAAACAAACACTTTAATATGATCAAAACAAATCAATACACTAGCTGATGCTATTTCCATACATTGTGCTCTGTATTGTTTTATTAGTAAAAATGATGTGTCTGTGCAAACGTAATGGTAATTTCAGTTGAAAATTTGTTGTCTGTATTGAAAGTGTGCTACCACACCATGCATACTCCACTCTACTGCACTCTGCACCACACCACTAAATGCTACTTCACTCTACACCTCTCTATTCTGCACCACTCTACTATATACCAATGTGCTCTGTACCACTCCATTCTGCGCCAGTCCACGGCACACCACACTAAACTACTCTGCACCACTCTACGCCACTTCCCTCTATTCTGAAACAAACTACTCTACAATAAACCACTATAATCTATGCCACTGTACCCTGTAGTCAATGCCACTGCACCCTGTAGTCCATGCCACTGCTCTCTCCGCCACTCTACATCAATGCACTCTACAACTCTCTACTCTGCAACATTGCCTCCTGACACTCTACACTACAGCAATCTGGAGCACTCCATATATGCAACAATTTCTCTACTCTATGCCACTTTACTCTGCACCACTGCATTGTCACTCCATTCAGCACCACTCTACTCTACGAAACTCCATTTCACAATGCTGAATTGTACGTCTGTGAATTCTATACCACTGCACTTTATGCAATTATTTTCTGCAACACTCTATGCCAATGCACACCCCCGCCAATCTGCATCACTCAAATTCAATGTACGCTACTGCACTCTACTGCATTCTATGCAACTCTACAACACTGCACTCTCTACAACTTTAATCAATGCTACTGCACGCTACATCACGAAGTCACTGCACACTACTATGCAATACTGCACTCTATGCCACTGAACTCTACCCCATTCTACTCTGCACTACTGCATTCTGTGCCAATGCACTCTACACCACTGCATTATAAGCCTCTCTACTGTGCAATACTCTACTGCACTCTGCACCAATATACTCTACTCTGAACCACTCTACTGTGCATCGCTGCACTCTATGCCTCTACTCTGTACTCAAGGCCAATGCATGCTACCCTACAATACTGACCCATGCCACGGCACTCTACTTTCCCACACTCCAATCTACGCCACTGCATTCTATGATGCCTCATGGTACGCCAGTGAATTCTATGCCACTGCACTCTACGCTATTGCACTCTAGAGCAGACCACTCTATGCCAAACCACTCTTCTCCGCCATTTCATTCTACAACACTCAACACCACTCTGCTTTACCCCATCAACTTTTAGCCATGCTGAACAGCAGCCACAACATAGTTAAAACACACTAACAAAGCCACTAGCTCTTGCTTAGGCGAGGCTTTGCCACATGTTTGCTTCTTTTAGCACTACATGAGAGTGCATGTGTTTTCTAGGTATTCCTATTTTTTGGCCCTGAGCTACACTCTATGGACAGCACTTTCTGCTATTTCAATTTACTACTTTTTATCTGTTTCTAAAAATACTTGGGGGATTTACAACTTTCCCAAGAACATTCCAGTACTGAAGTTGGAATACTAAATAAGCCTCCTGGAATACTTGGGGGAAAGTTGTTTTTAACTCAAATATTCTAGGACAGGAATTAGAATAGTAATTTTGATCTTCCAGTGTCCACTACGCCCACTGCTGCCCTCATGTGCTGTTTTCCTGCTCAAACACCAACTCCCCTCCCACACAAGCATACTGTGTTGCTACTCACCTTGCCCAGCTGATCTGTAGAAGCACAGGAACAGGTTTATTTTTGTCAGCGTATGAATAAAGAGAAGAATTTAAGTGGTTTTGTTTTATCTTCTGCATTCCACATATTTCCTGAAAACACAGGTCTCAGCCCACAAATGATCACACAGTGCCTGAGAAGGCATAGGTGTTACACTCAGCTGGAGTTGTAGCCAGAAAGTATACTAAGTATAACAGAAAAAAGCATTGATAAAGCCATTAGGTCTTGCCTATACAAGAGCAACTGACTTGGGAATTTGTTTTGCCATGTTGTACACCAGTGTGGCTGCTGTTCAGCATGGCTAAAGTTTAGTGGCGTGGAATGTCAGACTGGAGTGGGGGAGTAGAGCAAAAGTGGATTTGTTGGAATATCGTGGAGTAGGAGCAGTGTTGTAGAGTTGAGTAGAGTTCGGTGGCAAAGAGTGGGGTGGAATAAAGTGGAGTGGACTTGGGTAGTGGAATGGACTGGGGTAGAGTGGGTGGATTGGAGCAGAGTGAGGTGGGTTGAAATGGGGTGAAGTGGATGGGATTGGGGTGGATTAGATTGTATTAATTGGTTTGCCTTGGAGTGATAGGACAGTGGTGCATTGGACTGGATTGGGATGGGTTGGATTGGAGTGGACTGGATTCACTGAAATGGAGTGGGGTGGACTGGACTGGAGTGGGGTCATATGGATACCCTGGAGTGTGGTGGACTTGGGTAGCGGTGAACTTGACTGGAGTGGGGTAGAATGGACTGGAGGGGGTGGGGAGGTGTATTGGAAAGGATGTGGGGTGGATTGGTGTGGTGGACTGGACTGTAGTAGGGTGAATTGGGATGGAGAAGGATGAACTAGATTGGGGTGAGGTTATTGGACTGGAGTGGGTTGTTTGGGATTGGAGTGGACAGATTGTTTTGGTTTGGGGCAAACTGTTTTGGATTGGAATGGGGCAGATTGGAGTGGGACAGATTGTTTTGGATTTAAGTGGGGCAGATTTTTTGGATTGGAGTGCGGCAGACTTTTGGATTGGAGTTGGCCAGATTGTTTTGGAGTAGTGTGAATTAGAGTGGGGGCGGATAAGATGAGGGTGGATTGGGTGAATTGGAGTGGAGTGGATTGGAGTAGACTAAAATGGGGTGAAGTGGTGTGTGCTACACAAGTATGCGTTAAAGCAGTGATGCTCAAAGTGCGGCCCCCCTAACCTTTACATGCGGCCCTGGGGTGAACAGCAGCACTGTGCTGCTGTTCTGACCCAGCACTAACATTGAGAAAGAAGTAACTAGGTTATCCTCCACCGCCTAAGTTTAGAAACACCTTTATTTTTAAAGCCATCTTGCTGCAAAAGAGTAAAAGCATGACAGGCTCTCATCAAATTCAAGAAGTGTATTTCATTAATATGCAGAATTGCTTCACCTTAGTACATTACATATTAGTGGATTGAGAAGGTTATTTTTTTTTTTAAAGCAATAGTTTTCAAACATAAATTTACAAACATTCCTTCTTCCCACCACCCTGACAAGGTCAATAGTGACCAAAGATGCAAGTCAGCTGGTAAGTGCACTCTTTGGGCTGGGTTTATATCATAAATGAAAAACATTATAGTTTATTAACTCAAACACTGGAGAAGGTTTCATACAGTGCACATCAAGAAGTAATGTATTTCCATGTCCTTCTATTTATGACAATGAAGAAAAAGGAGGTAAAGTGAAATAAACAATTGCCTAGGATCACACAATTTGGTAAAGTGAGGAAGCCGGGATTAATCCCAGGTCTCCTGGCTTCACAATGTGCATTTCAGCTGCTGGATGTAAATGCTTTGCTTTCCCTCCAACCACCTTACCGACACCGCCCTCCCACGACCGCCACCATGCTGCGATCTATGTGGCCCTCTGTCACATCACAGACCGGCATTTTGGCCCATGGGAAAATGTTTGTGAGTACCCATGTGTTAAAGCATAATTCCAAAAATTACTCATAATAAAGAAACGATGATGCTTTGCAATATTTCAAACAAGATAATTGTCATCTTTTAAGAAGAGCGTCCACAAGCAAAAACAAAGTGGAATATGAGGGGGAAAAAAAGACGACTTGGCAAAATAAAAAAGCTAGCTCTTAAAAAAAAAAAAATTATATATATATAGCAATTTTTTTGGTCCTGCTGCGCACGTTTTTACCACTCACACGCCTTCTGTTTGCAGGGCACTAGAAGTTAAAAAGAAGAAAGTAGTACCTTAATCACGCCGGGTGCAGCAGGGCACTGTTGGAAGTTTTATCAATTGGTGCTTGGTCCCTGCTCCACAGAGAGGAACAGAAATTATGGGTGCCCTGCAGTGACCAATTACAAGGCTGCAAAGAAGAGTGTCACGCGAGACAAAAACTGGAAAGTGACAGGCGGGGGCTCCATGCCCTTTATTGAACACATCAGTCTTTGGAGCGAGGCGCATGCACTTGCAGGATCGACCCTATAAAGACATTGCTTCTCCTGAATGTCCATAAATCTGCTACCTGGGTTAATCTAAATTCTTGCATTTATTTCCATTCCGAGGAATTTGAACTGGGCCTTGAAAAG
This sequence comes from Pleurodeles waltl, assembly GCF_031143425.1. NCBI lineage: Eukaryota > Metazoa > Chordata > Amphibia > Caudata > Salamandridae > Pleurodeles > Pleurodeles waltl. Next base: position 82,223,845 of record NC_090437.1, on the reverse strand, counting down.
CATTTGTCTCATTTCAGACACTTATTTTTAAATTCTGTTCAGTTTACCATTAAGTTAAACCACGTCACATAATGATTTGAAATATTTAATTTAATGTTTGGCTTGAATGTTCATCAAGATATGAGTTTACTTCTCCAGTTTTTTTTTCCCCATTTTTTTTTTACTTTTTATACTGTGCTTTACAATCATTATAAAGCCAGTACGTTTGCACTTGCATTACAGAGGGAGCGCAAAAGGCTTTACCAATGCTTAACTGTGCAAACGAACTAACAAAATGCCACAGAAGTCTCTCCTGTTCGAGAGAGCGTTACCGAGAAAATAAAAGTTTAAAACGAAGGACAACAAATTTTTACTCTCTGTTACACCTTGCCGATCAAGAACTTAATCCCATAGAAAGCAAAACCATCTGCCCAAAAGAAAGCAACACCACCTTATAATTTGAACATCCTACACCACCAGGAGATATACCACATTCATGCGTACCTTTAATGCCAAAATAGACTGTCCTATGCCCCTATCAAAATGTCAAATGGAACATAGTTGCCCTGGAAGCAGTTTCGTCGACAACGCTTGCATCCGCCCCATACACCACAAAAAAAATCTGAAAAAAATGTTTTCAGGCTCCTCCTTACGTAAGAAACACATCGAAAACCTCTACTCATTTATTCACCAATTATGTCGATTATTTTATAAAATTAAGAAAAAAAAAACATTTTGTTTTTCCTCGCACGGTCGTTTTTATTTTAACAGGCGTTTTATATAATTTTTTTGCAGCCCACGTATATCTGTGTAAGTCAACATTTGAAGCCGATTACTTCAATCTGCTCTCAGGAAAGATCCTGGCAACCTTAAGTATTACAATAAACTTCCACTTCAATTCGTGGGGCTGCTGCAGTTTTTCGGCGGAGGTAGTTTGCAGAACTGACATGCGCTTGAACTGTAACCGCCGCCATGTCCTCGCTCACGTCCAGCGGCGCACAAGCCCAACGACGTGTTCGCCCCAATTACAGACGTCGAACACAGCGACCTTCTCCACAGCATCGTGAGAAGCGGCAACTCTTGCTGACACCAACTCCCCGTACCGTGCGGCTCCGCATCAGCTTCCCCCGCGCCTCACGAGCGCCACAGAAGTGAGCCGTGCGACGCGTGATTACGACGAGGTGGTCCTGGCTGCGCAGCTCTCCGGTGCGGAGGGAAATGGTGTATAACGGCGGCGGAAGATGGAGGCTCAACATGGCGGCGTCAGATGAGGGTGGGGACTGCGCGCTCCCAAAGCGAGCTGACGGGAAGCAGTCTTGAGAGCAGATTTTAGCAGTATAAAGCTCCCAGCCCACCATCTGCGTGTGACCCGAGTATGTTCGTCAAACACGCACAGCCGCATTTAAATAACCAAAAGGGCCATTTACGTACAATGTAAAGTTTTGCGTCGCCTCTTCCAAACTCCTGTGCACTTTCTGGTATGTTGTCCTGTGACCTCCGAGGACGCAGACTGTTCGATTATGGGGTTGGTGTGCGCTGTCCAGGCTCTTTGCTACCGTGTTTATCGCCAGGACGGTCAGCCTCCGGACGCCGGGTACACAAAGGACTGCGCGCACATGGTGCACCATCTAACTTTTTTTTTTTTTTTAGCTCGAGCCTTTCTAAATTAAAATAAGTACAATGCGAGAAGTCCGTGGATTTGCATGCTAGATTAAATTGCGACCGCTTGTCCCATGGTTAAGCAACTTTAACGAAACATACATGAGGGTGGTGGGGGCCAATCGCGGAGGAGGCTTCCCCAATGAGAAACGACCACCCCATCACTTGATTTACCAACGTAAGTTTTGTCTCACTGACTTTGCTGAAGGCAGCGTGGCTTCTGGGGGGGGCGGGGGCGAGTCTTCCAGTTGTCACATATTTCCTTTAAGTTGGTGCTTCCCAACTCAGGAGTCCACACGAAACAGTAAGTGGCCGACGCAGCTTTGCCACCAATTTCCCCATAATATTTTTTTCTGGGACAAGAGTGGGCTTGCGTCTACCAAACATGGCTACCAGATATAGACAGCAGCCCCAATACTCTTGTGCAGCCATCGCGACAAACAGCCAGATAGTGGAGCTGGACATCAAAGATTCATCTTCCCGTTCAGTTACGTCCATCCTACCCCATACATATTATAGCAGTTAAACCAATGTTCATCCTTCTGCGCGGAGTGCACATCGCATTGGTCCCGCGCCTCCTGTGTATGAATTGATCTTGTGCGCTAAAACCCCTCTTCTGTCCTTCTCCAGGGGACTTGGTAAACTAATAAACAACAGACATATGTCCAACTCAAGATGGAAAACAAAACAAACCCCCACCATCTGCTGACTAGCGTAACCTTTTTCTACCAGAGCCCACATACACACTCGAAAAAATGTAAAAGGGTCACAAATGTCAAATTGTTCTTACCTCAGACGGCGTCCTGTTTCTCAGCTCTAAGTGAATTCTCTTTTTCATCTCCATCTCGCTTCACTTTTGTCGTTACTCCCCCTAACAGTATCTGTAGTAGAGGATTGCGGAAAGCAGCCGGTACCTGCTCCGGGCTTCAATGGAGGTAGAATAGGGTAAGCTTCGTGCAATGGATGGAAGGATAGCTCAGCCTCAACGCCAAGTTACTCTTTCAGGAGCGAGGAGGGAAAAACAGACACTGCAACAGAAGGAAAAGATATCCGTTCTCGCCCCCGCCCTCTACCGGCCACCCGGCAGAACTGCAGCTCCCCCCTCACACCAGGGTTTTATTTGTTCAAAAACCGAGGGCGCAGCAGCACCACACGAAAGCCCCGGGCAGTTGCTTGGCGTGCCCATTTGCTTGAGTGCTTTATTTTTACGTCTTTTTGTAGCGTGTTTCAAAACTGGTTTCCTTACAAAAATAATATCATTATTTCTCTCACTCGTGGTTGGGTGACTTTCACCAAACCCATGGCAATTCCTTAAGAAATGACAGTACCATTGAACTATAAGCAGTCGCAAGAATTTTCACCAAGCGATTCGCCAGACAGGGGCCATAATGTTTCCGATCCGTCTTTAGGTGTAATTTATAGTTAAGATGAAAGTGGATTCTAATGTATTCTTCACCATTTCAGTATACGGTCGCAAAATTCCCATTTAATAGTTTCATTTTTCTAAGTTTACAAAGCTTTACTTTTTGACTTGTAAAACTAGAGTAATACGGTCACTCCTTCTGCAGGCCTGGCTTCACTGTTCTAGCTACCTGTGCAAAAAGCCATCTTCTAAGTGCTGTGCCTTGTTTTGAAGTGCATGAAGGGAAGGACAATCTGTGTGTGGGACTCAATAACTCCAAAATCCCCCGCAAGGTAAGGGTAAGCAATTTGAGGCCTGTTTACTAGTTGGGCCTGTCAGTGGTCTTCAGAATTTATAAGATGAGGTAATTTTCGCATAGTGTTTGGTTTATGGTGCTGACCACTAAAATCTGCATGTCCCAGTAAATACTGGGACTTTTTCCCATATTAACCCCTTCCCCGCCATGGACGTAATGGTTATGTCCATGGCAGCGCCCGTGTGGCGCCATGGATGTAACCATTACGTCCTGCTACCGGCCCTCGGGGGGAAGCGCTAGCGCTCCCCCCGAGGGCCGCCCCCCCAGGTCAGGGCTGAAAGGGGACTCCCTTCCCCTTCAACCCCACCCCCACACTACCTGTGACATCAGCACACGAGTGCACGCTGACAATCACAGAGCCTCCCCATTGTGCTGCATCGAAAGAGAAATGCTCAGCATTTCTCTTTCGATCACGTGGGGGAGGCAAGGAGAGGCTTCAAAGGGAAGGAAATGTATTTCCTTCCCTTTGAAGTCTCTCCCAGGGTTTCAAAAACCAGATTGCTTGCAATCTGGCTTTTGAAACCCTACTAGACACCAGGGATGTTTTTTTTTTTTTTTTTAAAGTGACATAAGGGAGCGACCCCTTGCGCAAGGGTCGCTCCCCTGGAGGGGCAAATTGTATTTAGGCCATTTCTGCCCCCCCCTTCGAGGCAGATTGGCCTATTTGGCCAAGGGGGCAGAAACCACTAGGCACCGGGGATTATTTTTTTTGGCGCCAATGTCATGCAGGGGCAGCGACCCCGTAGGCAAGGGTCGCTCCCGGGGGGGGGGGGGTTGGGAGGGTGGGGGGGGAATTTATTTTAGGCCATTTCTGCCCCCCCCCCCCTGGGGCCGGCTGAGCTAGAGGCCAAAATCCACAGGTAGGCACTGTTTTCTATGAAAAAATTTGATGTGTCCACGTTGCGTTTTGGGCCATTTCCTGTCGCGGGCACTAAGCCTACCCACACAAGTGAGGTATCATTTTTATCGGGAGACTTGGAACACAGGGTGGAAGGAAATTTGTGGCTCCTCTCAGATTCCAGAACTTTCTGTCACCGAATTGTGAGGAAAACGTGTTTTTTTAGCCAAATTTTGAGGTTTGCCAAGGATTCTGGGTAACAGAACCTGGTCAGAGCCCCACAAGTCACCCCATCTTGGATTCCCCTGGGTTTCTAGTTTTCAAAAATGCGCTGGTTTGCTAGTTTTCCTCAGGTGCCGGCTGAGCTAGAGGCCGAAATCCACAGGTAGGCACTGTTTTCTATGAATAAATGTGATGTGTCCACGTTGTGTTTTCGGCCATTTCCTGTCACGGGCGCTAGGCCTACCCACACAAGTAAGGTATCATTTTTATCAGGAGACTTGGGGGAACGCTGGGTGGAAGGACATTTGTGGCTCCTCTCTGATTCCAGAACTTTCTGTCACCGAAATGTGAAGAAAATGTGTTTTTTTTTTTTAGCCGAATTTTGAGGTTTGCAAAGGATTCTGGGTAACAGAACCTGGTCAGAGCCCCACAAGTCACCCCATCTTGGATTCCCCTAGGTCTCTAGTTTTCAAAAATGCACAGGTTTGGTAGGTTTCCCTAGGTGCCGGCTGAGCTAGAGGCCAAAATCTACAGGTAGGCACTTTGCAAAAAACACCTCTGTTTTCTTAAAAAAAAATGTGATGTGTCCACGTTGCGTTTTGGGGCGTTTCCTGTCGCGGGCGCTAGGCCTACCCACACAAGTGAGGTATCATTTATATCGGGAGACTTGGGGGAACATAGATTAGCAAAACACGTGTTATTGCCCCTTGTCTTTCTCTAAATTTTTTCCTTCCAAATATGAGAGTGTGTAAAAAAAGACATCTATTTGAGAAATGCCCTGTAATTCACAAGCTAGTATGGTCACCCCGGAATTCAGAGATGTGCAAATAATCACTGCTCCTCAACACCTTATCTTGTGTCCTTTTTGGAAATACAAAGGTTTTCTTGATAGCTATTTTTCACTCTTTATATTTCAGCAAATGAATTGCTGTATACCCAGTATAGAATGAAAATGCACTGCAGGGTGCAACTCATTTATTGTCTCTGGGTACCTAGGGTTCTTGATGAACCTACAAGCCCTATATACCCCCGCAACCAGAAGAGTCCAGCAGACGTAACAGTATATTGATTAAAAAAATCTGACATTGCAGGAAAAAGTTACAGAGTAAAACCTAGAGAAAAATTGATGTTTCTTTCACCTCAATTTCAATAGTTTTCTTTTTCAGTTGTTATTTTCTGTAGGAAACCCTTGTAGGATCTACACAAATTACCCCTTGCTGAATTCAGAATTTTGTCTACTTTTGAGAAATGTTGCGGTTTCTGGGATCCAGCATTGGTTTCATGCCCATTTCTGTCACTGACTGGAAGGAGGCTGAAAGCACAAAAAATCGTAAAAATGGGGTATGTCCCATTTTTTTGAAAAAAACAAAATTTTCACTGTATTTTGGCTAATTTCTTGGCCTCCTTCTGGGGAACCCACAAAGTCTGGGTACCTCTAGAATCCCTAGGATGTTGGAAAAAAAGGACGCAAATTTGGCGTGGGTAGCTTATGTGAACAAAATGTTATGAGGGCCTAAGCGTGAACTGCCCCAAATAGCCAAAAAAAGGCTTGGCACCTGAGGGGGAAAAGGCCTGGCAGCGAAGGGGTTAAAGTCCAGCACTTTGCTTACTTTTAACCAAGGGGCGATCTTCAAGGCATCTGTTATTTACCAGGTGAAATAACCATTGCACCACTAGTAATTGCAATCCCTGTACAAACAGGTGTTTTGTGGGGAATCACAATTTAATGTGTAATATGTAACTGTGCTGTTAGATCACCCCCATGATCGACAAACTAGACTTTGGTGAAAAGGAGAAAAAGGAGACTGTCATTTGTAAGTAGCTGTTTTAATTCATAAGGAATTCATAGCTATTAAGGATAAAAACACCTGGGGCCTGATTACGAGTTCCCTGGAGAGATGGGTAGTATTTAACACACCTGATAAAATCTGTCAACCAAATCGACTCCACCTCCCCCCCACCGGTTCGAAATTTATTGGGTATGATAAACCAAGTTTATTCAGAGTAGTTTCCCTTTCCCTGGACTAATACTTGGAGTTTGGTGTTTTATGACATCAAAAATCTGCATATCATGTCAATTTCTGGGAGTAATAAACATCATACCACTTAGAATTGTGATCCCTGCTCAAACAAGCGTTTGCTTCACCTTCTTGCTTTGCAGTACAGTTCTCTCCAGAATTTGATTCTTTGCCTGAGTATGTCATAAAACTAGAGTGCTTCTCTGTAGGTGTAAGAAGCGCCCCACACTTTTTTTGTATATCCACAGAGCTGGGCTTAGGCTGACCTTTTTATTGAAGTTCTCTCTCAGGAATTTCTTCCTCTGTGTGAAAATGATTTAGAACTGTGCTCATTATTGGCATCTTCCAACAAGCATTCCACAGTGAGGCCATCCCTCCAGCTTGCCTTCTAAGCATCTCTACTTAGCCATTATCTGCAATTGCACCTCAGCAACAGGGTACTGGTAAAAGTGCCAGCGCTGCAGCATCTGTGTGCCCCTTGATGAGATGGGTCCAGAGATTTGCAGCCAGGGTAGACCATTTAATACCTTGATGGACTTCCCTGTTTAGGGTGATAGAATATGGACCCTGGCCCGTAGCAGCAGGGTTGTGTTCCATTTCTACTTTCGCAACCCAGTTGGATTCCTCTGTCCATATTCCCAGGGCCCACTGAGCTAACCCATAGGGAATCTTTAGCCTCACCTGCTGACTCCATCTGTGCAGCACCTAACCTTACTTTGCTCAAACATGTATCCCAATAAGCAGTCAGTACCACCATGGCTAACGTAGTGGTGTGGTTTGTTCCACCCTATGGGTGTGACTCCTGTCCCCAACCCAATAGCAACTCTGTCCACAAGGAGAGCAGCTCACAGTGGCGACTGACAGCTATCAGTGATGAGAGTCAGGCCTCAGCCCTTCCAGGGCTCTCTAACCTCTATGGTTTCTCAGAGCGGGGGGTGGTAGCTCCAAGTGACTAATACCCTTTGTCTGCTCTCCCTCTCACCAGTTCAGGGGTGATATCCTGAGACTGGTACTCCAGCCTATGGTCTGACTGGACGGGAGTCATTTTCCAGTCTTTCCCCCCCCCCCGCCCTCCTTCCTGGAGCTCTGTATCGTCTGTTAGGAAGTAGCACCCCCGGACTCCAGAACTGCCAGGGCACCTGTGGCAGCCGTCCTGCACAATTCTTTCACCAGTTCAGGGGTGCTTATCTGTAAATGGTCCCCCATCCCAGGGTCTTTACCCTTAGGCCAGAGGTCTTCAAACTGGGGGGCGGGCCCCCCTAGGGGGGCCTCAAGTGATCCCAGAGGGGGCGCCAAACTCTGGCCCAAAAAAATATTATACAGATAACATGCCTTGTTTTAAGCATTAGCATGTTATTGCAGTTTTAAAAAGGTAACAGTACTCAACTGCGATGTTTAAATAGGTTTAGACATATTTAAACATTGCTATCTTTCTAAAATAATTGTGAGGGGGGTGCCCAATGGTTTTTATTTTTCAACTGGGGGGGCGCGGAATTAAAAAGTTTGAAGACCACTGCCTTAGGCTGAGCATGTGCCTGGCAAATCAGGGCTTCTGGGGGAGTAAAATCACCCTCCAAGGGAAACCTATTCTTCATGTGTTGTGTGAGAGTCTACCTGGCGCACGTCTCCCGACCCTGTCCCTCTGTCAGACCATCAAGCCCCTCCCCCCTGGCCAAAAGTGGTGTCACATGGTCATTCCTGGGGGGGGGGGGTCTGACCTCAGCAGGCAACCTGCGACCCACTGGTCTAGTGGTGACTATCTCTCCCTCTCACCCCTCCATCTGGACTTCTGCACCTCCCCCCCTCCCCTCCCCCTCTGCGGAGAAGCATTGCCAGACACCAGAACTGGTGGGACACTTGTGACAGCCTCACCCCCCAAGTTCTCATGACACAATGGGACTCCCATCAGTGGATGGTCTCCTGGTACAAAGCAGGTCCGCCTGCCTGTGTCCCCTCTGAGAGTAATCAAAGCACTGAGGCTGAAGGTAGGGCACCCTGGGCCTCTGTCCACTTCCACCCCTTCTCCTACTCCTGGAAAGGATGTGGGGACCTTCTCCCCCCTACTAAACTGGGACCTCTCTAGGGTACTGCAACCCTCCCCTCACTCTGATGGGGAAAACCTGAGCCACTCCCTTTAGGATCCCAATGCATAGACCCTCTGGTGCTCACCCAGAGGTCTGCCTCTTGTGCAAGTTCTCTGGGGTCAGAGAACTCACACTCCACCAGGTGTTTGCGTAGCTCTGGTAAACTGTCACTGAACGTATGCTTTCATCAATCAAATTGTACACCGCCTCACATGTGTTAACCATACTGCCCTTCACACAAACATCCAGTGCCTTGAAAAAGAACCCCATATCATCCCCATCTGGCGAGACAGTATCTGACTGCCCTTCAAACTCAACCTACCTTCCTCTGGGGTGACTCCATACTCCCATACCAGGGCTTCCTCCTTGGGGGTACACCTCTCCCTGTGACTCCCTTAGAGTCAGTAGAGTGTCCCTCCCACTACCAGAAATATGACTCCCAGTGCCAGTTCCTCAATCCTCCTCAGGGCCCCTCACACCTTGGCACCTACACACCTCTGGAGCTGCCTCGTATGCCTCAACCCACTGGTGTATATCACACCCTCCTTAAAAACCAAGCCTCTGGTTATGTCAGCCATTTCTTCAGTACTGGAAATTGTACTTTCGCTGCCACCATCAGAGCTGAACTCAGCACTCCTGCCTTTCAGATCTAGCTCTCTCAATTTCAGTTCATGAGCTAACATAATTTCTTATTCATCCATGGCTAGTTCCAACTGGAGCTTCCTAGCTCTACACCTATTCTCCAGCTCCTCTGGAGAGGAAACACTGCTGCTAGGTCTGGAGTGAGCTCTCACCATTCAGCCTGCCCCCAGCCCCACAGGCGATGTTGGTTCTTCCAGCCATCCCAAGTGCACACTTTGTTCCTCCTCCTCCAAAACATCATTCCCATCCTCTGTGTTCACCAGCCTTTCTTGCTGCTAACCAGGCCCTCAGTGCCTTTCACAGCTCCTCTTTCCTAGTGAGGCCTTTAAAAGGACATTTGAACTTCCTCCAGAACATTTTGAGCTGAGGCACTGTATAGGTTTCCAATGTTTCCTGCTCAAACACTATGGGCCTGATTCTAACTTTGGAGGACGGTGTTAAACCGTCCCAAAAGTGGCGGATATACCACCTACTGTATTACGAGTCCATTATATCCTATGGAACTCGTAATACGGTAGGTGGTATATCCGCCACTTTTGGGACGGTTTAACACCGTCCTCCAAAGTTAGAATCAGGCCCTATATCTGCAGCTACAGCTGATGGCTTACCAGACTGAAACATGATTGTGACCAAAACTGAAAGAGTTGCAAAAAGAGAAAAAATCAAACTAATATGTTGGGGTGTAATGAGCTGCGATATGGAAGTAGCATACACCAAACGCTGTATGTCAAGTACAGTACTGTGGTTAGCCCCCACTTTTTGCCTGATGTTGATGTGTCCTAGAAGTTGTAGTGCCTAGGGCCCCTGCTAACCAGCGTCCCCTAAATCTGTTGTGATGCTTGGTACAATTGGATACACATCTACATATCACTATAAGGCTCTAGTAAATGAGTACTCCAGTACCCAGTGCATGTGATAGTTTGAGTAGGACCCTGAGGGCAGCAGCTCTGATTGTGCCACACTCTAGGGCCCTGCACCCAGAGGCACCCAGCACTGCCAGTGCAGGCTTAGTGTACGGGGGAAAACCTAAAAAGGCAAACTCAACATGGCACACTCCCTGTGTGCCCTGTCCACCCTACACTGCATTTTAAATGAGTAAGTCACCCCTCTGGTAGGCCTTAAAGCCCTAAGGCAGAGTGCACCATACTATATGTGAGAGTATAATTGCATGAGCAATATGTCCCCACTATGTCCTTGCCAAACCTGGGACATAGTGAGTGAACAGAGCAGCCATTTTAAATACATGTACTGGACACTAGTCAAATACATGTTCCCCAGCTACATGATGGCCACTCTGCACCCTGGGTTGTTTGGTATCAAACAACTCAGGATGATAAATTCAAACTTGTACCAGTATTGGATTTACCCCCAAACATACCCAGGGGTCACCTTAGAGGTACCACGTGCAAAAGCTAACCTAACTGGCATAGCAGCTGACTGGTTCCATCCAGCCTGCTGCTTCTAGACAGCCAATATACAAACCCGGGGAAGAGCCATGGCTCCCTGGTTTGTAAAACGATGCCTTTCCTGGGTGGAGGAGCTAACGCCCCCTCCCTCAGGAATGTGCTCTCCCCTGGTAGTGAGCTTCAAAGGGCTATCGCTCTTGAAACTCAAGCCCCCAGGCCTGCTGCTAGCAGCAGATAGCGTCCCCCTTTGTCAACCCCCACTTTTGGCGGGAGCAAAAGCGGGAAGCCACACAAATGGTAGGAGGAGGGGTTTCACTGAGCATGCACCACCCCTCGGGGCTTGCAGACGAAGTGGACCCCCCCATTTCATTTTCCTTCATGTTGGATGGCAGGAAAATATCCATTAAGGTTTAGGGAAGTGACCCTTCCCACATGAAGTAGTCACTGTAGTGGGTGTAGCCACCCAAGGGTAAGTGTCCCATTGGACGCTATCAGGTTCCCCCTAAAACGCCCACTATATTCAGTATTTAGACCAAGAACTTCATCTGGAAGAAAAGAAGACAACATCAAAGGACCCGACAGGATGAGAAAAGAGAATCTGCTGCACCAGAAGAGGCTTCAAGACACCTGCTTGCTGCATCAGAGTCCCGACAATTGCAGCTGCGGAGGAGCTGACCACTGGACTGATCGCAAAAGACCCCGAGGACCTCCAGGGTTTGCAAATAGCCTGCGCTCGCCCTCCTGAATGGAGGCACCACTCAAGAAACCTGCAAGGAACCAGCAAATCGCTGAGGGTCACATCACCGACCTGACGATATCTCTGCTACCGGAAGTCGCAGCCAGACCTGACGACACACCAACGACAGCCCGGACGAGACCTGCAAGTGTGTAAACTTTGGTGGCACAGCACCCTCCTGTGGCTGAGTTGTGTCAATACCCTAGGTACTGGACCGGGTACATCAGACAACCCCAAAAACAGCTCACCCAGAGCTGCAACTAGACCAGGAGAAACCCCCCAGTCGAGGGACTTCAGTGACACCCCGGACCTCCCACCAGAGTGCCCACAACATCCTGCAAGACCCATGGAAGAAGACTTACCTCCAGCTCCAAAGGGTTCCTTTGCGCACAGCATCCAAGTCCTTCAACTCGGCCTGTATCCAGTCACCTGGAGCCCCGCATCGCGGGATCTTCTGTGTGCCCTGGGTCCCCAGTCCCTTGCAACCTCAACAGCCCAAGGGCACCCAAGGCACCATCTTTAAATCTGCAAACCAGCTCCTTTTCCAAGTACCCCTCCAGGTGGCCCTGTGCCAAGAGACCTTCCAATGCTGCTCCCGCCAGAGCTGAGAGCCGCCCAATGCTCTCTAGCTGGCACAGAGTGCCCACCGATTACTACGACCACCCTGCAAAAGAAGAGACTGGTAATTCAACTGTACGATTTTTTTAATGCATTTTTAAAAGTGACAGCCTATTGATTCCTATGGTGCATAATTACACACAGAAAGACTAACTTTATTAAAACTTTGAAAAGTCATATCTCAAAGAGTACTTAACGTATCTTAAAGATCTTGGTTTAAAATGTATATAAAAGTCTAAAGTATTTTTATAAATTCTGGTCTCGAGTTATTCATTGAGTGTGTGTGGTGCATGATTGGATCTGTGAGTACAGCAAATACTAAGCACATCTCCTGGATTAGCCTAACTGCTTGACCAGCTACCTTAAAAATTGGAGCATTTGGTGATCTAATTTTTACCTCTGGAAATCAACATGTGGTTGCCTGGACCCCCTGCTCAGTGTGACTAGTTTTGCACACTACATAGAGGGCCAGCCTTCTACATTTGGTGGCAGCAGTGGGATAACCACTGTGCATTTGCTTATACTTTTTTTTCAATTGTGTGGAACACATGAATAACTCTAAATTGTCTTTAGATACTTGTTTTGATTTTTCAAGTTAACTAGCCATCTTTTTTATTTTTAAAAACATTTTTTTTTATTTTATTTTTTACAAATTTCAAAAAATAACTGATAGGGCCCTGGTTAGGTCCCTACAACTTAGGACAAGTTTAAAAGTCTTTGCTTTAGTTGGTTATCATAAAAGGAGAATTCTAAAAAGGTCCCAACTTTAGTAAGATAAAAATTTCAGAAGCAGAGCCCAGAAACCAGGAGCTCAACCTGGAACCTTATGAGGCATATAGCTAAGGCAATTTAAGGAAACTCTGCAGGCTTTGCAAACTTCAAACTGGGAAAAGCCCCAAAACAGAGAAACTTAGTTTTCTGGTGGCCTAATATGAAAGCGATCATCCCCCAGATGATGATGATGATGATGCATCTGAGGATGAAGATCCTGTGGACAATGGGGATGAGGGTAGCTCCTCTTGTCACACAAGCTCCAGAACACCCACAGACACAGACCTGGATAATGCCTGGCTGACCAAAGACTGGCTTTAGAAAAGTCAGCTTTTGGAGATAGAAAAACAAAGAAAAGAGTTATCTGGTGGCAGCATACAAGTGTTGAAAGAAAAAGCTTTCAACATCCAACTCCCAAAAGGAGTTGTCTTTTCCTTCACTGAAGGGAATGATATAGTGAACCGGTTTTCTGCCTTTGAAAGAGCCTGTATTGGGGGGGGGGGGGTTGAAAAGAAACACTGGGGCACACTTATATGGGAGTTATTCTCAGAAAGGGTCCTGACACTGAGGCAGATTCTAAATCCTATGACCTCATGAAGGGTACCCTGATTGAGGGCTTTGGATTTACAACTGAAGAGTGCAGGATAAAATTCAGGGAGGCTCGAAAATCCCTGAGCCAGACCTGGGTTGACTGGATTATTCAGTAAAAATGCTGGGTGGTTGGTTAGCTGGGAACAAGGTACAGTATTATGATGGGCTGTACAATTTGTTTGAGAAAGAGAATCTGTTGAGTAATTGTTCCATTGATAGGCTACATCAATATCTGGTAGACATGGGTCCACATTCCCCTCAAGAGTTGGGGAGGAAGGTAGGCCATTGGGTCAGAACAAGGGTGACCAAAACTACCACTGGTGGGGGAGACTCAAAGAAAGAGACCAAGGGAAAGACAGGAGCCAGGGTAAAAACAACAAAGTCTTCGCAAGGCCCCCAAAAATCTGCACCGGAAGGTGGGCCCAGAGACTACTCACAGTCCAGGGGAGAGTACATAGGGAAACACTTTGAGCCCAGCAAGGCTTGGTGCCAAGATTGTAGTACCAAAGGGCACCAAACTGGAGACTCTGGCTGTAAAAACAAAAAGAATGCCTCTAGTCAATCTGCAGTAAATGCAGTTGCCAATAGCCAGATGGGGTCAGAGGCGTGGCCTGACTATGTCAATGTCCCCCACAAAGGCAGCATTAGTCACTGAGGGTGGGGTACCCCAAGGCACCATCTTTAAATCTGCAAAGCAGCTCCCTTTCCAAGTGGCCCTGTGTCTGTGCCAAGAGACTTTCCAATGCTGCTCCCGCCAGAGCCGGAAGACGCCTGAGGCTCTCCAGCTCGCACAGTGTGTCCGTCGACTACTGCGACCACCCTGCAAAAAAAGAGACTGGTATTTCAACTGTACAATTTTTTTTATAGCATTTTTAAATGTGATTGCCTATTGATTCCTATGGTGCGTAATTAAGCACAGAAAGACTAACTTTATTAAAACTTTGAAAAGTCATATCTCAAAAAGTACTTAATGGATTTTAAAGCTCTTTGTCTTAAAATGTATGTAAAAGTCTGAAGTATTTTTATAAATTCTGATCTCCAGTTATTCATTGATTGTGTGTGGTTGGTGATTGGATCTGTGAGTATAGCAAATACTTAGCACATCTCCTGGAGTAGCCAAACTGCTCGACCAGCTACCTTAAAAATTGGAGCTTTAGGTGGTCTAATCTTTACCTCTGGAAACCAACGTGTGGTTGACTGGACCCTCTGCACAGTGTGCCTAGTTTTGCACACTACTTAGAGGGCCAGCCTCCTACACAGTTGATCACCAGTGTTACAAATGGAGTCTCTCCTTGGCAGTGGCTTGCACCCTGTGCAAGTAGAGACCCTCATTCTAGTCAGGGTAAGGGAGTCACACAGCTAAGAAAACCCCTATTCACCCACTTGGTAGCTTGGCACAAGCGGTCTGGCTTATCACAGAGGCAATGTGTAAAGTATTTGTACACACATACAGTAACACAGTGAAAGCACCACAAAAGTACTCCACACCAGTTTAGAAAAATAGCCAATATTTATCTGAGTAAAACAAGACCAAATAGACAAAAATACAACATACACAAGTAAAGATACAAATGTTCAGATTAAATCTTAGTAAAGTGCTTAGAAAAACTGTAGCTCCAACTAGAGCTATCACAGCATCTTGATTGAGTCGTTCCCAACAGTCCGATGCCACTTATAAGGGAGCCCGGGCTGGTCACGGAATCGCACAGCCCCCTGGTATAGTACCTTGGAAAACGATGAGGAAAGAAAGACGTTGCACAGAGTCGGAGAGGCGAGGCATCGCTGGAGCTGTTGCGGCGTCGGTTCCTTACTGCTAGGCAATGGAGGTGAGGCGTTGGTCCCTTATGGTTGCCAGGGAGGTGATGAAGTGTTGGTTGCGAGGTATTGGTTCCTTACGACAAGGAAGGGTCGATAAATCCAGCAGTCCAAAATGCGAGGCGTCGACTTTGCAGTGCCTCGATCACACCACGGGACCACAGGTGCTGTGACAGAGTCGGGTGTCACAGATGTCAGTGCATGGCACTCAGGACTCAAACTATGGCAGGACTTTGGAGGCACTGTGGTGGAGCCTGGCCTGGGTTGCAGGTCATGATCATTGTACTCAGCGTGGACCACAGCTCAGGTTTAAGCAGTGGTGTGGAGTAGGACAGCGGCGCTGGTTCTGAAGTCGCTCTGGAGACCATGTGCTTCGTTTCTTCATGGTTGCACCAGAGCTCACTTCCAAAGGCCCAGTAACTGGATTTAGCACCACCTGGTAAGCCAGGACTCAGAAAGAGAGTCCAGGCTCTGGCAGGTGAAGTCTTTGATGGCTCTGGGACTTCTTAACAGGAGGCAAGCTCAGTTCAAGCCCTTGGAGAACCTTGGAAAGCAGGAAGTAGAAAGCAAAGTCCAGTCCTTTCACTTCCAGGACAGAAGCAGCAAGCAGTACGCCAACACAACAAAGTAAGAGACAGAGTGACAGTCCCTCCTACAGCATCCAGGTCTTCTTTGTGGTAGAATGACATCATTCCAGAAGTGTTCTAACTATGTTGTGTCACATGTCCAGTACTTATACCCATTACTGTCTTTCAAGTAGGCAGACTTCAAAGAGAAGTCTTTCTAGTGCACAAGGCCCTGCCCCCAGAAACACTCCAGGGGTTTGGACGCTGCTTTGTGTAAGGACAGACACAACCCTATTCAGGTGCGAATGTCAGCTCCTCCCACAACTCTAGCTCAGGAAGATCCATCAGCCTGGAAATGGGCCATCAGGATATGCAGGGCATACCCCAGCTCCCTTTGTGTGACTGTCTAGATTAAATGTACAAACAGCCCAACTATCATCCTGACCGAGGCATTTCCAAAGCTACAATTCAAAAACCAACTTCACCAAAACGTGTATTTTTAAATTAGGAGTTCAGAGACCCCAAACTCCAGATTTCTATCTGCTCCCAATGGGAAATTACACTTAAAAAGTATTTCAAGGCAATCCCCATGTTACCCTATGGGAGAGAAAGGTGTTGCAATAATGAAAAATACATTTAGAAGTATTTCATTATCAGGACATGTAAAACACACCAGTACATGTTCTACCTTTTAAATGCACTGTACCCTGCCCATGGGGCTGCCCTGGGCCTACTTTATGGGTGGTTTCACATAATAAAAAGGAAGGTTTTGGCCTGGCAAGTGGTTGCGCTTGTCAGGTCGACATGGCAGTTTAAAACTGCACACACAGGCACTGCTGTGGCAGGCTTGAGACATGTTTGCAGGGCTACTCGTGGGAGGCACAATCAGTGCTGCAGGCCGACTAGTAGTATTTGATTTACAGGCCATGGACACTCCTGGTGGACTATACTAGGTACTTATTAGTAAATAGCATATGTCAATCATGGAGAAACCAATCATCAATACAATTTAGACAGAGAACAAATGCACGTTAGCCCTGGCTAGCAGTGGTAAAGTGCCCAGAGTCCTAAAGCCAACAAAAACAGGTCAGAAAAACTAGGAGAAAGAAGGCAAAACATTTGGGTATAACCCTTCAAAAAGGGCCTGGTCCAACACATACCTTACACACAGGTCTTTCTTCCTAAAAGCCCACATCACTTTTTCTTCTCTGGGAACAGTTTTCCTCCCTTAATAAGAGAAACACTGATGGTCAAGCTGCTGGAAGGCTAATGGTGGTTTGCCTACTGGAAGTTCAGACAGAATGTAACTTTTTAAAAGTTACATTTCCTGCAAAATTATCAAAAACTGACTTCACTGGTGAATTAGATTTTTAATAAACATTAAACATAGCTGTTGAATCATTCCTATAGCTTACCCCAAATAAGGGTTAGCAGAAATAGAATTTCATGCTGAACTTAATATTTTCTCATAGGGATAACTACATCCTTTGTCAATGGAAAATATATATATTTTTGTGGGTGGGTTAGCCACTGTAGGTACATGCAACGCTAAATTCTTGCATGTACCACTTTTAAATACTCTGCACCCTCGATAGTGAATCTTGCAAAAGTGGCCCATTAGCCACAGTTTATGAAAATGCATCTGGACCTTGTAGGCTACAAGAGCTTCTTAAATGTGGCTTATTTAGGGGTTCCCCAAAGGGCCGGCAAGCAAGATAGCCACACTTTTGTGAGACTCCTGCAGCCTGGGATTAATATCCACGAGAATCCTTTCCAAGGACCAACAAAGCAACCCCACTTGCACCTCTGAAGGACTCAGCCCAATGTAAGATGCATTACGTGGGGCGACTCTGTCGAGAGGCAATTTGACACCATTTGATGGCGAGGTCTATCCATGAGGTGGACGGAGGTGCACCTGGGGATGACGGTGGTGCCGACTGCGGGGTGACTGCTCGTGCTTGCCAGCCGGCAGGGGCCACTCTGGCCGGCACATCAGGACTGACTCTTGGAGGCCCTACATTACCGTCGGCCCGACTACCACTGAGGAGGAGGTGACTCTTCCCTGGGGATGTGGACTGAGGCAGTGACCTGGAGAGGGCCACCCGAGACGGGGCCTGCTGGTGTCTTGAGGGGGCCAAGATATTGGCAGGGACTGGTCTATGTGGCTGGTGGAGGTGCCTGCGCAGTCAGAGGCGGTACTGACTGCGGAGAAGTTGCTGTGGCCCGTTGGCACAGGGGGCCTGGTCTCTCCAACACATTGAGCGCGCCCACTGGACCGGGGGTCTTACGCTTGCCTGCCAGACTGGTTGTCGCTGTGGAGGCTAATGCCTATTCCTTGATTCGGAGACCTGGGAAGTATTGGGGGAGGAGCGCCCATAAGGAGAGGAGGTCTCAGCAAGGTTAAGGAGACTGGTGCTGCCGCTGTGAGACGTGCATTGATGCAACGCCTGAACTGGAGGGGATTGACCGCAGTGTGAGGTGGCCCAGAGGCCAGAGGTGGGCTATGGCCTCAGTGCTGCTGCTGGGGGCACAGGAGCCTACTCGTTGCCTCAGGAATTGCCAGGGCCGTGGTCCACGTATCTGCTGTGAAGCTGCAAGCTATTCTGTGCTGTAAGACGTGGCCGCCTCAAATAATGGCACCCTGACAACTACTGAATCGTGCTGCTCCTAAATCACAGTGAGTCTGACTGCACTTCTTCATTTTATTGCCTACTGCTTAAGTGAGGTGCTCTTGACTGCTACCTGAGAGGGGGCCTACGGCTTGGGGCCCGAACAGCGCCCCGGAAGGGGGGTGATCCCACTGGACCTCTGGGGCTAACTCTGCTCTGGACTCTGGTCTTGGGGAGCAACCTTTGAATATCACCTCTAGTGCTTGTGCAGTTAACCCTCTGGATGATCACCTCCACCGCGCTGGGTCCTGGGTCCACACCTGGATGTCGTTGTCCTGCCATGGTTGATAACTTCCCACCGTCGTGATGGAAAAAGCTGACGGAAAACAGACAAACCTGCAATTTGAGGCCAGAAAATTGCCCAGACTACAATGCAACAGCATGGACCAGAGGCCTCCATAACACCAAAAGAGGGAGAAGACATTGGATGCCGGCGACATGAAAATCCTACTGCTGGCCATGCAGAGCAGCCTGGCATCCATTGATAGCAAAGTGGATAATGTGTGTGCCAGGCTTGACTCATTCACCAGCAGGCTAGAAAAGCAGACCGGGTGACTGACTGCAGCTGAGCAAAGGATCTCGGAGGTGGAAGACACTATGCACACAAAAATTGAACAGCTGCTACAGATGGAGAAAGTCTTAACGCTTACAGTGGCCAAAAATTTAGATCCAGAAGCCAGATCTCGAAGGAACAACCTACGTATAGTGGGCAATCCGGAGTGCACAGACACCAACCGCATGGAACAATATATTGAGCGCCTTCTCACCACTCTCTATAGCACAGACTCCTTTTCATCGCTGTTAATCGTGGAGCGAGTGCACAGATCCTTGGCTACAAGGCTACTAACGACTTTTTTGACAAGACCAGACCAATCAAGGTTTGTTCCTGGCAGAGCCACCTCGCATAATCTACGCACATTCTTTATATTGCTGCAAAGCATCCATCCTGAACTATCGGCTGCTGCTATTTTCCAAGATGCCACAAAAGCATTCGACTCACTTGAGTGGGACTATCTGATGATTATCTTGCAGCGCATGGGCTTTCCATCTAAATTTCTGGCGTTGATCTCTCTCCTTTACGCTGGCCCCTCAGCACAGGTACAAATTAATGGCATGTGATCTGTACCGTTTCTTATTACCCGGGGACAAGACGGGGATGCCTTCTGTCACCCCTGTTGTTTGCGCTTGCGATGGAGCCCCTAGCTGCCTAATTACATGAGCACCACAGCGAGTATGCAATTCGGACGCCAACCAGACATTTTGCTATATGCTGATGATGTTACACTATATCTCAGAGACCCGGCGGAGAGCCTTAACATAGTGTTGCAGGAGTTCATCCGATTCGGTCACCTACCCGGGATCCAAATTAATTGGGGCAAATCATAAATATTTCCTTTGACGGCAAAATCGCAAACATTTGAACCGGACTACCCCCTTGAGTGGGGCACGACCTGTGTTTGTTATTTGGGCATTGAAGTGTCTTGAGACAGGGCTGAGGTACTGTGTGCAAACTATGGCACTGTGCTGGACCACATTACATCCAGTATCACTTGCTGGGTCTTCTTGCCCCTGTTGCTCGCAGGCCGCATCTACATTATGAAGATGGTTGTCCTACCTAAACTGCTTTATCTGTTCATTACCATACCATATTCACTGAGCCGCCGCTTCTTTGATATGCTCAATGCACAGTTGATTAGGCTTGCATGGGCTGGTAAGCGGCCGCGCTTCAACTGGGAATTGCTTGTGCAACCATGTGCCAAGGGGAGGGGGGGGCGCTTTGAAGCCGCAGATATGGAACTGTATCATACATGCGCCCAAGCACATGTATCATCCTCTACCTTATATGCCACCTTTTTGCTCTCTGAATGTATCGTGAGCAAGCAGAAAGACAAGCAATTAAAGTGATTTATACTTCAGTGCAGCAATTCGAGGAGTGTTTCTTCTCTTATTTAAATTGAGAGACCCCTGCTTTGGTGGTAGCTATTTATAAGATGGCAGTTCCTACTGGTCAGTTGTGTTTAGGTGTTCTGTGTCCTGAAAAGAACCCTTGAATCCAGTGGGTTCAAAACATGTCGACAATAGGGAGCAGCGGTAATTGCCATTAGAGAAGATTAGGCCTCCAGGGAGAATCTAAAGTATTGTCTTGTAATGCACATCATTTCTGATTGAGCTATCACAAAGACTTATAATTAGCACCTCTCAGGTATTTTGCTCTTTAGGGAGGAGCCAAAAATGTTTTTTGAATGAGTTAGGCTGCTAGTTTTCTCTTTTTCAAATTGGTGCAGAACCTGAATTTTATTTTTCAATGTGTTGTGTTATTGTTTGTTTTGAATTTGTATTATTGTCAAATGTTTTTGATGTAAGTAATGTTTGCATATTGCCATTTTTTTATATGAGGTAATTGTTAATTTCTGTATTTGTTTTACTGTGTGTGATGTGTTTCAATTAGAATAGTTTTTTTTTATAAATGCTATGAATTGATGCCAGTGAAAGGTAATTGGTTTTGCCTTCTCGTTGTGAATAATAATTCTTTGCAAGTAAATTAGTGTTGGCTCTTTGTTTTTTCTGTGTATTTTGATTGGCCTACCCTTGATGTTTTAGAGGCCATACCCCTTTTCTAATGTAGTACATTTGGCGATCGAGCAGTGCTATATGGCACCAACCCCATTCTTTGCTTATGTGGGACGGGAGGGAGCGAATCGTCCCCCCGGATTCTACTGTGGCGAACACCTGGGTGACTTGAAACAAGCTGGCCTGGTGGGAGGGCAAGCAGCTGCTGTACTTGCTAGCCATGTCTCTTCATCATCAGGCCAATGTTCCGTTTGCCTGTGAAGCGAGAGGCAGAAGGATGCTGACAAGAGCTGATATTCGTACATGGGGGATCTTTACAGGGAAGGTGCAGACCCCACTAGTTATGTTCCTTTTTGTGTGCCTCAAGCATGACATTGTGGCCGTTATGTTGGACTTTCCCCAGGAGTCCTCGACGGTTGGTACATTTCATCTGCTGCTTAGTTCGGAGGGGCTGAGACACTTAGGCCCTTATTACAAGTCTGGCGATCCTGGGACTGCCAGGCTCGCGGTGGCAGGCGAACCGCCACCAAAGCAGTCGTCCGGCCTCCATATTATGATCGTGGCAGAGCCGCCACAGTCCGACTGCTGGCACCGCCAGGGTGCCGCTGGTCGACAGCCTGGCAGTGCTGGCGGTCTTAATCTGCCACGGCAGTGCTGCAAGCAGCTCTGCCCTGGAGATTACGAGTCCCCTCTTTGCCGGCTTTTGCAAGTTGGTACCACTACCATGCAAAGGCTGGCGGAGACAGGGTGCAGGGGGCCCCATGGACAGCCTTGTCGCGCTTTTAATTGCCTGAATTACTGGCAATGAAAAGCGAGACCGGGTGCTGTCGCCGGACGCACCGCAACATTGCCGACGGCTCAATTACGTGCCAGCGTCAATGTTGTGGCCCAACAGGAAACTCATAATAGTGCAAGCGGGCAGAAAACCAAAGTGGCAGTTTTACGTTCTAAAGAGTTTGGCAGGCGGCCTCCACAAAACTCAGAATAAGGGCCTTAGTGTCCTTACTGTATCAGGCCGTGTAGTTGGAGCAGTAGGCATTGAGAACTAGGGTTAGAGAGGGGAGGGACATGGAGCTGCAAGCCCCACAAACTGATAATCAGTGGCTATACTGCAGCCAACAGACAGGCAGAATTGCCTCTATAAGTAGACTGCGCGTAATCCACTACAAATTTGTGCATAGGGTATACTACACCCGGTCACCTTGCATAAGTACAGCCTCCATGCAGATGATGTCTGCCTACAATGCAGGGCAGAGCCTGTAGACTATATACACTTGGCATGGTCATGCCCTCGGATTCGGCGCTTCTGGGGTGAGGTTGAGGCTGTCCTGTCCCTCATAGTCTCTGCATCGCTTGTCCTCATTCCCCTTATGGCCCTGCTTGGGTATACTGAAAAGCTGGAAGCAGAATACCGCAGATATGTTGCCTTTAGTCTTCTATTGGCAAAAAAAAGAATTGCATGTAGATGGGCTAGGGCCTGGGCACCCAAATTTAAGGAAAGGTTACAGGACTTAATATACGAAATATATGCTGAATTGTTACCTCTGAGCTCCAGGCCAAGGGACATTTGGTGGCTATTGGAGTCCTTCTTGCTTTACTATCCACCAGATGATCTACTGATGACTACTTCACCAATCAGTATTGCAATATACTATATTTGCACTGCATACAGCTCTGTGCTCATGTGAATGTTAGCAAAACTTTGCAGCATTATCCTGAGGGGAGATTCTAGGGTGGGGTGAGGTGGGAGGGCATTGTTCCAATGTTGAATGCCTGAATAACTGATGCAGGGTTGAGATGGGGCAACTTCAGCAGGGTCAACTGTTAATAACCATCGTGATCAATTACAATTATTGTGTTTACAACCTGTTTCTAACTCTGAGTCAGTATGGCATGGCTGTTGTTGGAATTTATTTTATAAATACTTAATAAATAAAAATGTGGCTTATTTAATATTTAAGAGTTTAAGAGTAGAATTATTTGCTGTTGAAAGCTTGCAGGCTTGAAAGCTGCAGAAGCGGGGCTATACAGAAAGGCCCAAAGCCATGTTTTCTTGGTCAGTCTAGTGGGTGGCACAACTTGTGCTGTAGCCCACAGGGGATTTTTAACTGCTCGTGCTCTTGTATTTTCCTACATCATATACTATGGCCTTACTGGAAAGTTAAATATGCCAATTAGGAGTTAGCCATCTCTGTTATATTTTAGGAGACTGAGCACGTGCACTGGCGCCTTGACTGCACTGCCCCAGTGTGCAAAGTTCAAGAACCAGCTGCGGCAGTCAAAAAACAATGGGAGTGGCCACAAAAAGAGTGTCAGGATTAGTTGCTGCACACTCAGAGAAAGTCCCTGAGTCTCTGTACTTATGAACAAAGTGATGCACATCACCAGACACATAGATGTTGCTCAAATGTGGACTTACCTTAAAGAAATTAAAGACAAGGCGTTTGGTAAAACAGGAACAGTTGGTTTAATTAAACACAATGGCTGGAAGAGCAATACAGAGTTGGGGTCTGATGACTGTCTCAGTGTACATGGGTTCTGAGTGCCATTATATACACTTCTTAAAACAATTCTATGCATTCTTTGGTGAAAGGAATCCCTGCCTAGTCATGGAGTCATAAATCTGATCATCTGCTAAAGTGCGCAGGTGGGTCTCAACCTTGCGTGGTCAAAAGGCGGGCCAGTAGATAACATGTCAGGCATGAGGAGAGCGTGATCACTGCATGATGTGTTTGTGTGTTGTGTTCTGATTGGCTGAGTGTCCCTAACTTTATGTGGCATCCAACTATTATAGTGTTTTGGAAATGTGCAGCCCTCTGGCCAAATGTGTTTTATTGGGGGCCAGTCTTTTAAGATCATTGTGTCCTTGAGGGATCAATCTGAGTTTTTCCTGTTCACGCGTTTCTCTACGAGCTAGTTGTCACTTCACCTGTGATCGGTCAATCACTCGCTTCAGGCCTAGGTCGCAGGGCCCAACCACATATTACTGACTTGGATTGGATGAGGTCACATTGGGTGGATTTGACAACAGCGATGCAAGTTTGTTGTTATGCATACACATATAATGGCTCACATTGACATCGTTTTTATCAATATTAACATTATTTCCTCTAGTTGAATTTTCCACTACAATATTCACGCCATACTTCATGACAGTCACATTATTTGAGGTTTGACGTGTTTCTACTTTTCTTACTTTTTCCCTAGTTACTTGCATTCTACCTAATTTGAGGACTGCATTTTAACAGCAGGAATCCTCAACTTGTAGGAAACAATACAAGAACAGCACAAGAATGATGATTGACAACAATGAAGTACACAGTCTAATAACCAGTCCTGCTCAGGGGTGCATCCCCCCTTCTTCATTTCAGCTTGTAGATGATGCATTTCTTGGATGGCAAAGGTTACTGTCCCATTGTTCAGTTCGTTACTGGGGATAAATGTACAACAGGATGTGCTGATCTTGGCATAAACCCCACCCTCCAATGTGTTCATCAAGTCCAACACATACCAGTATTGCATCACTCTGAGACAGATGGCTCTTAATTCTTCCTTGATGGCATTTAGGCCTGGCTCAGTATTGTTGATAATTTTCAGCATCTTCCACTTTGTTATTTGCAACCAGCGGGCGTTTACTTTTGTCTAAAGAAGGGTAAAGAAGGGTATGGACCATCCTGTGTTTATTTGAGTGTCAGTGAATTGTCTAAATTCTTCCGGAAAATATTCAGCAGTTCTTTTTCCTCGAGACTGATGCAATAGGGTTGTTTTCTTCTGGAGCGTATGTTGGAAGAATTCAAACAGGTCTTCTCCAGAGATGACCAGGGTCTGGGTGTGTATGGTCCCAAGGGGGCAGAGGCCCTGCCATCTGAGAGCGAGCTGAGCGTGGGCAAATTCTCCACACTCCCAGTAGAAGGTCATCAGTGTGGAGGTGCCCCAGTGCATGTCTGGTACATGCAATATTGCTTTACAACTCCCATTCATGGCGGGCGGAATCATCCCTTTGCCTCTGAAACATAAAGAATACAGTTTAAGTTTCTGTACGACTAAGGATTGCCCCTTCCCTTCTAACCATGTGTACTTATCTATCTCAGCATTCCAGATTTCCTGACGGGATATTGATGCTGGTAATCAATCCCCCAATGAGACTCATTTCCCCTTGTATCATTGAGGTGGATGGCCCTACAAATGAACTTTATGTTTGGGGTCCATTTGTTATTTGTCCCAGACATGCTAGGCCACGGACGGAGGTGGGAACGGGCGTGTTTGTGCACTGGTTCAGTGATTTTGCTACCTCCAAAAACCTCTTTCCTAGAAAGTCTTGGGGCCAAACAGTGTTCTCCCCTACAGTGCCTCGCCTGCGCAACCTGTCTGGCTCAGTTTGAATATTGCTAAGCTCGGTGTAAAGGGACAGTGTGGTGGGATTGGTCTCATATTGAGTGACGTTTCCACTTTACTAGGTTGTAACGTAACCCTAATCTTACATAGGTACAGATGGATCAGACATTTTGCTTTCTTGAGGGCTATCTCCTGGGATAAATAAAGTCTATCTGTGCCCATGGCATGTGGTATCAGTGGGCAGACGTACCACAGTCTGGCTGATGTCTGGGTGCCCACAGCAGTCATGTTCTAATGCCATGTGTTGGTAAGAGTGGGCTGTGTAGTCCGTGTGGAATACTAACATTAGTTTTAGTGTAATTGTAATTGATGTGGGACGCGCTGTAGAAATGCCATGGTCGGCTCCATGTGACTAGGCAGATCATCTCTGGCTATGAATGGATGTGGGCACAGCAAACAGAGGATATACAATGGTACGAAAATAAATACCTTTTGGAATTTTGCAGGTTTCGGGATAGCTTCTTGTGTAAACATCTGTGGTCTTCTGGTGATCGTGGTGTCTCCGTTCTGGCAAGGTACTTTGGTACCGGAGGTGTCTTTGCTTTTGGAAAAAGAGTTTGGAGAAGAATGTCCGGAAAAAATAGTCCAAAACAGTCTTTAGTCTTTGTCTTGCACACTTTGGTCTTGTTAGGGTTCTTGTTAGGGTTCTGGAAGTTGCTGAAGAAGACATGGCGGGCCTCTCTAGAGGTGGTGCACTCATGTTTTGATCGCAGACCTATTGATAAGAGCTGTGGGTTGTAGGTTAGCTTTAGAAAACATACATCATTATTTAATCTCAGGAGATTCCTGTGTCTTTCTTTTTTACAGGGGTTCTAGTTGAGGCAACTATTTTTAGGGAGCGTGAGTGTTTTAGTTATGGATCATAATCAGTGGCGTAACAAAACTGGAGTGGGCCCCCCTGCAAAGAACATGTAGCCCCCCACTTGAGACCCACTCAGGGCAGGTGCTGTGCTGACGGCGCCTCCTGGAGGGGTCCCCCGCACCACAGGTCCTGTGGGACCTTTGTCACGCCACTGGTGGCAATGTGTGCTTTTTGAGACCTGTTAAAAATGGTGTCTTTGGTTGGCAGTCAGATTACCCCCTGTCCAAGCAAGGACCCTCACTCTAGTCAGGGTAAGTCACACACAATCCAAATTATCCTGTGCCCACCCTCTGGTAGCTTGGCACTGAGCGGTCAGGCTTAACTAAGAAGGCAATGTGTAAAGTATTTGTGCAATAAATCATACAATAACACAATATAGCATCACAAAAAATACACCACACAGTGTTTAGAAAAATATATAATATTTATCTGGATATTTGCAGGTCAAAACGATCAAAGATGCAATGGGTAAATGTAACGATATCACTGGAAAGTGATATAAAGTGTCTTAGGTCTTTTAAAAGCAAACAAAGTCTCTTTTTAGCACAAAGTATGGCGTGAAACAGCTCCGCAATCAGCCGCAGAGGAGGAGAAGCGTGGAAACAAAGGGGGTGTGTGTGTCGATTTCTCGGGCTGCACACGGTGCTGCGTCGTTTAGTTTCCACGCAGGGACAGATGTGTGTCGATTTCCGGCGCTCGGTCGTGGATCCGCTTCGAGTTGCGGGGTCTGCAGATGCCCCAGGGTATTTGCGTGGAATCCTGGGCTTGTTGAGCGGAGTCACAAACGCTGCCTCGTTCCAGGGGGCGGTGCGTGAAAATTTCTTCCGCACCGCAGGTGCTGCGTCGATTTCCCCGTGGGAAGTCGGGCCCTGTCGTCCCAGGTCGGCTGTGCGTCGATCCGGTGGGCCGGGCGTCGAAGTTCCGGTCACAACGCAGGCGTCGCATCGATGTTCTCCTTGTGAAGTCGGGCTGCGTCTTTCCGGTTCAGCGTGCGGTGAATTTCTCACCGCGGGGCAGGCTGTGCGTTGCTTTTAGCAAGCTGTGCGTCGAATTTTCGCCGCACAAGGAGTCCAGTTGCAAGAGAAGGGAACAAGAGGCAAGCTCTATCCAAGCCCTTGGAGAGCACTTCTTCACCACAGCCAGGGAGCCGCAAGGCAGCGGGGCAACAGCAAAGCAGCAGTCCTTCACAGAAAGCAGTCAGGTGAGTCCTTTGGGTCTTACAGGTGCCCAAACGCAATGATAATGACCCTAAATATCTGTTCAGGATTGAACAACGTTGGACTTATAAACTTAAAACATCCAACGAGGGTCTCAATGATGATATTCCATGGTGGACCTTATCGCCTTAATCTATTCTTGACAATCGTTTTTTTGACTAGGGATATTCCAATAAATCTATTTTTTGCAATATTTTCACTCAACCTTCTTTTGTCCATACTTTTTGGACCATATTCGTATAGTCTGGATTCAAGACCCAATATTCTGTTGGTATCTTAGGGTTTTTCCCTTTTTTACTCTTGTTTAGTCACTCTCCGCAAGTCTATTTAGTTTCTGGTTGACTCTGTGACATATTTTTACATCTGTGACTATCATTTTCATGTTTTGGACCGTTTTTTTCCCCTTTCTAAGATGGCCGCCGGTTTTCCACAAGTATTATCCCCTTTCGGTAGTCCGTTTTCAGTGTTTACCCTCCATGACACGGGTGCTCTTTGTTCTGGCTAATGGCCTTAATCTATTTATAACCTCCCGTACGCACTGTGCCCCGATTTCCAGGCACGCGACCTCAGGTAGGTGTATGGCAGGACCACAGGAAGATACCAAGTAAGTCCTGCTGCCGACACTCTTTTTATTTATTTTTCAGGGCTTGGACGTTGTTCTATTTGAATTCCTCCTGCTGCCGGCACTCTTTCTATTTATTTTTTAGTGCCTGGACCTTGCTCCGTCTGATGGCTCATGCTGCCATTGGGCTGCTTTGAACCGCCCACAAACATGCCATCCCTGTTACTGACAAGTGCACTCGAGTTCGCGTCAGCTGCATTTTTGGCGTTTGCGCACTCGAGCGCTGGCGTGTACACCCCGATCGGCAGTGTCTTTATTTCCTGCATGTTATCGTTTTTACTTTATTGTAATTAGCACTGTGCACGACTACCTTCAATGAGATACCTAAACATTTATAGCTTAGTCCAATGAACTTACAATATAGCCTTTTTGTATTCACAAATGTTCTCGGCTGTTGTTACTTTCAGCAGGGTTGCTTAAGCTTGTTTGTTACTGTTACCTCTACTCACATATAACTTTGCTCTGTATATAATAACATCTGAGTTATTCCGATAATGTTGGCGTGTGCTGGAGTACATTATCAAGTTAGCATGATCATGTGTTCCCAGGCACCATATGTGATAATACTTTTTTGATTACATATTTTACTGCCATTCTTCTAT
Source organism: Pleurodeles waltl (assembly GCF_031143425.1). Lineage (NCBI taxonomy): Eukaryota > Metazoa > Chordata > Amphibia > Caudata > Salamandridae > Pleurodeles > Pleurodeles waltl. Next base: position 82,195,244 of record NC_090437.1, on the reverse strand, counting down.
ATATAGTGCAATCTCCTTTGGTCTGAGGTTTACGCGTCCCTAAGATGCCTTTCTTCCACATGGGATGGTAAGCCTTCTATGTCATGTCTAATGTGCCTGACTATGTCATCGGGGTGTGATGTCTATCACCTTTATTATGGTTTACTTTTTTGTTGTTAGACACCAATGTATGCCTCTGTGTTTTCTGTCTCTTATACAGGGCGACCTACCAATTGACTGACTGTGACGATTAGTCCACGCATAGTAAGTGACCTTTCAGCACTTACTGTATAGTTCGATAGGAGAAGTTACTAATCACGGTCCTGATGAAGCGCCATTGGATCATTTTTTGACCGTCCAGGCGCGAAACATGTCGACCCTTTAGTGTTAGGATAGAGTATATCTCTTCCTTTCCTTTTTTTAGGAGTACCGTCTGCGATACCACCTTCGGTTTAGTGCCAACACCATTTGCGTGGTGACCCGTCAGATATTGCAGTGCCGGTCTGACGAGGAGTTATCCCAATGATGATGCTTAGCGTCTTTAACGACGCTTGAGGGCACTCCTATCACAATACCGACACTTTTCGTCCCTTTAGACAGATTCTTTTGGAACAGTGTACTCTTTTCATTTACGAGTCCTTTGGGCAGCCAGGCAGTTCTTCTTAGCAGGATGCAGGTTCTGGTTACAAGTTTCTCCAGGAAGTGTCTGAGTTGGAAGGGGCAGAGGCCCTGTTTATATACCCAAATGTGCCTTTGAAGTGGGGGAGACTTCAAAGAGTGGCTTAGAAGTGCACCAGGTCCCCTTTCAGTTCAATCCTGTCTGCCAGGGTCTCAGTAGGGGGTGTGGCAGTCTATTGTGTGAGAGCAGGCCCTCCACCCTCCCAGCCCAGGAAGACCCATTCAAAATGCAGATATATGCATGTGAGGCTGTGTATCCTGTGTTTTGGGTGTGTCTGAATGAAATGCACAAGGAGCTGTCAACTAAACCCAGCCAGACGTTGATTGTAAGGCACAGAAAGATTTAAGTGCAGAGAAATGCTCACTTTCTAAAAGTGACATTTTTAAAATAGTAATATTAAATCCAACTACACCAGTCAGCAGGATTTTGTATCACCATGCTGGCCATACTAAATATGACCGTCCTACTCCTTTCAGATTGGCATCTACCAATCAAACAATATATGAGGGCAGCCCCAACGTTAGGCTACGAAGGTAGCAGGCCTCACAGCAGTGTAAAAACGAATTTGGGAGTTTTACACTACCAGGACATGTAAACTACATAGGTACATGTCCTGCCTTTTGCCTACACAGCACCCTGCCCTATGGGTTACCTAAGGCATACCTTAGGGGTGTCTTATATGTAGAAAAAGAGGAGTTTTAGGTTTGGCAAGTACTTTTAAATGCCTAGTCGAATTGGCAGTGAAACTGCACACACAGGCCTTGCAATGGCTGGCCTGAGACAAGGTTAAAGGGCTACTTAAGTGGGTGGCACAACCAGTGCTGCAGGCCCACTAGTAGCATTTAATCTACAGGCCCTGGGCACATATAGTGCACCGTACTAGTGACCTATAAGTAAATTAAATAGTCCAATTGGGTATGACCCAATGTTACCATGTTTAAAGGGAGCATATGCACTTTAGCACTGGTTAGCAGTGGTAAAGTGCGCAGCGTCTAAAAACCAGCAAAAACAGTGTCCCAAAAGTGGAGGGAGGCAGGCAAAAAGTTAGTGGTGACCACCCTAACGGTGTCAGGTCTAAGAAGACCTAAAAACCTTTTTTTGCTTTTTGCCAGTGTTTGTCACAAACGTGAGGGCCTAACAGCTCCCACAACCATAAAGTGTTACAAAAGCCATGTAAAAACAAGACATGCATTGACAAAACCAAAAAACTCACAACAAATGTTGGATTGTTTGGCTTTGCCAGTGCTTGTTTATTTTCATGCTTGCCATAATCTTGTTGAAAATGGTTACACTGATTTTCCATTAGGAATGTTTTTGGGAAATATTAGCATGCATCAACACATTTTACTTAATGACGCTTCAAAGAAATAGGACCTAAAATTTCATAGTAAGAAAATGTTTTTTTCTACTGCTTTTATATACTGGTCTAGGTCTGCCCTGCACCCTCGTCAGATTGCCTTCCCTTTGGGGTGTGGCCAGCCAACCAGCCTCTGGGGGACCAGCAGTGGATTGCGCCCAGGCTCCTGAAGGTACCTAAATGGTGGACTCTAGTGCAGATTCCCATTCAACATAACATACAGCAGCCCTGAGATTTTCCCAAACACAAGTAAGGGTGTGACATTTCTCCTAAGTCTTTGTTTTTTAAATGAGTTTTGAAATGGGTATGATGTGCATGTAATCTTACTGGGGGTTTCAGCTACCTACTTATTTGGATTTTGCGATTGTATAAATGCATTGCCCTCCCAGACAGTCCCTCCTCCTTGCCTTGGTTGTGGCCCTGGTCCTTGCTGGGCTGGGTTCCCTGGCTGCGATTGCTGTTGCCATGTGGTTGGCCAATCACCTGGTCCCCATTGTGGTGTGGTAGCTGCCTGATTTTCCTGTGGTTGAATGTAGGATGCATGTGGGTTGACCTGGGCTTGGTTTTGTGGAAGGGGAATTTTGCAGGTGGAGGTCTAGGCTTATTGCTCTTTGCTCATGATATGTTTTTAGACAGCATTGGTCGGCCATGTGGCCCATTCTGTGGCAATAGTAGCACTCTCTGCGGTCTGGCTGCTGCCAGCTTCCCTGACCTCTGCCGTTCGGACTGGGCGGAAATCCTCTGGGGTTCTAGGGTGTAGCTCCCTTCAAGACTGGTGCCATTTGCATACTTGTGGCCAACGCAGCTCCCTTGAGGGTCTTATTTTAATTTATGTTGGACTAGCTTAGCAGTGTCTCTTTGGGTTAGCTCCTGTTTCTCCCTGTCCTTTTCCTGCTTCTTCCTTTAATATTGTAATATGTGGGCCTGTATTTCCCACCAAGGTTTGGTGTCTAATCTTACTACACTGTCCAGTCCACTCTGTATTTCGATGGGCAGCCCCATTTTGAGGATGTTGGAAAAGAATGCAACCTCGGGGTCCATGTCAGTCCAAGGCTGTCCTGTCTCTTGTCCTCATCATTCCCTCATTTTGTCTAGAAAGTCAGTCATGGTTTCCCCAAGCTTCATTCTCTCTGTCATTAATCCTCCTATTCCAGGGCAGTCAGGGAACATTTCCCTCAGGGCCGTTCATATTTGGGGGGTCATTCTGACCCTGGCGGTCATGGACCGCCAGGGCCAACGACCGCGGGAGCACCACCAACAGGCTGGCGGTGCTCCCATGGCATTCTGATACGGGAAACCGGCGGTGTACCGCCGGTTTCCCGCTGCCCAAGGGAATCCTCCATGGCGGCGCTGCAAGCAGCGCCACCATGGGGATTCCGACCCCCTTACCGCCAGCCTTGTTCTGGCGGTTTTGACCCCCAGAACATGGCTGGCTGTAACGGGTGTCGTGGGGCCCCTGGGGGCCCATGCCAATGGCATGGGCACTGCAGGGGCCCCCTAACAGGGCCCCACCAAGATTTTTAGTGTCTGCCACGCAGACACTGAAAATCGCGACGGGTGCAACTGCACCCGTCGCACCCCTTCCACTCCGCCGGCTCCATTCGGAGCCGGCATCCTCATGGAAGGGGGTTTCCCGCTGGGCTGGCGGGCGGCCTTCTGGCGGTCGCCCGCCAGCCCAGCGGGAAACTCAGAATTACCGTGGCGGTCTTTTGACCGCGCAGCGGTATTCTGCCGGCGGGACTTTGGCCGGCGGCCTCCGCCGCCCGCCAAAGTCAGAATGACCCCCTTGGTGTCTGAATGAGTTGAATGTGGCCTCTAATGCTCGTTGTTAGTCAACGTGACTGCTGGCATGCGGGCTCAGGAAGACACTGTGTTAGTCTGCTGTCTGAAGAGGCTGCTGAGCGATTCTTGACATTGCCTATTGCTAGGTGTATTCCCACTGTGTTTTTCTCAAAACATGAGATGCATTTTCATGCCCCATCCATCAATGGGGGCAATTTGGTCCTGAGCTCTTCTTTGTCCATCTGCGCTTCTGGCACATAGATGGTCCCTGACGTGCCCTTCTCTAAAACAACAATATATTTTGGCTTGGAGCAGCTTCACTGGTTTTTCCTCAATGAGGCTCTCCCATCTTCTCAGATATTCCTGCATGTAGTGGAAGTTCCATTTGGGATCCCCCCTCCATGCTGGATGCAGTCTTGCACAATGGTCATGTCCCCTGGTTCAAAGGATCCCTCCTCTGGCCAGGGTCTATCATACTGACACTTCCTTTTGGTCCAGCAGCCAGCAGGTGGCAAAATGGTCACGCAATGGCCTCGACTTAATTTCTAGACACTATCTCTCTAGGGGTCAATTTGTCTGACCGGCGCATTCTGGGGGGAGCGTGGACGTCTTTATTGCTGCTCTTCTCGTGCGTGTGTAAAGGCGCCATTCTGCTTCACCTTTGCCTTAATTAGGTTGGGACTAAGCTACACTGATCTCTTATTTCTTAGTCGGCCCCTCTTCTACTCTGACGATCTGTTGGGGTTCGGGACCTCCTTTCTTGTCCTACTTCAGACTCCTCTTTGCATGGAGCCCAGGGCCAAGCTCCAGGCTCTACCCTCTCACTGTCTAGGACCACTATGAGCCTTCCAGTCACCTGAGAGCGCTGTACCGGACGGGTTGGAGTATATGCTCCCTGCGCTGCTGTGGTTTGAACATCCAAACACAACGGATGGTGGGGGGGTACAGCTTGGGTGAACCCTAGCGATGACGTTGGATGGAGTTGGAATCATTTCTGCCTGCCGGCCTGGCAACCCCCCCGGCCCTGGATCTAGCAGCATAGTGCCCAGCAGGAGGCCCTCCTGGCCCCGTAACCAGAATATTGGTGTAACACAGTGCAGGAACAACAGGGATGGCAGGCATCAGAGAGAGCACCTCTCTACCTTTGTTTGGGGGAGGAGGTGCGGAAACCTTGCTTGAGGTTCTGGGTGGTTGCAGGCCGGGGCCACCTCAATGATGGCCCATAGTTCTAACAGTGGCTCTCTTTTTGCCTTCTTTTGCCCTACGGATTTGGTCTAAATGTGTTTCCTCATGTGTTCCACTATGTTGGTGTCCCCCCTCTGGCCAGGGGAATGCGTGTGCCTTAATATGTGCATGGCATTTAGTGCAGAATCTATTTAGCATTTTAGCCTGACTGGGGAATCTAGTTTGCATGTGGCTTAACGGCGACTCCATGATCTGTTTGGAACCTTTTTTAAGGGACTCGTATAGTTCTAACTTTCTTGAGTTTTAAATAATCCTATATTCTACTCTGATCGTGGGGAAGTATGTACACAAAATTATGCCGGCAATAACTATTAGCTACAAGCTCAACTTTAGACAGAGATGCATCAAATAAACTTTTTACAATACACAAAACAAATCCTATGAAGGGTTACAACCAGAAAGAAAGGGCAATGGTTAATTCAAAACATTATGGACTGTTTTTTAGCAGCGGAATAGCAGATATGGAATAACGATTTGTGAGAGAAAGATAACGACTTTTTCATGCACACCTTTACTTTTTCATGCACACTTTTACTTTTCATCCACATATTTAAATCACTTAACAAGACATAACATTTCAACATGAAATATCATTGTAATAGTTTATCAGCACCACAACATCGAAAATGCATCAATCGAAAATCACAATGGAAACAAAGGAGAAGAGAGAAAAAAGTGTCAGAAAAAAATGCCAACTTTGTCCAAACAAAAAAACCCTCAGCCCACTTCGAGCGTATTCTGCCCGATGTCGGGGGAATGCTTTGTTCGGTAAATGGGAACAATTGAGCCTGATAGTCTGTCAATATCGGCTTGGGGACAAAGATAGCAACAATTTACCCGAGAAGAAAGAATAACTCAACAACTACAAGCCCTCCTCAGCCAAGCACAAACTACACCTAATCTCCAAAATCCAAATCTTTCCCCAATGTCCGAATTACACCCTATGTCACACCCAGGGGTCATGCATGCCATCTGTGTCATGCCCAGCGCCCCAAGAGAAAAACACCTCTGACACCTGCTGCCACTGAGATCAAAATAGTCGCCAATCGCGGAGGTAGCCGAGGAACAAAACAATGGGTCTTCCAGTGCTGCAGGATGCACATGCCAGGTAGGAACTTAGGGAGATCCCAATTCCCAGGCAAGCTGGAGGTATTGGGGATTATCATCCGAGTATGTGCGGCCCAGGTAGTCAATATGGGTGACCAATGCGCTAACCAATCTATCTATCTAAACACATAGCTGATGTGGCGCTGAGTAAAAGGAGTACACCTTGGTGGTGGCATTGCGAAGACACCATATGTCGGTAAAGTGACAATTCTGCCACCGTTCGCCAAATGTTTGCCCAATAGAAGATACTGCTGTGCTGGGCAGGGTGGGATGAATGGTCCAGGTCAATGTCCAGGACACTATTAAAATCACCACCCAATAACCCCGGGAGGCTGTTTCAACAGGACAGGACTCTCAAGAGTGCATTCAGAATTATGGTTGTTCAATATTAGGGACATACATGTTACCTAGGGGTATTTGTCAGTTGTCTAGTCAGCCCTTGTTATATATGTATCGGCCCTCTGGATCCGTCACCACCTCTTCTGCGACACGGAGAAACCCCGGTCTGATCCAAATCAATATCTCACGAGTGTAGGAGGAGTAATTGGTGGTAACGATCTGTCCACACCAGTAGCACTGTAATTTGGGTCACCTTTGGGAGGATCAGGTGAGATTCATGGAGCAATGCAATATGAGCAGATTATTGAGTAAGTAAGAGCAGATAGCATAGAGACTTGCAGGGATATGGATATTACGAATATTCCATGTTATCACTTTAGTGTGTGTCATGCTGCCTGCGAGTGAGGTAGGAGTGGTTAACTGCATGGAACAGAGCAAAGGCTCTGCATGCACGTAGGTATAATGTATCATGAGAAGAGGGGCTACATCTGGGCCATATTTCTTGAAATGATGGAAACAGTAAAAACATATCAAACAAAGGTAAGAAAAGTAAATACCACAAGAGCAGCACACAAACGAATGACCACTCAAACCGGGAAATAGTATGTATCAAGAAGACAGTAAAGGTGTCTGTGTAAGGGAGGGAAAGAAGGCATAAAAATGAGAGCCCAGGGAACCCCAGTTGAAAAGTTGGTGAGTGCCAGCATGCATTATCATCCATGTACATTGATAACATCCAGCATTAAACATACAATGTATAGTCAGTGCTCACGTTCGCCGCTGGAAGATTGTGTGGGTGCATCCTCAAAATACCCTGTAAAGAAAGGGGATGTGGTTAAATAATCACAGGCAGGGTACAGCAGTAGTAGAGGCTCTGGACCAGTGGAAGTCATGCCGTGTGGGTCCCACAAGGATATGCACTGTGTTGGAGTGTAGTTATTATAATCAAAAATTAACATGAAATGTTTGCAAATTAATGTATAATGATGTCGCATAGAAAACGTATTAATGTGCTTTTAACATACACACTTGAAATGTGCCCATGGGGAGAGGCCACCAATGTATACGATGATGAATGAAGTTAAATAATAATGAATTATTGATGTACTAATGTGTGGTTTTGTATTAGCATTAAGAGTTATATGTTAAGATTTTGCAAAAATTAATTACTAGGCCTTAGTTAGCATGAGTCGGACCTAGCTGCCGGTCTCATATTAAATGTGTTTTTCTAACGTGCAATGAGCTGACTTGATGAAGGACATGTAGCCGTACTTTTCCAGAAGCTAGAAGATGTGTGTAACCGTAGTAAATTCTTTGTCATGAGACTCGACTTGCTCAAGGAGACATTCTTGCTGAATGCAACAGTATAAACTTGCAACTGGTACAAGGTCGCCTGAACTGGTAAAGACAATGGGACTACTGACTGAGCCTGCGAGAATAAAAGTTTGTACATGAAATTCTACCCGTTGGGGACGTCAATTACAGGAGCCAATGAACTACGTGAGAACTGTCCAAAAGTGAAAATCCTAGTGAGGTGACAAGTCAATTATTGGTTTGAGATAATGATGCACCAAAATTTACCCAATTGGAAATTAAGAGACTGTACAGCAAGAGTAATATAACCCAGTGTCACAAGGAGAAATCAGCCATTACGTGCCATTCTTTGCTAGTACCTAGCCACTTTATCACTCTGTCTTAAAGACTTTGCTGTTTGACTCTTCATACCATCCTTACCCTTGCCTTGCCCAGTTTATACTTTTCCTCCTTATGAGGGAAGTGTTCCTTATTACCTGTCTTGCTGAACTTTGCTGCGTTTCCTAGCTGATGGTGAATCAACTGATGCCCTGTGGACGAAGATTGACTCTGTATGCTGACCCATAACGGAGGGTAACTATATGATAATGAAATTGTAATTGTCTGTTTGCCTGTTCTTTCTAGGTACCAACTGCTTCTTTTGATAGAGACCATAGTCAGATGTTTTCTAAATTTGTGTTGCTAAATTATTTAGCATGAAGCCCAACATGCTAATGCTAATTCGAGGATAGTTAAGGGATTCACTAAAATGGAAGCAAATAGACAAAGGACTGAATCAATGTTTTGTTGAATAATGCGCTAATGATACTCTGCTAAGATTAGTCCATGTTGACTATGTGCTTTGTTCTAATGTTTATGATCTTTGCTCTGATGAAATCTTATTCAAGGTGCCATATTGTGACATTGTTGATGTGTTTTCTGGTACTGAGACTAATAAACTTGCTAGTAGAGTGTAATCAATAGGGAATAAATATCATAAATCTTACTAAATTTTGTGGGGTTGTTCATGACTGAAAGGTCATGGGGTGTTTCGTTTTTCTTTAATGTCACTAACCAATTTGATTGATTTGCTATTGTGAATATTGATGAGGTTATTGATCTATTGATTGACATGCTGATTAGTTATCTCGTCTTAAGGTGTCTCCAATCAGGGTCAAAAGATGCATTGGCCTAAAACGAGTCCTAGATTAAGTAAATTACCTAAACAGGACGCATTAACAACTGCCTGCGGGATTACTTGTGGAAGGGTATCCAGCTCTAGACAAGTGGGCCAAGTAGTGGTAGAACTTTCAACACTTTAGGATTGGGGTGATTATTCATCAGTGCTAGACTGTTGCGCAGCCTCAGCAATTGTGCTGCTGTGTCACCTGTCGGCCTTTCGCAATCATCTTTTCCAGGTTAGGGGCAGCCTTGGGGTCCGAGAATATTGTGTCTTAGTTTTAAGCATGCAACGGCATCCCTCTGCTCCAGTGTCCAGTGGTGACCTCCAGGGTGTATTGTGTCAGTTGCTTCCAACTATTCTCATGCAGCTTCTGAGGAGTTAAAGAAACGTGTGGTTCCATTCACAGCTACACACAGATGCACTGGGAAGAGGATTGAGTAACGCAAGTCCAAGTCACAGAGGTCACGTTTTACTACAAGGAAGGAGTTTCATTGGCGCTGTACTACAGTTATGTAGTCTGGGAAAAACATGATGTGAGCTTTGTCCACTTTGAGTTCAGTGAGTTTCTGGGTTTCGTGGAGGATGGCATCCTGTGTCTCAATAATGGAGTGAATTGATCACCAGCAGGTGGGGTGCCGATCTTGGTGGGGGTTTCTGTTTCAGAACACAGTGCGTCCTTTCTAGAGAGAAGAACTGTGACGAGGTGCCTAGGGGGATCAGGTCTCCTAGCCATTTCTCCACATAAGTGACTGCATCTCATCTCTCCATGCCCCCCGGGAAGGAAACATCCTGAACAACAAGGTCTAAACCTCTACTTGCCTGAACCACTAATGCTAAACTACTAGAAAGTCTCTACAACGAAGTACTGAACAACTACTGTCTAAACAACGATTTTGCCTGAATAACGATTGCCTGAACAACGAATCTTAAGGTAAGTTTTTCTTTTTTTATGGTTTATTAGTTGTTTAGAATATATATATAAATATATATACGTTGTTTAGAATTTATGTATATATATGTATATATGTACACATATATATATATATATATATATATATATATATATATATATATATATATATAAAATAAACCATAAAAAAAGAAAAACTTACCTTAAAATTTGTTGTTCAGGCAATCGTTATTCAGGCAAAATCGTTGTTTAGACAGTAGTTGTTCAGTACTTCGTTGTAGAAACTTTTTTTAGCAGTAGTGCTTTAGGCTATCGTTGTTTAGGACCTAGTTGTTCCGTCACATATTCTTGGATGCGTTTCACCAATGTCAGTAAGGAGGATTCCACGCACTGGGAGGCAGGTTGTAGGTCCGTGAGAGTCTGTTCCGCTGTGCTAACCCTAACTGCAAGTTTGTGGTGGTCCACATGGTGCAATGTGTGGTCCGTAGCCACACTGTCTATCTTTGTTTCTAGAAAAGTCCTAGTGCGCTGTCACCTGCAATACGATGTCCAGTTTATCTTCAAGCGAGGGAGAGTGATCAGGGGGTTTCAGGTGGCTTAGGTCTTTGACTGCTGGAGTAATGCCACTGATATGCATGAAGGCGCAATTTGGGTGGTTGAGTGTAAATGCCCAAATGCCCCATAGCTATCTAGCGTATGTGATGGACTCTTGATACAGTAAATATATCCCACACTCTTCAGGGCCTGTCTGAAGGTATCTAGGTGTTTCAAGGGCACTGCAGCACAAGCAGTCCACTGTAGAAAGCTGGGATCAGCTAGTGAGATCACCGCAGTCAGGTGGCAAGTTGATAGTGAATCCGGAGGTTTAGGCCCTAAAGGCAGGGAAAGCAATTGTGAGGTCTCAGGAGTCAAAGTAAGGAGCCAGGTGCTCAAGGTCTGGGGACAGTCAGAAAAAAGTGGAGGGAGGAAAATCACAATGTTGCACAAACCAGGTAGGGGAGGCATAATCACAAACAGCAATGCAGGAGCAGTGTGGAGCAGCAACTCAGGTACGCTGCCAAGTATCTGGTGAGGATAAGCCCATGCAAGTAGCTCTGCACAGAGGGGGAGCCACAGATGCAAAGAGGGGGCAAGATGTCAATTGCTTGGCGAGGTACTGAGCTTTAAACCCACTGGGTGTAGGTATCATGGCCTCCAGCACTGCTGTTTAATTATTAACGTCCTAGGAATAGCGTCCCAGGCAGATCCAAGCAGTCGATGAGAGTGCAGAGGTCACCGTCTACTCTAGGTGGCCCAGCAGCGCAGTGTGCAAAGTATTTCTGACTGTTGGGCATCGGCCCAGTTCGACCTCTGGACCCGTAGCCACCACGCAGCAGAGCAAAAACAGGCACACTTCAGCACAAGTCAGCACCATCCCTTCCGTTTAAAATCATCATGCTAGCTGCCTCCACGTGCAGGGGGTGTGTCGCTGGTGCGCCGAAGGCAAGCCCGTCTGCACTCGTCCATGCCCGACAGTTGCTTGGTTCCCTGTCCCTCTTACCAAGGTAAGTAACGCAAAAATAATTGTTTTTTCTCCCAAGGAGCTATGAAAAATTGGTTGTTCAAACATTGCTATAATGCCAGGATACACCATAAGGCCCCAATGCTTAAATCAAACCCCACCGCTATTTGAGGGTCCTGTAGCTTGCCTAACATACACCTTCCTGTGTAGAAACGACTCGCCAAACTCTTCTTAGTCAAGTACCCAGCAGGAAAATCGCCCCCCTGCTGTTCATCCCATCACCAAACCGTCCTCAGTCAACAAGACCTTAAGCAACACGCTTTCCCAGCATACCACCAGTAATATAAGTAGTCTTTTATGCAACACAAGATCCTTACTTAAACACTCAGTGAAAATTTGAGACCTTTTTTCCTCAAATGCCGCTGACAAAGCTTTCTTAACAGAAGCTTAGATGTGCCCTTCGGCCCTTCCAGCAGTTAATCTGGCCATTCCAGAAAATTAACATATTTTAAAGCTTGACAGAGAAAGCAAGATAGGCTGTGGGATAGCTATTGCCTACAAAGACCCAGTCAATGTCTCACTAAGAGATAAACAAATGATGGACTGGGAAGATATTTGTATTTTTAAAAGTGATTTCTCTCTGACAGTCTCCTAGAGAGGAGCATTACTATACAGACCCCCGGGCCCTAAAAGAGACTTTTCTCTCAAACTAATAGAATATATTGCTCCCCATAGTCTCACCTCACAACAATTTCTTTTAGTTGGTGATTTCAACTACCACAGTGAGAAAATCGCTGACCCAGAGGTTGTCCAACTTTTTTCGGACCTTGAAAGCCTAGGGTTGCAGTTAAAAAATAATGGTCCTACCCATGTAGCTGGTCCCATGCTAGACCTTATTTTTTCCAACTACTTTGGTCTCACATGTTTCCCTCCCTTACCTCAGGTCTGGACAGATCTTTATTGGAGCAGGTGTCAGTTCACTATAACACGGAGAAGTGACAAACCACACCTCAGCAGTACAGCCAAATCAACACTTTGGAATAAAATCAATGCAAAGTCCTTCGTCAAAGAGTTTAAGTTCTTATTACCTGATGTGGTCTCAGACACAAATGAAGCCCTTGAAGAACTTCATAAAGCCCTATCCACAGCTTTTGACCGTGTTCCTCCGCCACGCAACAGTCCTACAATTAGTCACAGGACCCCTGCCACATGGATTTCCACTGAACTCCACGCTGAAAAAAGCCCTCTGTAAAAACTTTTGAATGGCATTGGCGCGGCAGCAAGAACCTTACAGATAAAAGAATATATAAATCCACGTTCAATGCGTATAAAAGAAAAATCAAATCAGCCCGTAAAACCCCAATCTCCCAACAAATCAACCTAGCAAGAAATTCTTCCAGAGCCTTATATAAAGTCTTGAAGGAATTCACAAATCCATGGGCCTGCAATCCTGACCTACCCGAGTCACAACACTTATGAGACTCCTTAGCTGACTATTTTGATAAAAAATGAATTATACTTACGTCAACTTTTCAAAGTCCTCCATTCATAAGCCCCCTGATCTTTCATTACTTGCCTCACCCTATTTAAACCCTGAGGGCTTATCCAATTTTACTTTGTTTACCCCAGAGGAAATAGCTAAAAGCCTTAAAAAAAAGGAAAGTTGGGCTCTCCTCCTTTCAGCGGCTGACCTAGCCAACTACAGGTCATTTCCCTTCTTCCTTTGTTAAGTAAAATTCTGGAGGGAGTAATCAATAACCCACTCACTACTTATCTTGAGAATAATGGCATCCTTGACCCTTCACAATCAGGTTTCTGCGCAGCATATAGCACAGAACCAACCTTAGTGACTGTAACAGAGTTCATTAGACTATCCTTCGATTCAGACACCCCAGCAATACTGGTGATTGTTAGACCCATTCGCCGCCTTTGATACAGTGTCTCATTTGAAGCTTCTACAGAGACTGCGGGATTTTGGTATGGAAGGGATGGCCTTAAAATGGCTTACGGATTAGTCAAGCAACAGAACTAAATCCATCTCATTAGGCCCTTATAAAACATCCACTAAGCGGATTAATAAGGATGTGCCTCAGGGTTCCTGCCTAAGCCCCATGCTTTTTAATATATATGTCGCCCCCTTTGCAAAATTGTCAGATCACACTGCCTGGAGATTCATTCTTACGCAGGTGACACACAACTATCGCTTTCAGCAAAAATCCCTCTATGAAATGAAATGTAGATTTGCATAGCGCGGCTTATCACCTGTGAGGGTCTCAAGGCGCTGTCCATGGCCATGGGGAAAGTAAGTGATCCCCAAGCACTGTTTTGTATCCGGTATGAATTCTATCGCTGCTTGGATGTCTCTCTTCTGCGTTTAACTTAATTCAGCTAAAACGGAGATAATGCTGTTCGGAAAAGCACAATAGTTTTGGGCTGATGATTGGTGGCCAGGCAAACTGGGCCCAGCTCCCACCCCTAAACAGGTAGTGAAAAATCTAGGCCTTCGACTGGACGATAAATTAACCATGAAAGGGCTGGTTGCATCAACAACAGGAACCTGTTTCCACACTCTGCGTATGCTCAGCAAGCCCTTCCGTTCCTACCGTTATCTGCCAGAAAAACCTTGGTCTAAGGGCTCATAAGTAGTCGACTGGACTACTGCAACTCTCTATCGGCCTCTGCTAACGAAAGCCTGCTTGGTACAAAACACAGTCGCTCGGCTAATATGCAACCAACCTCTGGGCACAGCCTCATTACCCCTTCTTAAAATGTCACATTGGTTGCCCATCAGAAAAAGAACATTTTTTAAAACGTGATGGCTTACCCATAAAGCTCTTAGGGGAATAGGCCCCTCCTACCTCGCCCAGAAACTTACACCTTACTTTCCGGTAAAGCACCTGAGATCCAGTGACAAAGCACTTCTGATAATTCCCTGTGTTAAGAAATCCAAAGCAGGAGGTAGAGCCTTCTCATCTTTGGCCCCGTTTTATTGGAACAAACTTTCATCAGAAATCTGCACTTATACAGATCATCTTTTTTTCAGGAAAATGCCTAAGACAATTCGTTTTTAATGGTGCAATCCTCCGGCTGTCCTAGGAGCGCTGAGATACCCCACACAGGGTGATTCATTGCGCAATAACACATTAAATTAACCGAACATAACATCACACTGGAGGTGGGTCCAAGGGACTTCACCTCTTTCCCTGGCTTACCACTTGGGGGGGAAGCACCAACTAGAGGCAGTAACTATCAGTGTTGGGGGCGCCAATCGCAAAGTCCAGTTGCTGTTCACTAGGATAAACAAAGATTATTTGTCAGGCTCAGGTGGGCCATAGCGCAAGTGTGTGTCTATCCCCACTCTCACCAGGGGCACATGGTTTTCCGATTGGCTTTCCCGCCTTGTATGTTTGGCAGGGGTTGGCGCTGCGGCTTCTTCAAGGCCCAAACAGTGCACCGGCCAGGGGCCCCAGTTCTGCTGCTGGAGTAAGTCCTCCCTGTGCCAAAGGATCACTTCACTCATGGTGCCTGGGCCTCCAGTGCCTAAGGGGCTCGCCTACACCACAACACAGCAGGGAAATTGGTGTAATTCCATTCAGCAGTTTTCGCTGTAGCCCATATTAAAGATGTCTATGGAAAATGTATATGGATTTTGTGCTTTGGGACCTCCCTTTTTACTCAGCCCGCTTCATGGATCACCCAAAAACATTTGGATCCATCTGCTGACTTTTCTGATGTTTTTAAAAAGAAATGCTTTTTAGCCTTGGCGGGGTCCCTCAGGGACCCCAGCACCAGGACTAAGGGATCAGGGTGACTCTACCCTGGCCCCTTTTCTTTTTTTTGGACACTTCCTCGCTGAAGTGTTGGCAGCCAACCAGATATCAGCATGGGAACATTGGATCCATCGAGCATCTGCATCCCTATATATCTATATTTTGTGACCTTGAATTTCTCTGAAACTACTGAATGGATTTGCACCAAATCACAAAAAGAACTTAAAAAAGTATACGTAAAGTATACGTTTTGAAAATTTAGTGAAGATTCATCAAATGGCGCCAAAGTTATTAGCAAAACAAAAAAACTTTTTTTCTATAGAAACTAGATCCTATCTAAGAAAAATATTTTATAATGAATATGCATGTTATTCTCAAGATATATATTAATGATATAGTTTATATAAAATATAAATATACATGTGCTATTTATAATATATTTATATACATAGGTTAGATGCATACATAATATATATGCACACACAGATAACTAATTAGGATGTTTGTATATATATTCAAAACAATGTATGTGCATATTAATATGTGCATATTAGGTATGCTATATCATATGCAACAAAAAAGTTACAGCATATATACATAAATATATTTATATATATATAAAAAATATCTATATATTATCTATAGCTATGTCTATATATATATATATATACATATATATATATATATATATATATATATATATATATATATATATATGTATTTACCAAAACTACAAAATTAGGGAAAGACGGCTGGCACATCTCTGCGTTTCGCCTTCGACTGGACCCTAGAGGCCACACATACAAAAAGTTTTCTTATAATTCCTGCCTGAACATCACCACTTTCCATTATAAAAATTCAGGCACTCTTGAACCATGGCTCAAGGATGCCAGGATTGGTACTAGGCAGCAGTAATGTGTAATATCTTGTTAGATAGGGTGCATTCCCGCTTGCTCCCTGTCACACAGCACAGCAAGTTGTCTTGCTGCATTTCGTTGCATACCATTTTGATAAATCTGCCCCAATGTTCGCAGCAGACAAGGCTCATTTCAAGGTTTTTATTGTTAATGTGTGCCACACACATAAATAAATTAACTTTTTACACCAGAGCATGCGTGTGTCCATTGTCTTTATTTCAAAGGTGTGGGCATGGTTTCTCTGTACACTTTTGGGTGTGAACTGTGCCTGAGGTCCACAGAGTAGTCAGGTATGTTGCCATTGTTCCAGTATGACAGGGAAGGTGCAGGATTAAAGGATTGGGAGGCATGTGGAGTGAACATCAACTGAACCGTACAATGGAACTTGGATTGTGTTTCAGGGTGAGTCAAGTGTGTGCTTGGGCTTTAAGGGATGTTAGTTACTAGAACCGCCTCATATCATGGGTGTTTGAATGCTCTGTGACTTTATGTTGGTAATGCACAATATAGTTTCCAACTCAATGAGGTGCATTACGCGAAGAAAGACTCACTTGTCCATCCATAGAAAAATTTGTGAAGTGAGTGGAGTAGCAGTATAATTGTAGGAAGCAAACAATGTGCAGGAAAGGGAACTGATTTATGGAAGAGCTTGAAGGAAGGAATATCATTGGTTAGTCAAAAAATATAGGGGGTCATTACAACATTGGCGATAAAAGGAGCTTACCGCCGTGCAGAAGACCGGCAATACACCGCCGCGGCGGCGGAATTCCGCCACAGCTATTATGACACACATCTCTGAAACCGCCGAAATTCAGACACCCACACAGGTCCGCCACACCAAAGGTCAGTGATAAACTGGCGATAACAAAACCTCCACCTCCACACCAACAGAAACACGCCCATGCTATTACAACCCACGAATCCATGCGGCGGTCTTTCAACCGCGGTATTCCATTGGCGGTGCACACCGCCGTGCTCAAAATACACACACATCTCCAAAACACCGCCACATTGGACAATTCAAAATACACACACCTGAGACACATACAAACAACACTCCCACACACCCAACGCAATATAAAACACACACCCACATCACCCACAAAGCCCTACGACCAAATATTTATCACAAAGGCCAGAGACACAGCACAGATCAGACAATCCTACCACGCAGAGGCACACAACACCATCACCAACACAACATCCACGCACAAAACACCACACACCATGACACATCACCACACACATCAAAAGTCACACTGCCCCACACATCACACACCACCCCATGGCACACCAAAGACACCCCCGCTTTTCCGAGGAGGAGCTCAGGGTCATGGTGGAGGAAATTGTCCGGGTAGAGCCACAGCTATTTGGCTCACAGGTACAGCACACATCAATAGCCAGGAAGATGGAGCTATGGCGAAGAATAGTGGATAGGGTCAACGCTGTGGGACAGCACCCAAGAAATAGGGAAGACATCAGGAAGAGGTGGAATGACCTACGGGGGAAGGTGCGTTCAACGGTCTCCAAACACAACATCGCGGTTCAGTGGACTGGCGGCGGACCCCCACCTCCTCCCCCACAGCTAACAAAATGGGAGGAACAAGTCTTGACCATCATGCATCCAGAGGGCCTCGGAGGAGTCGGTGGAGGATGGGACACTGGTAAGTCAAATCTTAACTAACATATCCCCCACCCTACCTGCATGCTATCACACACCCCCACCCTCACACCCTCCCCTATCACCCCAAATCCTCACTAATGTACTAATAACACAAACTACACATCCCAACACCCAGCCCTGCATGACACAACTAAGCATGGACACCTATCAGCTAAGCATGCCCACTGCACATACCCAGAACAACCCCCTAACCATCATCACACAAGCCCCCACACAGGAGTGCTAGCACTGGGGTACAAGGTCACCCACCCATTGCACACCATCACACACACACATGCAATAATCATGCTCTTATGCCCCTGCAGGAACACGAAGGACCGTCACCACACCAGAGCGTCCAGACAACACCACTCCACCCCGAGAAGAGGCCCACAGTGACGATAGCAGCTCTGCCCTACTGGAGCCTGATGACCAGCCCGGACCATCGTGGGCCTCAGGACAGTCGGTTCCCCTTGCACAGGCACAGCCCAACACTGACCTTCCACCCTCTGGTAACACCAGCACAGCACCCACCCAGCGGGCCCAAACCTCCCTACCCAGGACAGGTCAATCAGCGGTGTGTCCACTACTACAGGGAACCCAGGCTAACCCACCACCCCAACAACAACAGGGACCTGGGGGCAGTGGTAGTGGGCACACGGTCCAGGGGACGGAGGCACAGGAACACAGGGGAACTGGGAGGGCTGCTGTGCGACAGGGGGCTGACAGGCCAAGGGAACCCACTCTCCACGAGGCCCTCACCTCCATCATGGGAGCATACCACCACTCCCAGGAGGCGATGGCGACGGTCCTGGTAAAGTTTCAGGAGATCCAGCGCCTGCAGGAGGACCAGTATTTGGGGTTCAGGGAGGAGCTCAGGACCATCAGCTCCGCCCTGGACACCATCGTAGGGGTGCTGAAGGACATACAGCAGACCCTGAGGGACACCGTGGCACTCCAAGGGGCCCCTGACACTAGGCAGGACGATGAACTGCCCACCACCTCCGCCAGCGCTAGTGGACAGGACGCCCCGCCACAGGACCACCACACCAGCACCCCACCCCCTGCAGACGGACAACCACCACGCAAGCGGGCCCTGAGATCCAGGAACAGGACAGTGCAAGATGGCAAGACCCCCGCCAGGAAATGAGCCCACCCTGATTGCCCCCCACTGCCCCACTTTGTTACCCTGTCCATACTTGAACTGCCCCAGCTCCACTTCCTATGCCCATATGGGCAGTGCACCTGTGAGACTAATAGACTGGACTCTGCCATGGACATTCCTCCGCCATCACCCATCACCATTTTACAACCCCCTCTCAATTCTGAACACTGCAATAAACACCCTTGAAACACAAAACAATCTGGAGTCAGTCTATGATTTGTTAAAATGTAATATCAATGACAGTGTGAAAATGCATTGTGAGATGTAAAAGCAACATACCAATGTCACACATCAAAGTCCTTGAAGGATGCAAGTAGATGACACATGTTGGTAACCACACCTGTGAAACCGTAATGGAAAGAAACAACTCAATTACCAAATAATCCCAAGTAATTACACACAGGATAGAGGAAGACGTGTGACAGTGAATTTAATGTAAAATCTGAAAATGTTCTCACCTGTGTGTCACTGGAAATATTGCTGTATGACTGACTCCCTGTTGTCGTTGTCTTCTTCCTCAGCTTCCTCCTCATGACTGTCCACAGGCTCCACAGCTGCCGCAACACCGTCATCTGGACCATCCTCCTGCAGAAAAGGCACCTGGCGTCGTAAGGCCAAATTATGAAGCATCGGGCAGACGATGATGATCTGCCACACCTTCTTCGGTGAGTAGAATAGGGAACCACCTGTCATATGGAGGCACCTCAACCTGGCCTTAAGGAGTCCAAAGGTGCGTTCGATCACCCTCCTAGTCCGCCCATGGGCCTCATTGTAGGGTTCCTCTGCCCTGGTCCTGGGATTCCTCACTGGGGTCTGTAGCCAGGAAAGGTTGGGGTAACCAGAGTCCCCTAATAGCCATACACGGTGCCTCTGGAGTTGAGCCATCATATCAGGGATGCTGCTATTCCGCAGGATGTATGCGTCATGCACAGAGCCAGGGAACATAGCATTAACCTGGGAGATGTACTGGTCTGCCAAACATATCATCTGTACATTCATAGAATGATAACTCTTCCTGTTTCTGTACACCTGTTTACTCCTGTGGGGGGGAACCAGAGCTACATGGGTCCCATCAATGGCACCTATGACGTTGGGGATATGTCCAAGGGCATAGAAGTCACCTTTAACTGTAGGCAAATCCTCCACCTCAGGGAAAATGATGTATCTCCTTACGTGTTTCAGCAGGGCAGACAACACTCTGGACAAGACGTTGGAAAACATAGGCTGTGACATCCCTGATGCCATGGCCACTGTTGTCTGAAAAGACCCACTTGCAAGGAAATGGAGCACTGACAGCACCTGCACGTCAGGGGGGATTCCAGTGGGATGGCGGATTGATGACATCAGGTCTGGCTCCAACTGGGTACATAGTTCCTGGATTGTGGCACGGTCAAACCTGTATGTGGCGATGACATGTCGCTCTCCCATTGTCAACAGGTCCACCAGCGGTCGGTACACCGGAGGATTCCGCCATCTTCTCACATGTCCCAGCTGACGGCGCCTACGAAGGACAAGAGCGACGATAAAGTAAATTTTCATCCAGGTATGTACCCACAGTTACACAGAACACAACACCACACACAAAACCCTTCCTGTATGTGTGTTGAGTGTAGGCCTAGCTATGTGTGACGCAGAATTAAATGAAGCCATGTGGGCCCCTGAAATGGCGGCTGCCTGACCTCTAAACTGGGACAATGGGATTGTGGGGTAACTGCACTGGCGTTGCACACCGTCGCGGTAGGCGGTCGTAGACCGCGGCGCAATGCTGCATTGGTTCACATAGGACCCTATGGGTCCCAGGAGCCAATGAACAGGTGCGCCGGCGGTGATGATACGCACCGCCGCGGACGTCACCGCCATTTTCTATCTGTTCAATCACTAGATACCTGACCTTCGACAGGAGAGGACCTACACTGCAAGTGCTGCTGTGACCTCGGTCTGGAAGCGACGATGGCTGCTGCGTCTGGGGAAAGGGCCCCTGCCTTCACTGCTCAGGAGTTGGAGAAACTGGTAGACGGGGTCCTTTCCCAGTACACGCTACTCTACGGTCCTCCAGACCAACAGGTTAGTACACAGGGAGCACGTTGTATGGGCTAGTCCTGGGTGGAGAGGGCTGGTTGGAAGAGGGAAGGGGGCAGAGTTCAGGGAACATTAATGCATGTCAATGAATGGGCCACATGGCTAGAGTAGGGAGGAGGGCCACTCAGATCGACGGTGCAGTTGGTAATGACTTCTCTTCTTCCCTTGTGCATGTCATGCAGGTCAGCGCCCACCAGAAGAGGGACATTTGGCGTGCCATCGCCAAGGACGTCCGGACCCTGGGGGCCCACCAGAGACGGGGCACCCACTGCTGTAAAAGATGGGAGGACATTCGCCGCTGCAGCAAGAAGACGGCGGAGGCTCAGCTGGGGATGGCCTCCCAACGTGGGAGGGGTGCCCGTTGCACTATGACCCCTCTGATGTTCCGGATCCTGGTGGTGGCCTACCCGGAGTTGGATGGGCGCTTGAGGGCATCACAGCAGACACAAGGGGGTGAGTACAACCTCATTCTGCGGACTTTGCGCGCAGTAGAGGGGTCTGGGTGGGGGAGGAGGCCTGTGGGTGTACCTAGGCCAGCCAGAAATGCGTAGACTAGGCCCCTCTGTAATGCAGCCCATGTGGCACTCTACCCCACCTCAGTAGAGTGCCAAGTACAGGTATAGTTGCCCCTGTGGCATCCATGTGTGCAGATGTCCAACATAGCGATGTAGGCCATATCCCAGGAATTGCATATGCAGAGGCCAGGAGCACGGCGTAATGCAGGGGGCTGCTGTGTCTGTCTTGTCCGCCAACGGTAGCGGTATGCCATGCACTCAACCTGTTTTTCTTCCGTCTTTCCCCCCCCCTTTTTGTGCTCTCCCTGTTCTTTTGTGCATCAGCATCATCAGGCGGAGGTACAGTGGCACCGGAGCACGAGGGAGCTGCATCCCACATGGCCATGGAGGGCCACACCACGGACTCAGAATGCACCAGTGGGACGGAGGGCGAGGGGAGCTTCACGTCGGCCACCAGATCACCAACCAGGGACACGGACTCGTCCGCCAATGGGGGCTCCCTTGTGGTGGCGGCACCATCTGTGCGCCCCACTTCTACAGGTACAGTCGCCACCTCCCCTACCAGCACCGCCCTCCCAGCAGCCCCTCAGCGTTCGCCCGTGCCCGCTCACCCAGGAGGTTGGGCATCACCTTCGCCCCAGGCACCTCAGGCCCTGCCCCAGTCACCCCTGCTGCCCTCAGTGAGGAGGCCATTGACCTCCTCAGGTCACTCACTGTTGGGCAGTCTACCATTGTGAATGCCATCCAGGGTGTAGAACGAGAGTTGCAACACGGTAATGCATTCCTGGAGGGCATTCATTCTGGGCATTCATTCAGCGAACCCTGCAATCTCTGGCTTCAGCACTGATGGCAGCCATTGTCCCTGTGTCTAGCCCCCCCCCTCCAACCTCCTCCACCCAGACCCAATCCCCTGTACCCCAGCCCATCCCAAGCACACCTACAGACCAGCATGCACACAAGTCAGCACACACAAGTAGCTCAAGCAAACATAGGCACCACACAACCCACAGGCACTCACGCAAGCCTCACCCACATACAGACACAGCAACATCCACTGCCTCCACTGTGTCCCCCTCCTCCTCTTCTCCCCCCTCCCTCCCAGTCTCGTCTACACACACACCTGCATGCACCACATCTACAGGCACCAGGAATCGCACCAGGACACCCAGCACCACAAGCCGCTCACCTGCACTCACCACCTCCACTGCCATTTACACGTCCCCTGTGTCCTCTCCCAGTGTGTCTGTGACGCCCTCTCCCAAAGTACACAAACGCCGGCAACCACACACCCAACATCCATCCACCTCACGACAGCCTCCAGTACCTGCACCTGCACCCAAAACACCTAAAGTGACACCTCCTACAACCACCTCCTCTTCCTCCACTCCCAGACCCCCTCCAACTACCCATCCCAGTGTTCGTCAGAAACTGTCCCTGTGTAAAGTTGACCTTTTTGCCCCCATCCCCCCCTCCAGTTCATCAGTCCGTCGTAGCGCCTCAGCCAAAAAGCCTACAATACAAGTGGTGCCTGTTCAAGGTATGTGGAGTGCACCGGCCACCAGGGTAGGCAGTATGACCCGGAGCCAAGGCACTGGCAGCCCACCCCCTGTAAAGGCTTTGAAATTGGACGACGGGACCGTGTGAAGACTCCTGGTGGGAAAACAGGGGTCCCAAGGGGATTGGAGAGTCAGCTGTGACTCCACCAAAGGTGGGGAAGGGCCAGAGGAAGTCTGCCCAGCCTGTTGTGAGTCTGACGGCGGAGAAGGGCGGCATCATTCCCGGCGGTCGAGACGCCACCGCCAGCACCGTCGTCACTGGTCCGGAGACCACCGCCCGAGTCATAGGCCAGGATGGCCCAAGTATCGTCACTGGTCAGGAGACCACCGCCGGAGTCATTGCCCAGGAGGGCCCAAGTATCATCACTGGTAAGGAGACCACCGCCACCGCCGGAGTCAGTGCCCAGGAGGGCCCAAGTATCTTCACTGGTCAGGAGACCACCGCCACCGCCGGAGTCAGTGCCCAGGAGGGCCCAAGTATCGTCACTGGTCAGGAGACCACCGCCAGAGTCATTGCCCAGGAGGGCCCAAGTATCGTCACTGGTCAGGAGACCACCGCCGGAGTCAGTGCCCAGGAGGGCCCAAGTATCGTCACAGGTCAGGAGACCACTGCCGGAGTCAGTGCCCAGGAGGGCCCAAGTATCGTCACTGGTCAGGAGACCACCGCCAGAGTCAGTGCCCAGGAGGGCACAAGTATCGTCACTGGTCAGGAGACAACCGCCGGAGTCAGTGCCCAGGAGGGACCCGGCTGCCACAGCCCCGCTGCGCTATGAGGGAACGTCATGCCACACACCAATGCCCAGTCTGGGTATCGTCATGCCACACACCAATGCCCAGTCCATGGAACGTCATGCCACACACCAATGCCCAGTCTAGGGATCGTCATGCCACACACGAATGCCTGTTCCAGAACCGCCATGGCAAAGCACCGCTGAACAGTCCTGAACCGCCATGGCAAAGCACCGCTGAACAGCCCTGAACCGCCATGGCAAAGCACCGCTGAACAGCCCTGAACCGCCATGGCAAAGCACCGCTGAACAGTCCAGAGACCGCTATGGCAAAGCACCGCTGAACAGTCCTGAACCGCCAAGGCAAAGCCCCGCTGAACAGTCCAGAGACCGCCATGGCAAAGCACCGCTGAACAGGGCATGCAGCGGGTAAGAATGTAAAGACCGCCACATCAAGCATCCTTATCCCATGTGCATCTGGGACAGTGACGGGACAGGAACTTTCACGGGAGACTAATCCAGTCTGGCCACCAGTCCCCCTCCAGAGCTACTGGCGGATGTTATCTACTTGAGAAATTGTGGCTTTGCACTCCCCAGGATGGTACAGTGGGCAAGCCACCCACTGTAGAGACTTGAGAGACTGTGGCTTTGCACTCCCCAGGATGGTACAGTGGGCAAGCCACCCACTGTAGAGACTTGGGAGACTGTGGCTTTGCACTCCCCAGGATATGGCAATGGGCAACCCACCCACTGTAGAGACTTGAGAGACTGTGGCTTTGCACTCCCCAGGATGGTACAGTGGGCAAGCCACCCACTGTAGAGACTTGAGAGACTGTGGCTTTGCACTCCCCAGGATATGGCAGTGGGCAACCCACCCACTGTAGAGACTTGAGAGACTGTGGCTTTGCACTCCCCAGGATGGTACAGTGGGCAAGCCACCCACCGTAGAGACTTGAGAGACTGTGGCTTTGCATTCCCCAGGATATGGCAGTGGGCAACCCACCCACTGTGGAGACTTGAGAGACTGTGGCTTTGCACTCCCCAGGATACATCAATGGGCATGGAGCCCCGTCGTGGATCTGGCTTTGCAGTAATCTGGCTGAGGTGCCCCCCCTTCCCTTCCCCCTGAGGTGCCTGTAGTATTTCTATGTGATGCCCTGGCAGTGTTCTCTCCGATTGTGGCCAGGTATCTTTTGTGGGCCTCGCCCATGCATTTTTGGACTAGTGTTGCACAGACATTGCTATGTGCATATCTGCACTACTTCTCGTAATGTATATATTTCTGGCTGATTTTCTTATATATCTGTATATTTTTGACAGACATGTATATCGATACATTACAATGTTTGAACAGATTTTGCTTTGTCTTTGCATTCTTCCGGGGGGATTGTGGGTTGTTACTGTGATTTTTTTGGATGCATTGGTGTGTATGTTGTAATATGTGAGGGTGGGGGTGGGAGTGTTTCGTGGGTGTCCCCCTAACTTTTGCCTCCCCCCTCCCCCATGTCGTAGGTGCTGTACTCACCGTTGTCTTTGGCCGCGCCGCTGTTGGTCTTCGTAGATGAGTAGGAATACAAGGGCCGGTAGAATGTGTAATTCGGGCTCCATGGAGTCCTCGTTCCTCGTGGGATGTGTTGAGGTGAGCGTTTTCCCATTGCAGTAACTGTTTACGCCGTGTTTTTATCCACGGTGAATCTGCCCCGGAAAAGGTGGCGGATTGGCGGGTTGTGATACTATGGGCGGTACATTGTCTTCCGCCTGTCTGTTGGCGGTGACCGCCGCGCTGCTTGTCTGTACCGCCGTGGCGGGCGG
Organism: Pleurodeles waltl; assembly: GCF_031143425.1. Taxonomy (NCBI): domain Eukaryota; kingdom Metazoa; phylum Chordata; class Amphibia; order Caudata; family Salamandridae; genus Pleurodeles; species Pleurodeles waltl. Next base: position 82,169,664 of record NC_090437.1, on the reverse strand, counting down.
TGTGTTAAAGTGGCTGTCTTTGTTGGTGGTTTCCGCCAGGGTCATAATTCCCTTTTTTTGTCCGCCGGCCTGTTTGCGGTATTGCCGCACCTTTAACACCGTCCGCCAGGGTTGTAATGACCCCCATAATGCTGAATGCCCCTTTGTAAAGACAAGTACATGACCCTCTTTATCTTTCTTCCTTTTTAAAAGAACCAAAGATAGCCAAAGAATTGGGCAAGAGAAGGAAGGCGTCCAGCAGCAGCAACAGCATGGGCGGTGCTCAAGGAGGTGAAGGAGCTGGCCGTGATGCTGCCCCAGCCAAAGAAGGCATTCCTGCTAGTGCTGGTAAATAATGTTTATTATATTTCTCACTTTAAATATTCTCATCTAGTTTGTAATATGGCATTCTGCATTTTTCAGTTTCCCAACTTCCCTTGGTCTCTTTTTAATGTTCGTTATGCCCAAACATTGCCTTGTGTTTTCTATATTCCATGTTTCCACAGCTGGCTTCCTACTGTCTGTAGTTTTATCTTCACTACTCTGTTACAGTGAAAGAAAATTTGAACTCACCCCTCTTGTGCGTATCTCATGTTCCATCTGTCTGTGGTGCAGTACTTGATGGGAGACCCATAGCTTTCAGATTGTCAAATTTTAAAAACTGCATGAAGCAAGATAGTGGAGTAAGCTGATATTCTTTATTCAGGGTTGAATAGAAGTGAAGTAAAGGATTACTTAGTCACACACTAGACTTGCTTGTCCTTAAAATGCCATTTTTCAAAAGAGTACCTGTAGGAAAGTACCATCTTGCCTGGCATGTTACCCCCATATTTCACTGTATATATGTTGTTTTAGTTGTATGTGTCACTGGGACCCTGCCAGCCAGGGCCCCAGTGCTCATAAGTGTGCCCTGTATATGTTACCTGTGTTATGACTAACTGTCTCACTGAGGCTCTGCTAACCAGAACCTCAGTGGTTATGCTCTCTCATTTCTTTCCAAATTGTCAGTAACAGGCTAGTGACCAATTTCACCAATTTACATTGGCATACTGGAACACCCTTATAATTCCCTAGTATATGGTACTGAGGTACCCAGGGTATTGGGGTTCCAGGAGATCCCAATGGGCTGCAGCATTTATTTTGCCACCCATAGGGAGCTCTGACAATTCTTACACAGGCCTGCCATTGCAGCCTGAGTGAAATAACGTCCACGTTATTTCACAGCCATTTACCACTGCACTTAAGTAACTTATAAGTCACCTATATGTCTAACCTTTACCTGGTAAAGGTTGGGTGCTAAGTTACTTAGTGTGTGGGCACCCTGGCACTAGCCAAGGTGCCCCCACATTGTTCAGGGCAAATTCCCCGGACTTTGTGAGCGCGGGAACACCATTACACGCGTGCACTATACATATGTCACAACATATGTATAGCGTCACAATGGTAACCCCGAACATGGCCATGTAACGTGTCTAAGATCATGGAATTGTCACCCCAATGCCATTCTGGCATTGGGGAGACAATTCCATGATCACCCGCGTCTCTAGCACAGACCCGGGTACTGCCAAACTACCTTTCCCGGGGTTTCACTGCAGCTGCTGCTGCTGCCAACCCCTCAGACAGGTTTCTGCCCTCCTGGGGTCCAGCCAGGCTTGGCCCAGGAAGGCAGAACAAAGGACTTCCTCAGAGAGAGGGTGTTACACCCTCTCCCTTTGGAAAAAGGTGTTAGGGCTGGGGAGGAGTAGCCTCCCCCAGCCTCTGGAAATGCTTTCATGGGCACAGATGGTGCCCATTTCTGCATAAGCCAGTCTACACTGGTTCAGGGATCCCCCAGCCCTGCTCTGGCGCGAAACTGGACAAAGGAAAGGGGAGTGACCACTCCCCTGACTTGCACATCCCCTGGGAGGTGCCCAGAGCTCCTCCAGTGTGCTCCAGACCTCTGCCATCTTGGAAACAGAGGTGCTGCTGGCACACTGGACTGCTCTGAGTGGCCAGGGCCAGCAGGTGACGTCAGAGACTCCTTCTGATAGGCTCTTCCAGGTGTTGTTAGCCTATCCTCTCTCATAAGTAGCCAAATCTCCTTTTCTGGCTATTTAGGGTCTCTGCTTTGGGGAATTCTTTAGATAACGAATGCAAGAGCTCATCAGAGTTCCTCTGCATCTCTCTCTTCACCTTCTGCCAAGGAATCAACCGCTGACTGCTCTGGAAGCCTGCAAAACTGCAACAAAGTAGCAAAGACGACTACTGCGACCTTGTAACGCTGATCCGGCCGCCTTCTCGACTGTTTTCCTGGTGGCGCATGCTGTGGGGGTAGTCTGCCTCCTCTCTGCACTAGAAGCTCCGAAGAAATCTCCCGTGGGTCGACGGAATCTTCCCCCTGCAACCGCAGGCACCAAAAGACTGCATCACCGGTCCTCTGGGTCTCCTCTCAGCACGACGAGCGAGGTCCCTTGAACTCAGCAACTCTGTCTAAGTGACTCCCACACTCCAGTGACTCTTCAGTCCAAGTTTGGTGGAGGTAAGTCCTTGCCTCCCCACGCTAGACTGCATTGCTGGTACCGTGTGATTTGCAGCTGCTCTGGCTCCTGTGCACTCTTCCAGGATTTCCTTTGTGCACAGCCAAGCCTGGGTCCCCGACACTCTAACCTGCAGTGCACGACCTCCTGAGTTGTCCTCTGGCGTCGTGGGACCTTCCTTGGTGACTTCGGGTGAGCCCCAGTTCACTCCTCTTCGTAGTGCCTGTTCCGGCACTTCTGCGGGTGCTGCTTGCTTCTGAGTGGGCTCTTTGTCTTGCTGGACGCCCCCTCTGTCTCCTCACGCAATTGGCGACATCCTGGTCCCTCCTGGGCCACAGCAGCATCCAAAAACCCTAACCGCGACCCTTTCAGCTAGCAAGGCTTGTTTGCGGTCTTTCTGCACGGAAACAGTTCTGCAAGCTTCTTCACGGCGTGGGACATCCATCCTCCAAAGGGGAAGTTTCTAACCATTGTCGTTCTTGCAGAATCCACAGCTTCTACCATCCGGTGGCAGCTTCTTTGCACCCACAGCTGGCATTTCCTGGGCATCTGCCCACTCCCGACTTGATCGTGACTTTTGGACTTTGTCCCCTTGTTCCACAGGTACTCTCGTCTGGAAATCCATCGTTGTTGCATTGCTGGTGTTGGTCTTCCTTGCAGAATTCCCCTATCACGACTTCTGTGCTCTCTGGGGAACTTAGATGCACTTTGCACCCACTTTTCAGGGTCTTGGAGTGGGCTATTTTTCTAACCCTCACTGTTTTCTTACAGTCCCAGCCACCCTCTACAAGGTCACATAGGTTTGGGGTCCATTCGTGGTTCGCATTCCACTTCTAGAGTATATGGCTTGTGTTGCCCCTATCCCTACGTGCCCTCATTGCAATCTATTGTGACTGTACATTGCTTGCATTGCTTTCTGTTGCTATTACTGCATATTTTTGGTATTGTGTACATATATCTTGTGTATATTTGCTATCCTCATACTGAGGGTACTCACTGAGATACTTTTGGCATATTGTCATAAAAATAAAGTACCTTTATTTTTAGTATATCTGTGTATTGTGTTTTCTTATGATATTGTGCATATGACACCAGTGGTATAGTAGGAGCTTCACACGTCTCCTAGTTCAGCCTAAGCTGCTCTACTAAGCTACCTTTTATATCAGCCTAAGCTGCTAGACACCCCTCTACACTAATAAGGGATACCTGGACCTGGTGCAAGGTGTAAGTACCCCTTGGTACCCACTACAAGCCAGGCCAGCCTCCTACATTGGTGGCAGCGGTGGGATTCAAACCCACGCCTCCAGAGAGACTGGGGGGGGGGTTGTGTAGGAAAGTACCATCTTGCCTGGCATGTTACCCCCATATTTCACTGTATATATGTTGTTTTAGTTGTATGTGTCACTGGGACCCTGCCAGCCAGGGCCCCAGTGCTCATAAGTGTGCCCTGTATATGTTACCTGTGTTATGACTAACTGTCTCACTGAGGCTCTGCTAACCAGAACCTCAGTGGTTATGCTCTCTCATTTCTTTCCAAATTGTCACTAACAGGTTAGTGACCAATTTCACCAATTTACATTGGCATACTGGAACACCCTTATAATTCCCTAGTATATCGTACTGAGGTACCCAGGGTATTGGGGTTCCAGGAGATCCCTATGGGCTGCAGCATTTCTTTTGCCACCCATAGGGAGCTCTGACAATTCTTACACAGGCCTGCCATTGCAGCCTGAGTGAAATAACGTCCACGTTATTTCACAGCCATTTACCACTGCACTTAAGTAACTTATAAGTCACCTATATGTCTAACCTTTATCTGGTAAAGGTTGGGTGCTAAGTTACTTAGTGTGTGGGCACCCTGGCACTAGCCAAGGTGCCCCCACATTGTTCAGGGCAAATTCCCCGGACTTTGTGAGCGCGGGGACACAATTACACGCGTGCACTATACATATGTCACGACATATGTATAGCGTCACAATGGTAACTCCGAACATGGCCATGTAACATGTCTAAGATCATGGAATTGTCACCCCAATGCCATTCTGGCATTGGGGAGACAATTCCATGATCCCCCGAGTCTCTAGCACAGACCCGGGTACTGCCAAACTACCTTTCCCTGGGTTTCACTGCAGCTGCTGCTGCTGCTGCTGCCAACCACTCAGACAGGTTTCTGCCCTCCTGGGGTCCAGCCAGGCTTGGCCCAGGAAGGCAGAACAAAGGACTTCCTCAGAGAGAGGGTGTTACACCCTCTCCCTTTGGAAAAAGGTGTTAGGGCTGGGGAGGAGTAGCCTCCCCCAGCCTCTGGAAATGCTTTCATGGGCACAGATGGTGCCCATTTCTGCATAAGCCAGTCTACACCGGTTCAGGGATCCCCCAGCCCTGCTCTGGCGTGAAACTGGACAAAGGAAAGGGGAGTGACCACTCCCCTGACCTGCACCTCCCCTGGGAGGTGCCCAGAGCTCCTCCAGTGTGCTCCGGACCTCTGCCATCTTGGAAACAGAGGTGCTGCTGGCACACTGGACTGCTCTGAGTGGCCAGGGCCAGCAGGTGATGTCATAGACTCCTTCTGATAGGCTCCTCCAGGTGTTGCTAGCCTATCCTCTCTCCTAAGTAGCCAAACCTCCTTTTCTGGCTATTTAGAGTCTCTGCTTTGGGGAATTTTTTAGATAACGAATGCAAGAGCTCATCAGAGTTCCTCTGCATCTCTCGCTTCACCTTCTGCCAAGGAATCGACCGCTGACTGCTCTGGAAGCCTGCAAGACTGCAACAAAGTAGCAAAGACGACTACTGCGACCTTGTAACGCTGATCCGGCTGCCTTCTCGACTGTTTTCCTGGTGGTGCATGCTGTGGGGGTAGTCTGCCTCCTCTCTGCACTAGAAGCTCTGAAGAAATCTCCCGTGGGTCGACGGAATCTTCCCCCTGCAACCGCAGGCACCAAAAGACTGCATCACCGGTCCTCTGGGTCTCCTCTCAGCACGACGAGCGAGGTCCCTTGAACTCAGCAACTCTGTCTAAGTGACTCCCACAGTCCAGTGACTCTTCAGTCCAAGTTTGGTGGAGGTAAGTCCTTGCCTCCCCACGCTAGACTGTATTGCTGGGTACCGCGTGATTTGCAGCTGCTCCGGCTCCTGTGCACTCTTCCAGGATTTCCTTTGTGCACAGCCAAGCCTGGGTCCCCGACACTCTAACCTGCAGTGCATGACCTCCTGAGTTGTCCTCCGGCGTCGTGGGACCTTCGTTGGTGACTTCGGGTGAGCTCCTGTTCACTCCTCTTCGTAGTGCCTGTTCCTGCACTTTTGCGGATGCTGCTTGCTTCTAAGTGGGCTCTTTGTCTTGCTGGACGCCCCCTCTGTCTCCTCATGCAATTGGCGACATCCTGGTCCCTCCTGGGCCACAGCAGCATCCAAAAACCCTAACTGCGACCCTTGTAGCTAGCAAGGCTTGTTTGCAGTCTTTCTGCACGGAAACACCTCTGCAAGCTTCTTCACGACGTGGGACATCCATCCTCCAAAGGGGAAGTTTCTAGCCCTTGTCGTTCTTGCAGAATCCACAGCTTCTACCATCCGGTGGCAGCTTCTTTGCACCCACAGCTGGCATTTCCTGGGCATCTGCCCACCCCCGACTTGATCGTGACTTTTGGACTTGGTCCCCTTGTTCCACAGGTACTCTCGTCTGGAAATCCATCGTTGTTGCATTGCTGGTGTTGGTCTTCCTTGCAGAATTCCCCTATCACGACTTCTGTGCTCTCTGGGGAATTTAGGTGCACTTTGCACCCACTTTTCAGGGTCTTGGGGTGGGCTATTTTTCTAACCCTCACTGTTTTCTTACAGTCCCAGCGACCCTCTACAAGGTCACATAGGTTTGGGGTCCATTCGTGGTGCGCATTCCACTTCTAGAGTATATGGTTTGTGTTGCCCCATCCCTATGTGCCCTCATTGCAATCTATTGTGACTGTACATTGCTTGCATTGCTTTCTATTGCTATTACTGCATATTTTTGGTATTGTGTACATATATCTTGTGTATATTTGCTATCCTCATACTGAGGGTACTCACTGAGATACTTTTGGCATATTGTCATAAAAATAAAGTACCTTTATTTTTAGTATATCTGTGTATTGTGTTTTCTTATGATATTGTGCATATGACACGAGTGGTATAGTAGGAGCTTCACACGTCTCCTAGTTCAGCCTAAGCTGCTCTGCTAAGCTACCTTTTCTATCAGCCTAAGCTGCTAGACACCCCTATATACTAATAAGGGATACCTGGACCTGGTGCAAGGTGTAAGTACCCCTTGGTACCTACTACAAGCCAGGCCAGCCTCCTACATTGGTTGTGCAGCGGTGGGATAAGTACTTGCAACTACTTACCACTTTGTCATTTTGTACTTTTCATAAGATAAAAATATACAAAGGAAGTTCAGTGTATGTACACCGAACCAAAAAGTTTTGCTTTTCTTCTATTACTCTTTTTGCTAAGTGCTGAAAAGTACCTCTAAACTTTCAAAAAGTTCTTAAAAAGTTTTAAAAGTTTTTTTTCTGTTCTTTAAAAAGTTCTAAAACTTTTTCTTTCTTTTTCTGTCCCTTAAACCTTTTCTATAATGTCTTGTACAGGTCAAACTGTTGATCTGACCAAAGTTGCTTATGACCACCTTAGCTGGAAAGGAGCAAGGAGTCTCTGCATTGAAAGAGGTTTAGCGGTAGGGAAGAATCCCTCAAGAGAACTGTTAGTCAATATGCTCATTGAACAGGATAAAACCTTTGTTGGCACCTCTGGTGAGAGATTGGCTGATGGATCACATTCTGACTCTGGGGCACCAGTGAAAGGGTTAGAAGGGGACCTTCCCAACCTGCCCCTTAGCAGGCCACCTAGCATGGCTGGTACTAATGTGAGTTCTCATCATAGTATAGAGGTTACCCCTTTAGGCCAGGTTGTTAGAGTGCCATCTGTTAGGGACAGGTCTCCCTCTGTTCATTCTCACCATTCTTCTGTGTCAAGGCATGCCCAACCCACCCTCCCTGAAGACAGAGTGTTAGAAAGGGAACTCAATAGATTGAGAGTGGAAGAATCCAGGCTGAAGCTCAAGAAGCAACAATTGGATTTAGATAGACAAGCATTTGACTTAGAAAAAGAAAGACAGAGGTTGGGGTTTGGACCCCATGGTGGCAGCAGCAGTATTACAGATAGTAATCCTGTAAAAGAGCATGATTCTAGGAATCTGCACAAGATAGTTTCCCCCTACAAGGAGGGGGATGACATTAACAAGTGGTTTGCTGCACTTGAGAGGGCCTGTAATGTACAGGGGGTCCCTCAAAGGCAGTGGGCTGCTATCCTATGGCTATCTTTCAGTGGAAAGGGTAGGGATAGGCTCCTTACTGTTAGAGAAAGTGAAGCCAATGATTTTACAGTTCTTAAGAATGCACTCCTAGATGGTTATGGCTTAACCACTGAACAGTACAGGATCAAGTTCAGAGAAACCAAAAAGGAGTCTTCACAAGACTGGGTAGACTTTGTTGACCATTCAGTGAAGGCCTTGGAGGGGTGGTTACATGGCAGTAAAGTTTCTGACTATGAAAGCCTGTATAACTTAATCCTGAGAGAGCATATTCTTAATAATTGTGTGTCTGATTTGTTACACCAGTACCTAGTGGACTCTGATCTGACCTCTCCCCAAGAATTGGGAAAGAAGGCAGACAAATGGGTCAGAACAAGGGTGAACAGAAAAGTTCATACAGGGGGTGACAAGGATGGCAAGAAGAAGGATGGTAAGTCTTCTGACAAGGGTGGGGACAAATCTAAAAATGAGTCTTCATCAGGCCCACAAAAACACTCTGGTGGGGGCGGTGGGCCCAAATCCTCTTCAAATCAAAATAAAGGAAAGAAACCATGGTGCTATTTATGTAAAATAAAAGGCCATTGGACAACTGAGCCCAGTTGCCCAAAGAAAAGCACCAAGCCTCCTACCACTACAACCCCTGCTGCTACACCTAATGCCCCTAGTAATAGCATTGGTGGTGGGAGCAAACCTACTAATAGCCAATCCAAGGGAGTAGCTGGGCTCACTTTTGGTAATTTAGTTGGGGTTGGTCTTGTTAGGGAGACCACAGAGGCTGTGTTAGTCTCTGAGGGGGCCATTGATTTGGCCACCTTGGTTGCTTGTCCCCTTAATCTGGATAAGTACAAGCAACTTCCCCTAATAAATGGTGTTGAGGTTCAGGCCTACAGGGACACAGGTGCCAGTGTTACCATGGTAATAGAGAAACCGGTCCACCCTGAACAACACCTACTTGGTCACCAGTACCAAGTGACTGATGCTCATAACAACACTCTTAGCCACCCCATGGCTGTTGTGAATCTCAACTGGGGGGGGGGGGGTGACTGGTCCAAAGAAAGTTGTGGTTGCCTCAGATTTACCTGTAGACTGTCTACTAGGGAACGATTTAGAGACATCAGCTTGGGCAGAAGTGGAGTTGGAGGCTCATGCAGCAATGCTGGGCATTCCTGGGCATATTTTTGCTTTGACAAGGGCTCAGGCCAAAAAGCAAAAAGGACAGGGTGACTTGGATCCTGGAACAATGGACCAAGTGCTCCCTAAAGCTAGGGTTAGTAAAGGTAAAACACTACCTACTATCCCTCCCTCTACAGTGGATTCAACTTCTGAGGAAGAAGAATTTCCACCCTGTGCAGAACCTTCACCAGAGGAGCTGGAAGCAGACACAGCTGAGCTTTTGGGTGGAGGGGGGCCTGCCAGGGCAGAGCTGAGTGTGGCACAGCATACCTGTCCCACACTAGAGGGTCTAAGACAGCAAGCTGTCAAACAGCAAAATAGGGATGTCAGTGACTCTCACAGAGTTTACTGGGAGGACAACCTCTTGTATACTGAAGCAAGGGATCCAAAACCTGGAGCAGCCAGGAGATTGGTGATTCCACAGCAATACAGAGAGTTCCTCCTAACTCTAGCCCACGACATTCCCTTGGCTGGACATTTAGGGCAAATGAAAACTTGGGACAGGCTTGTCCCCTTGTTTCATTGGTCTAGAATGTCAGAGGACACAAAGGAATTTTGTAAGTCCTGTGAAACCTGTCAAGCCAGTGGCAAAACAGGTGGCACTCCAAAGGCTCCCCTTATTCCACTACCTGTGGTTGGGGTCCCCTTTGAAAGGGTAGGGGTTTACATAGTTGGCCCCCTTGACCCTCCTACCGCTTCAGGCAATAGGTTTATTTTGGTGGTAGTGGACCATGCCACCAGATATCCTGAAGAAATTCCTCTAAGGACCACTACAGCTCTTGCAGTGGCAAAGGCCCTCCTGAGAATCTTTTCCAGGGTGGGCTTCCCAAAAGAGGTGGTATCAGACAGGGGTAGCAACTTCATGTCTGCTTACTTAAAGGCCATGTGGAAGGAATGTGGTGTGATATACAAGTTCACCACACCCTATCATCCACAAACAAATGGACTGGTTGAGAGGTTTAATAAAACTCTCAAAGGAATGATAATGGGACTCCCTGAAAAACTCTGGAGGAGATGGGATGTCCTGTTACCTTGCCTCCTTTTTGCTTACAGGGAGTTACCCCAAAAAGGAGTGGGCTTCAGCCCCTTTGAACTCCTATTTGGACACCCTGTAAGAGGTCCTCTAACACTTGTGAAGGAGGGTTGGGAACAACCTTTAAAAGCTCCTAAGCAAGACATAGTGGACTATGTACTTGGATTAAGATCTAGGATGGCTGAGTACATGAAAAAGGCCAGTAAAAACCTTCAGGCCAGCCAAGAGCTCCAAAAGCAATGGCATGACCAGAAGGCTGTTCTGATTCAGTACCAACCAGGGCAGAAAGTGTGGGTCTTGGAGCCTGTGGCCCCAAGAGCACTCCAAGACAAATGGAGTGGTCCCCACATTATTGTTGAGAAAAAGGGAGAAGTCACCTACTTGGTTGACTTAGGCACTTACAGGAGTCCCCTTAGGGTGCTCCATGTCAATCGCCTGAAACCCTACTATGACAGGGCTGATCTCACCCTGCTCATGGCAACAGATGAAGGACAGGAAGAATAGAGTGACCCTCTCTCTGATCTCTTCTCTTCCACAGAACAAGATGCTCTAGTGGAAGGTGTAGTTTTGGCAGATTGTCTTACTGCTGAGCAGAAAGACCACAGCATAAATCTCCTGGGTCAGTTTTCTGAACTCTTTTCTACTGTGCCAGGCACCACTTCTTGGTGTGAGCACACTATAGATACTGGAGACAACTTGCCTGTCAAAAGTAAGATCTACAGGCAGCCTGACCATGTCAGAGACTGCATAAAACAAGAAGTTCAGAAGATGCTTGAACTGGGAGTGCTTGAGCACTCTGAAAGTCCATGGGCCTCTCCTGTGGTACTTGTACCAAAACCTCATTCCAAAGATGGAAAGAAGGAAATGAGATTTTGTGTAGATTACAGAGGTCTCAACTAGGTAACTAAAACTGATGCTCACCCTATACCCAGGGCAGATGAGCTAATAGATACACTGACATCTGCCAAGTATCTAAGCACCTTTGATTTGACTGCAGGGTATTGGCAGATCAAGTTATCAGAGGATGCTAAAGCAAAAACTGCATTTTCTACCATTGGAGGGCACTACCAATTCACAGTAATGCCCTTTGCTTTGAAAAATGCACCTGCCACTTTTCAGAGGTTGGTGAATACAGTCCCGCAAGGGCTGGAAGCTTTTAGTGCAGCATATCTACATGATATAGCTGTCTTTAGCTCCAGCTGGGATGATCACCTGGTCCACCTATGGAAAGTTTTGGAGGCCCTGCAAAAGGCAGGCCTCACTATCAAGGCTTCAAAGTGCCATATAGGGCAGGGGAAAGTGGTTTATCTGGGACACCTGGTAGGTGGAGAACAGATTGCACCACTTCAGGGGAAAATCCAAACTATTATAGATTGGGTTCCCCCTACAACTCAGACTCAGGTGAGAGCCTTTTTAGGCCTCACTGGGTACTACAGGAGGTTCATAAAGAACTATGGCTCCATTGCAGCCCCTCTTAATGACCTCACATCTAAGAAAATGGCTAAAAAGGTATTATGGACAGCAAACTGTCAGAAAGCATTTGAGGAGCTGAAGCAGGCCATGTGCTCTGCACCTGTCCTGAAAAGCCCCTGTTACTCCAAAAAATTCATTGTCCAAACTAATGCATCTGAATTAGGGGTAGGGGCAGTCTTATCACAACTTAATTCTGAGGGCCAGGATCAACCTGTTGCTTTTATCAGCAGGAGGTTGACCCCTAGAGAAAAGCGTTGGTCTGCCATAGAGAGGGAGGCCTTTGCTGTGGTCTGGGCACTGAAGAAGTTGAGGCCATACCTGTTTGGCACTCACTTCATTGTTCAGACAGACAACAAACCTCTACTTTGGCTAAAACAAATGAAAGGTGAAAACCCTAAATTGTTGAGGTGGTCCATATCCCTACAGGGAATGGACTATACAGTGGAACATAGACCTGGGAGTACCCACTCCAATGCAGATGGACTCTCCAGATATTTCCACTTAGACAATGAAGACTCACCAGGTCATGGCTAGTCTTATTGTCCTTCGTTTGGGGGGGGGGTTGTGTAGGAAAGTACCATCTTGCCTGGCATGTTACCCCCATATTTCACTGTGTATATGTTGCTTTAGTTGTATGTGTCACTGGGACCCTGCCAGCCAGGGCCCCAGTGCTCATAAGTGTGCCCTGTATATGTTACCTGTGTTATGACTAACTGTCTCACTGAGGCTCTGCTAACCAGAACCTCAGTGGTTATGCTCTCTCATTTCTTTCCAAATTGTCACTAACAGGCTAGTGACCAATTTCACCAATTTACATTGGCATACTGGAACACCCTTATAATTCCCTAGTATATGGTACTGAGGTACCCAGGGTATTTGGGTTCCAGGAGATCCCTATGGGCTGCAGCATTTCTTTTGCCACCCATAGGGAGCTCTGACAATTCTTACACAGGCCTGCCATTGCAGCCTGAGTGAAATAACGTCCACGTTATTTCACAGCCATTTACCACTGCACTTAAGTAACTTATAAGTCACCTATATGTCTAACCTTTACCTGGTAAAGGTTGTGTGCTAAGTTACTTAGTGTGTGGGCACCCTGGCACTAGCCAAGGTGCCCCCACATTGTTCAGGGCAAATTCCCCGGACTTTGTGAGCGCGGGGACACAATTACACGCGTGCACTATACATATGTCACGACATATGTGTAGCGTCACAATGGTAACTCCGAACGTGGCCATGTAATATGTCTAAGATCATGGAATTGTCACCCCAATGCCATTCTGGCATTGGGGAGACAATTCCATGATCCCCCGAGTCTCTAGCACAGACCCGGGTACTGCCAAACTACCTTTCCCGGGGTTTCACTGCAGCTGCTGCTGCTGCCAGCCCCTCAGACAGGTTTCTGCCCTCCTGGGGTCCAGCCAGGCTTGGCCCAGGAAGGCAGAACAAAGGACTTCCTCAGAGAGAGGATGTTACACCCTCTCCCTTTGGAAAAAGGTGTTAGGGCTGGGGAGGAGTAGCCTCCTCCAGCCTCTGGAAATGCTTTCATGGGCACAGATGGTGCCCATTTCTGCATAAGCCAGTCTACACCGGTTCAGGGATCCCCCATCCCTGCTCTGGTGCAAAACTGGACAAAGGAAAGGGGAGTGACCACTCCCCTGACCTGCACCTCCCCTGGGAGGTGCCCAGAGCTCCTCCAGTGTGCTCCAGACCTCTGCCATCTTGGAAACAGAGGTGCTGCTGGCACACTGGACTGCTCTGAGTGGCCAGGGCCAGCAGGTGACGTCAGAGACTCCTTCTGATAGGCTCCTCCAGGTGTTGCTAGCCTATCCTCTCTCCTAAGTAGCCAAACCTCCTTTTCTGGCTATTTAGGGTCTCTGCTTTGGGGAATTCTTTAGATAACGAATGCAAGAGCTCATCAGAGTTCCTCTGCATCTCTCTCTTCACCTTCTGCCAAGGAATCGACCGCTGACTGCTCTGGAAGCCTGCAAAATTGCAACAAAGTAGCAAAGACGACTACTGCGACCTTGTAACGCTGATCCGGCCGCCTTCTCTACTGTTTTCCTGGTGGTGCATGCTGTGGGGGTAGTCTGCCTCCTCTCTGCACTAGAAGCTCTGAAGAAATCTCCCGTGGGTCGACGGAATCTTCCCCCTGCAACCACAGGCACCAAAAGACTGCATCACCGGTCCTCTGGGTCTCCTCTCAGCACGACGAGCGAGGTCCCTTGAACTCAGCAACTCTGTCTAAGTGACTCCCACAGTCCAGTGACTCTTCAGTCCAAGTTTGGTGGAGGTAAGTCCTTGCCTCCCCACGCTAGACTGCATTGTTGGGTAACGCATGATTTGCAGCTGCTCCGGCTCCTGTGCACTCTTCCAGGATTTCCTTTGTGCACAGCCAAGCCTGGGTCCCCGACACTCTAACCTGCAGTGCACGACCTCCTGAGTTGTCCTCCGGCGTCGTGGGACCTTCCTTGGTGACTTCGGGTGAGCTCCGGTTCACTCCTCTTCGTAGCACTTCTGCGGGTGCTGCTTGCTTCTGAATGGGCTCTTTGTCTTGCTGGACGCCCCCTCTGTCTCCTCACGCAATTGGCGACATCCTGGTCCCTCCTGGGCCACACCAGCATCCAAAAACCCTAACCGCGACCCTTGCAGCTAGCAAGGCTTGTTTGCGGTCTTTCTGCACGGAAACACCTCTGCAAGCTTCTTCACAACGTGGGACATCCATCCTCCAAAGGGGAAGTTTCTAGCCCTTGTCGTTCTTGCTGAATCCACAGCTTCTATCATCTGGTGGCAGCTTCTTTGCACCCACAGCTGGCATTTCCTGGGCATCTTCCCACTCCCGACTTGATCGTGACTTTTGGACTTGGTCCCCTTGTTCCACAGGTACTCTCGTCTGGAAATCCATCGTTGTTGCATTGCTGGTGTTGGTCTTCCTTGCAGAATTCCCCTATCACGACTTCTGTGCTCTCTGGGGCACTTTGCACCCACTTTTCAGGGTCTTGGGGTGGGCTACTTTTCTAACCTTCACTGTTTTCTTACAGTCCCAGCGACCCTCTACAAGGTCACATAGGTTTGGGGTCCATTCGTGGTTCGCATTCCACTTCTAGAGTATATGGTTTGTGTTGCCCCTATCCCTATGTGCCCTCATTGCAATCTATTGTGACTGTACATTGCTTGCATTGCTTTCTATTGCTATTACTGCATATTTTTGGTATTGTGTACATATATCTTGTGTATATTTGCTATCCTCATACTGAGGGTACTCACTGAGATACTTTTGGCATATTGTCATAAAAATAAAGTACCTTTTTTTTTTTAGTATATCTGTGTATTGTGTTTTCTTATGATTTTGTGCATATGACACCAGTGGTATAGTAGGAGCTTCACACGTCTCCTAGTTCAGCCTAAGCTGCTCTGCTAAGCTACCTTTTCTATCAGCCTAAGCTGCTAGACACCCCTCTACACTAATAAGGGATACCTGGACCTGGTGCAAGGTGTAAGTATCCCTTGGTACCCACTACAAGCCAGGCCAGCCTCCTACAGTACCTATTACTTTTTTCTTCATTTTGAGACAGTCCACCACCACTGACCCCAACTTGGCCCACAGGCCCAAATTTGCCTCCACCCCTGCCATTTCCGCTGGTGTTGCTGGTACATCATAATGCACATTTTCTGCCTCTAAACTTGTATGCTTAGTGTCTTCTGTATATTCTATAACTTCCCCTACCTATTTTAGTGAGCTCTTGAAATACGCAAACCTGCCTCCTTTGTTTTCTTTTATATTCTCCCCCTGTTTCTTCTTCTGACTGTCACTTTCTTCCCCTGCGTTTTTTAGTAACCTTCCTATCGCCCCTCTTTTAGTTGTCTTGTGTTAACAGAAGATTGTTGGTAGCCTATTGAGGAACACAGGCCTAAATGTACTATTCACACATCATGGAGGTTGACAGAAGGCTTTATTGAGCGAACAATTAATAGCTCAGGTACAGACCAGAGATGGTTATAATGGGCTCCAACAGGAATGGGTTGTCATAGAAGGTTTTATGATGTCATAGTGAATCGTCAGGACAGCACAACATGGCAGGATACATATCACCAAATATCTTTCCATTAACTTCCACTCTGTCATTGTTTTTCTGATCCTTCCATACCCATGTTCCAACCAACATTATGAAAAAATATATTATACATAGGTTTAAATGGTTGGCTACCTACATGGTCCAATAAACCTTTCAAAGTGATGCTTTTGGTTAGTAGAGAAGATAGACAACCCAACATTAGTAATCAATTGAGTTTGTAACTTATGCAAAAAAGTGATGGTTACTTATTGCAGGCATCTAAATATATGTGTTATGCTTTTGTCTAGAACCAGAAGTTCCCCAGGCTCTGGAATAAATTGTGAGTAACTTTCCTTTCTCAGTGGCAACTACTGCATTTATTAAGGCATTCCTCCCTTTCTTCAAGCCCATTTAGCAATCCTTTTATAAATTTTATGGTGTGACACAGAGGTTAACATTATGCAGTCTCCTTCTATTGTCCGCTCACAGCAGCAAAAAAAGAAAGAATTTAGAACACTGTATACATTCCAATGAAGTATAAAGTCCAGCAACACACAGCCATCTTCCTTGTTTTGTTGCTGCTGCTCACAAGATAAGAACTCTTCTTCCCCTACCTTTGATTAGAAGTTTTATTTACGGGTGTATATGAATGATGGTTAATAATAGTATATGTTGTGGTGTACCACTGATGTAGCTGTTTGCATGAACTCTGCCCACATGTCGCTCACTAATACAGCAGAACTGATCTATTACTGAGGCTTTCTCTGCCTTTGTTAGCGCGCCTGACCTTAATAAGTAAACTTACAAGGGGACACAAATAGGTCGATGAACCTTTTGACTCACAATTAAGATGTTTTTACCATAGATCCAATACATAATCAATAATCAAAAACACAATGATCAATAATCATTAGTAGTCAATAAATCAATAAATAATGGAGTCAGTAATTATCACGCATCATGACCTTTTAGTCATGAATAACCACAAGTTTACAATGTTGATTTCCCTATATTAACAATGCTAAGGTCGTGTAGATGAAGCTCAAAATTAAATGAAACACATACAGGAATAATACTGGTTGTCCAAAGCGGCGGAAGAAACGAAGTCTAATCAAAGCTTGAACTACAACACATTCTAAGGTTATGGTACAAATCAATAACAAAGTCAACTGTGTCAATGTAATAACATACATGAAATTCGGCAGAGAAATTTGTCATGCATTAGTCCCTGCTATCGTAAGTCATTAGTGAGAATCCTTAACTAACATCAAATTAGCATCAGCCTGTTGGGCTTCATGCAAAACAATTTAGTAACAGAAATTTGGAAAAACATCTAGCTATGGTCCTATCAAAATAGCGCAGTTGGTACCTAGAAAGAAAAAAAAGAAAATATGCATGGTAATCACAATTCAGAATATACATACTCTCCGGGTGGATAGGCAACGCAGAATCAGTCTTTGTCCTCAGGACATCAGTCGATCAGCAAGCATCAGGCTTCAGCATCAGAATTTAAAAGGGCAAAATCTTTAAGCATTAAAGTTGAGCACATCTCTAGTAAAGACGCATAAGAAAGTAATAACCTTTCGGTCAGGAAAATGGGCAGTAAGCTGTCTTTTCTCAGAATGAGCGAATGAATGACAAGAAGAAATGATCCTCTTCCCTCCGTACAGTGTCGTTAAGTCAAAATTGTTAAAACTATCCTCTAAATCCCTATTAATCAGTTAATTGTATGTTCACACTCTGTCCAATAAAACTAAAATCTCAAATCTATGATTTCTAATATTTCTTCGTTCCCATATTGTTGATTGGTTCATCTTGTGATGTCCTCATCATCCGGCTTGTCAGGTAAAAATATTGTTGCAGCTCTGACTCTAGTCAGTATCTTCATTGTTCTTGTCCTGTGAAAGTCAGTCTCACACACATTACACATAAAATGTTGCATTAGCAAGAACATCATCTCCTAGCAGTCGGTTTACACGAAAAGCTTCCGTTATGAGCACATTTAAACAATACAATAGAGATTCACAGTTTAACTCACTTGGTCAGCATTTTTATTAAACACTAAGAAATACAGCTTTTACATTCTATGTTATAATTGTTTCTACATAAACTTATTATTCAAAATACATAAACACTCATTAATACATTTTTATTAATATACCTGCGCTAGCAATCCCTCCTCGGAAGACTAAATATGTAATCATACTAACTATTGCCCACAAACTTTCTGCATCAACTAATATTTTTACAATTCAATCTCTTCATAATTTCGTTTTCCCCTTGAATTTTCCCAGAATTTTTTTTTCCCTGATTTTTTTTTTTGCCCTTTTCTTTTCTTCCCTCCTCTTGTCGTGTAGGCTCTCATTATTCTAATGAGACTACTGGATTTTGAGCGGCAGAATCGCCCGCGGTGTGGGAGACTAAGGCCCTCATTACAACCCTGGCGGACGGTGTTAAAGCGGCGGTAAGACTGCCAACAGGCCGGCGGTAAAAAATTTGGAA
Source organism: Pleurodeles waltl (assembly GCF_031143425.1). Taxonomy (NCBI): domain Eukaryota; kingdom Metazoa; phylum Chordata; class Amphibia; order Caudata; family Salamandridae; genus Pleurodeles; species Pleurodeles waltl. The sequence goes on along the minus strand of NC_090437.1, from coordinate 82,151,598 downwards.
TTACGACCGTGGCGGAAACCGCCAACAAAGACAGCCACTTTAACACTCCGACCGCCACGGCGGTACAAACAAACAGCGCGGCGGTCACCGCCAACAGACAGGCGGAGGACAATGTACTGCCCACAGTAATATGACAGGCCAATCCGCCACCTTTTCCGAGGCGGATTCACTGCGGATAAAAACACAGCGGAAACAGGAATTTCGAAGGGAAAACGCTCACCTCAGCACACTCCACGAGGAATGAGGACACCATGGACCCGGAACTCCAAATCCTCCCGCGATAGTCTTCCTGCTCCTGTACCAGGAGCACCAACGCCGGCGGCGAAGACCACGGTGAGTACTGCACCTACGACACAGGGGAGGGGGGAGGCAAAAAACAGGGACACACACACGCAACACCCCCACCCTCACCCACTACAACACACACACTAATACAGCATTATACATTATAGTTACACCCCCAAACGCCCCCGGAAGAATGCAAAGACAAAAGGAAATGAGTGTAACCATTGGAATATATTAAAATGCAGTATTCGAAAATATACATATATACACTATTACCAAAATATACACCAAGAATAGTAGACCAGGTATTGCACCATTCATAGTCTGTGGACCACTGGGCCCAAAATGCATGGGCGAGGCCCACTCTCGATACCATATCAAAACAGAGAGAACACTGCAGGGGCATCAGATAGAAATACAACAGGCACCTCAGGGGGAAGGGAAGGGGGGGCACCTCAGCCGGATGAGTGCACAACGCCAGATCCACGAGGGGGCTTCATGCCCATTGATGTATCCTGGGGAGTGCAAAGCCACAGTCTCTCAAGTCTCTCCAGTGGGTGGTCTGCCCACTGCATTATCCTGGGGAGTGCAAAACCACAGTCTCTCAAGTCTCTACAGTGGGTGGTTTGCCCACTGCTGCATCCTGGGGAGTGCAAAGCCACAGTCTCTCAAGGCTCTACAGTGGGTGGTTTGCCCACTGTACCATCCTGGGGAGTGCAAAGCCACAGTCTCTCAAGTCTATACAGTGGGTGGGTTGCCCACTGCTGCATCCTGGGGAGTGCAAAGCCACAGTCTCTCAAGTGGATAACAGCCTCCACTGGTTCTGGAGGGGGACTGGTGTCCAGAATGCTTCATCCTGTGAAGGACAGAGGTAGTGGATGCATGTCTCCACTGGTTCTGGAGGGGGACTGGTGCCCAGAGTGCTTCATCCTGTGAAGGACAGAGGTAGTGGATGCATGTGAGTTGGCGGTGCCCTGTTCAGCGGTGCTTGAGTTGGCGGTGCACTGTTCAGCGATGTTTGAGTTGGCGGTGCCCTGTTCAGCGATGCTTGAGTTGGCGGTGCCCTGTTCAGAGGTGCATGCCCTGTTCAGCGGTGCTTGCCCTGTTCAGCGGTGCTTGAGCTGGCGATGCCCTGTTCAGCGGTGCTTGAGTTGGCGTTGCCCCATTCAGTGGTGCTTGAGTTGGCGGTGCCCTGTTCAGCGGTGCTTGAGTTGGAGGTGCCCTGGTCAGCGGTGCATGCCCTGTTCAGCGGTGCTTGCCCTGTTCAGCGGTGCTGGAGTTGGCAGTCCTTCATGGCCCAGCTGGGCTGTGGCTGGCGGGGCCCTCCTGAGCAGCTTGGCTGTGGCTGGCGGGGCCCTCCTGGGCAGTTGGGCTGTGGCTGGCAGGGCCCATCCTGGGCAGCTGGGCTGTGACTGGCGGTGGCCTCCTGGGCAGCTGGGCTGTGGCTGGCGGGGCCCTCCTGGGCAGATGGGCTGTGGCTGGTGGGGCCCTTCTAGGCAGCTGGGCTGGCGGCGGCCTCCTGGGCAGCGGGGATGATGGCGGTCTTCTCCGCCGTACTGCTCTTCCCAGACTTGCTGGGTTTCTTGTGGCCCTTCCCCACCTTGGGAGGTGTCACAGCTGACTCCACACTCCCACCGGGACCCCTGGGAGCGGCTTGGGTGGCTGGAGTCTTCCCCCTCTCCCGCCGGGCACTGGCCAACTTCTGATGCTTCACAGGGGGGGGACTGGCTGTGCTGTGGCTCAGTACACACTGGCTGTCCTGGTAGGCGGTGCACTCCACATACCTGTGACTACAGGCATCTAGTCCCGGAGATGTTGTGGCTGAGGTGCTAATTCGGGACCTATGAGATGGACGGGGGGGGAGGTGTGAGAAAATGTCAAGGCTGGACAGGAAAAGTTTTTTTGACACACTGGGTGGGTAGCTGGAGGGGGTTTGGGAGTGGAGGAAGAGGTGGTGGTAGTAGGAGGTGTACGTTTGGTGAGTTTGGGTGCAGGTGCATGCGCTGGAGGCTGTCGTGAGGTGGATGGCTGTTGGGTGGGTGTGTGCCTGCGTCTGTGTATCTTGGGAGGGGGCGCCACAGACACACAGGGAGAGGACACAGGGGATGTGTGAATGGTAGTGGGGGTGGTGACTGCACGTGAGCGGTGTGAGCTGGTGGGTGTGCTGGTGAGGGATGTAGTGGCTGTAGAGGTAGTGCATGCAGGTGTGTGTGTAGACGAGACTAGGAGGGAGGAGGGAGACGAGGAGGAGGGGGACACAGTGGAGGCAGTGGATGTTGGTGTGTCTGCATGTGTGTGATGCTTGCGTGAGTGCCTTTGGGATGTGTGGTGCTTATGTTTGCCTGAGCTTCCCTTGTGTGGTGAGGTGTGTGCAGGCTGGTCTGATGGTGTGCTTGGGATAGGCAGAGGTAGAGGGGATTGGGTCTGGGTGGAGGACGTTGGAGGGGGGAGGCTAGATACAGGGACAATGGCTGCCATCAGTGCTGAGGCCAGAGTTTGAAAGGCTCGGTGAAGGGCCGCCTGACCAGAATGAATGCCCTCCAGGAATGCATTAGTTTGTTGCAACTGCCTTTCTACACCCTAGATGGCATTCAAAATGGTAGACTGCCCAACAGTGAGTGACCTGAGGAGGTCAATGGCCTCCTCACTGAGGGCAGCAGTGGTGACTGGGGCAGGGCCTGAGGTGCCTGGGGCGAAGGTGATGCCCACCCTCCTGGGTGAGCGGGCACGGGGCAAAGGATGAGGGGCTGCTGGGAGGGCGGTGCTGGTAGGGGGGGTGGCGGCTGTACCTGTAGATGCGGGGGGCACAGATGTTGCCACCACCACAAGGGAGCTCCCATCAGAAGACGAGTCTGTGTCGGTGGTCTCAGCTCCTGTCCCTGCCGTGGAGCTCCCATCGCCCTCCGTCCCACTGGTGAATTCTGAGTCCGTAGTGTGGCCCTCCGGGGCCATGTGGGATGCAGCTCCCTCGCACTCCGGTGCCACTGCTCCTCCGCCTGGTGATGCTAATGCACACAAGAACAGGGAGACCACAAAAAGGGGGGGGAACAGAATAAAGACATGTTGAGTGCATGGATTACCGCTACCGTTGGCGGACAAGACAGACACAGAAGCCCCCTGCACTACGCCGCGCTCTTGGGCTCTACAGTGCAATTCCTGGGAAATGGCCTACAAGGCTATAGACGACATCTGCACACATAGATGACACAGGGGCATGAATAGCTGTTCTTGGCAGTCTACAGAGGTGGGGTGGGGGGCCACAGGGCCATGCCTTACGGAGGGGCCTAGCCTACGGAACTTGCCCTGGCCTAGGGAAACCCACAGCCCTCCTCCCCCACCCAGACAACTCCACTGCGCGCAAAGTCAGCTGAATGAGAGTGTACTCACCCTCTTGTGTCTGCTGTGATGCCCTCAAGCACCCATCCAACTCCGGGTAGGCCACCGCCAGGATCCTGATCATCAAGGGGGTCATGGTTCGACGGGCACCCCTCCCACGTTGGGAGGCCACCCCCAGCTGAGCCTACGCCTTCTTCTTGCTCCAGCGGCGAATGTCCTCCCATCTTTTCTGGCAGTGGGTGCTCCGTCTGTGGTAGACCCCCAGGGTCCGGACGTCCTTGGCGATGGCACGCCAAATATTTTTCTTCTGGTGGGCGCTGACCTACATGAAATGTGCAGGGGAAGAAGAGAAGTCATTATCAACTGCACCGTCACAGTGAGTGGCCCCCATCCCTACCCTTGCCATGTGGCACATGCACCCACCGTCTTTCATTCACGCAGAACTCTGCCCCCTTCCTTCTTATATCCAGCCCTCTCCACACAGTCATAGCCCATACAACATGCTCCCTGTGTACTTACCTGTTTGTCTGGAGGACCGTAGAGTAGCGTGTACTGGGGGAGGACCCCATCGACGAGCTTCTCCAGCTCCTCCGATGTGAAGGCAGGGGCCCTTTCCCCAGATGCACGAGCCATTGTCTCTTTCAGACCGAGGTCACAGCAGCACTTGCAGTGTAGGTCCTCTCCTGTCGAAGATTAGGTATCGAGTGATTATAAAAAAATAGAAAATAGATAGAAAATGGCGGTCACGTCTGCGGCGGTCACGTCCGCGGTTGTGCGTACCATCACAGCCGGCGTACATCATCATTGGCTCCTTGGACCCATAGGGTCCAATGTTAACCAATGCAGCATTGCGCTGCGGTCTCCGACCCCCTACCGCAACGGTGTACAACGCCAGCGCTGTTACCTCACATCTCATTGTCCCACTTTAGAGGTCAGGCAGCCGCCATTTCAGGGGCCCACATGGCCTCATTTCCAACTGCGTCACACATACCTAGGCCTAGTCTCAAAACACATACAGGCCACATTTTGTGTATGATTTGTGTTCTGAGTAAACTGTGGGTACGTACCCCTGAGTTTGACTCTGTGCTCGCTGTTGTCCTTCATAGGCACCGTCCGCTGGGACATGTGAGGAGATGGCGGAATCCTCCAGTGTACCGACCGCTGGTGGACCTGTCGACAATGGAGGAAAGACATTTGTTAATCGCCTACAGGTTTGACCGTGCCACAATCCAGGAACTGTGTACCCAGTTGGAGCCAGACCTGATGTCAGCAATCTGCCATCCCACAGGAATCCCCCCTCAAGTGCAGATGCTATCAGTGCTCCATTTCCTTGCAAGTGGGTCATTTCAAACAACTGTGGCCATGGCATCAGGGATGTCCCAGCCTATGTTTTCCAACGTATTGTCTGCCCTCCTGAAACACATGCGGAGCTACATCGTTTTCCCTCAGGTGGAGGATTTGCCTACAGTGAAAGGTGACTTCTATGCCTTTGGACATATCCCCAACATCATAGGTGCCATTGATGGGACACATGTGGCTTTGGTACCCCCCAGCAGGAGTGAACAGGTGTACAGGAACAGGAAAAGTTATCATTCCATGAATGTACAGATGGTATGTTTGGCAGACCAGTACATCTCCCAGGTAAATGCTATGTTCCCTGGCTCAGTGCATGACGCCTACATCCTGCGGAATAGCAGCATCCCTTATGTGATGGGTCAACTCCAGAGGCACCGTGTGTGGCTATTAGGTGAGCCCCTGGAAGCAAGACGGTGGGAATGGATGTCTGGGGTTATCCCTACAGGTTAGTGTGTGTCTAACAGTTTTCCCTCGCCATTTGCAGGTGACTCTGGGTACCCCAACCTGTCATGGCTACTGACCCCAGTGAGGAATCCCAGGACCAGGGCAGAGGAACGCTACAATGAGGCCCATGGGCGAACTAGGAGGGTGATCGAGCGGACCTTCAGCCTCCTGAAGGCCAGGTTCAGGTGCCTGCATATGACAGGTGGATCCCTATTCTACTCACCAAAGAAGGTGTGCCAGATCATCGTGGCCTGCTGTATGCTTCACAACTTGGCTTTGCGACGACAGGTGCCTTTTCTGCAGGAGGTTGGTCCAGATGGCGGTGTTGTGGCAGCTGTGGAGCCTGGGGACAGTGATGAGGATAAAGCAGAGGAAGAAGACATGCAGAACAGGGACTCAGTGATCCAGCAATATTTCCAGTGAAACACAGGCGAGAATGCATTCCTGCCTACTACATGTACTTTTACACTACTACCTCTCTCCTGTCTGTCGTTTTCACCCAGTGTATGGTCACTGAGTTGTCACTTTCCCTTACGGTTTCACAGATGTGGGTCCCACTGTGTGTCATCTGCTTAGATTCCTCATGGACTAGAGCTGTGTGACATAGGTATGTTGACATTACTATTTCAAGAACATTTTACCATTGTAATTGCAAATACACTATTTCGAAATCACAGACAGACTCCAGATGATTTTGTGCTTTAGATGTGTTTATTTAAATGCTAAATATTGGAGGGGGAAGTTAAATGGTGAGGGGTGATGGCGGAGGAGTGTCCATGGCAGAGTCCAGTCTATTAGTCTCACAGGTGCATTGCCCATATGGGCATAGGAAGTGGAGCTGGGGCAGTTCAATTATGGACAGGGTGACAAAGTGGGACAGTAGGATGACAATCAGGGTGGTCTCATTTCTTGGCGGGGGTCTTGGCATCGTGCTCTGTCTTTGTCCTGGATCTCAGGGACCGTTTGCGGGGTGGTTCTCCCTCTGCAGGGGTGGGGTGCTGGTGTGGTGGTCCAGTGGCGGGGCGTCCTGTCCACTAGCGCCGGCGGAGGTGGTGGGCAGTTCATCATCCATGCTAGTGTCAGGGGCCCCTTGGAGTACCACAGTGTCCCTCCTGGTGTTGAGTACTTCCTTCAGCACCCCTACGATGGTGCCCAGGGTGAGCTGATGGTTCTGAGTTCCTCCCTGAAGCCCATATACTGTTCCTCCTGCAGGCGCTGGGTCTCCTGAAACTTGGCCAGTACCGTTGCCATCGTCTCCTGGGAGTGGTGGTAGGCTCCCATGATGGAGGAGAGGGCCTCATGGAGAGTGGGTTCCCTGGGCCTGTCTGCCCCCTGTCGCACAGCAGCCCTCCCAGTTCCCCTGTGTTCCTGGGCCTCCGTCCCCTGGACCGTGTGCCCACTGCCACTGCCCCCAGGTCCCTGTTGTTGTTGGGGTGGTGGGTTATCCTGGGTTCCCTGTAGTGGTGGACATACAGCTTATTGACGTTTCCTGGGGACAGAGGTATGGGCCAGCTGGGTGGGTGCTGTGCTGGTGTTTCCAGAGGGGGGAAGGTCTGTGGTGGCCTGTTGTTGTGTGAGGGGAACCGACTGTCCCAAGGCCCACGATGGTCCGGGCTGGTCATCTAGATCCAGTTGGATAGAGGTGCTGTCATCACTGTGGGCCTCTTCTGTGGGTGGAGTGGAGATGTCTGGACCCTCCTGTCTGGTGACATTGGGTAGTGGTCTTGCAGGGGTGGAAAGGCATGATTATTGCATCTGTGTGTGGCATGGTGTGCAATGGGTGGGTGACCGTGTACCCCAGTGCTGGCATTCCTGTGTGGGAGCTTGTGTGATGATGGTTTAGGGGGGTGTATGGGTATGTGCAGTGGGCATGCTTTAGTGATGGGTGTCCATGCTTTGTTGTTGCATGCAGGGCTTGGTGTTGGGATGTGGGGTTTGTGATATTGGGACATTTGTGAGGAGTTGGAGTGATAGGGGTGAGGGCGAGGGTGGGGGTATGTGATAGCATGCAGGTAGGGTGGGGGATGTAATAGTTAAGATTTGACTTACCAGAATCCATTCCGCCACCAACTCCTGCGAGGCCCTCAGGATGCCGAATCGCCAAGGCCTGCTCCTCCCATGTTGTTAGTTGTGGGTGAGGAGGTGGGGGTCCGCCGCCAGTCCGCTGAACCGCCTGGTGGTGTCTTGAGACCACGGAACGCACCTTCTCCGTAGGTCATTCCACATTTTCCTGATGTCCTCCCGATTTCTTGGGTGTTGTCCCACTGCGTTGACCCTGTCCACTATTCTTCGCCATAGCTCCATCTTCCTTGCAATTGAGGTGTGCTGCACCTGTGCTCCAAATAGCTGTGGCTCTACCCGGACGATTTCCTACACCATGACCCTGAGCTCCTTCTCCAAGAACCTGAGGTGTCTTTGCCGTGCCATGGGGTGGTGTATGTGATGTGTGGGGTGGTGTGTGTGGTGATAAGTGTGGTGATATCTAGTGGTGTGTTGTGTGAGGTGCGTGGAAGTTGTGTGGGTGATGGTGTTATGTGCCTGTGAATGCTGTTGTACTTGCTGGTGGTGTCTCTCTCTGTGCTTCGTTCTCGGTTTGTGGTCGTAGGGGTTTGTGGGTGATGTGGGTGTGTGTTTTTTATTGTAATGAGTGTGTGGGAGTGGTGTGTGTATGTGTATCAGGTGTGTGTATTTCGAATTTTCCAATGTGGCTGTGTTTTGGAGATGTGTGTGTATTTTGAGCGCAACAGTGTGTACCGCCAATGGAATATCGCGGTTGAAAGAGCGCCCCGTGGATTCGTGTGTCGTGATATTGTGGGCGTATTTCTGTTGGCATGACAGTGGAAGTTTTGTTTTCGCCAGTTTATCACTGACCTTTGGTGTGGCAGACTTGTGTGGGTGTCTGAGTTTTGGCAGATTCCAAGATGTGGGTCATAATAGCTGTGGCGGTTTTCCGCGGCCGCAGCGGTGTGTTGGTGGTCTTCTGCACGGCGGTAAGCGCCTTTTACCGCCAATGTTGTAATGACCGCCTAAGCCTTACCCACTGCAGGTGACACCTGTCGCTCCAATCCGGGTTTTGCTCCGGATAACTAGCAGTATGTCACCTCTACCCGAGTGCAGGGATAACTGAGCAGCCGAACGCATGACATAATTGTTTTTTCAGGGAAGCCATGGTCACTCAGGCCTCATCTGTTTCTGTCAATTACATTAGTCTCATATATACAATGACAAACGGAAGCAGTATATGTTTTAATAATGATTTTAATGAGGCGACTGCATCCTAGATAGCAATGCATGAGCTGCAATAACCAGGACGACATAGCATGACAGTATTAATATTGTGACAAAGAGAGTGAAGCATAAGAATAATGCTACCATATTGTCACTACAGTCAATAGACTAAGCTCTAATTCTGCCCTTCAGGTTCGCCTGGTAAGACATCATCCCCCATACCTGAGCAAAGTCTTGAAGTCTGCAAAACAGCTGTAGCGAAGCATTTGGCAATCAGCATACAGTCGTGGTTTTCTGGCTGGAATCTCCCTCTAACGTGTGAGGGACAAGGAAGTGTTTTTATAATAAAACAGCAGATGTTCTAAGAACATGTTTTTTATTGAATATTGGAGACTAAACTTATACCATGTTCATCTGCAACCTTCCTTGCTGTAGCCTTGGAAGAAGCACAGAGTGAGCAGGAATGTCTTGTTTGAGAACAGAGTGCTGGTCTAGGCAAAACAGTTACATAAACAGAAAATAAAACAAGACCGTAAAAGTGGCTATTGTAACAATAATAAAATAAAGCTGAATAAAATATATCTAGGTTAGAGTGCACAGCGGCATGGCCTAGTGTGTTAAGATAACATGCATGGAGCTATAGCTAAAATGGCTACACAACACCCTCCCCTTGTCGGTTGAAGGCGGTTCAAAGCCTAGTTACATATAAAATTGCTACTAAAAAGCTCAACCTAAGACATATATGTAAAAAAAAAAAATGAATGTCAATCATGACAAGTCGAAGGGACACATAAGCATATAAAAGGACAATTTCAAATGTGAACATATGGCATAAAAAGACCGAATTTCAATAGTCAAAGTTATTTTTTTTAATTTCCAATCGATTCCGGGACCATAGAGGACAAGAAATCTTCCACTTCGGCAGATGTTAAAGTTGGAAAGGCATCGGCAAAAAGGACCAAGGAGTAGTCGTGTTCCATAACCTCAGCCTCAGCCAAGGCGGCATTCCATGGTGTACCCAAAGATGAGTTAAGATCCACATCCTCCAGGAAGGGCAACTCATAGGTAGCTTCCCGTAGCAAACGCAACCTCAACACACATGTCTGGTAACGAGCCCTCAGCGAGAACATCAACAGATCAGCGTCCAATGAAGGCAATCGCTGTGTAGAAAGACAGATTTCCAGTGCGTATTTGAAAGAGCACCAAAGGCACTGAAACATGGGCTGCACACAATGCAAAACCGGTCTGAATGATAGAGACCAGTCAAATGCCAATTGCTCCAGGAGTGTTGCTCCAAAATACTGCATCATGTGTTCACAACACAGCTGCGCTGATGGGAGCGCTTTCATTCCTCCTTGTTGTGGCGGGACAGCCATTGCGCATAAAAAATACCAACAGCAAAATGCCAACAATTACAGCCAAAGTTATTGGAAATCCCCCGCAAATACTGGAGAAAATTGAATGAATGGCTGATGATATTAAACCGAATATGGAGGAGAAGGTGTGAACGAAACCAGAACCAACAGCCTTAAAAAATTTGCGATTCCAGTAGTACTGGATGCATTAAATATCCGTCCCAAGAGTTCACCAAAGTGTCTCGAAAGTTGGTACTTAAAAGGAACTGTATCTCTGCTGACGACCTTGCCACCTGAAGTGCGTCTGTCTCGCGTGCAGATGTAAGGGCCACATGCTTCTGAAACAATAAAGCCATGAGTCTGCTCAACTTGTCAAAATTCACATTAGAAGTAGCAATGTGAGGCCAAATGTCTGCTACCTCTTTTATTTTAGTAGGAGAAAACAGTACGTTCCCGCAGCATGTAACAATCATAGAGACCGAAACAAAATAAACTATTCCGGCTTGCATCCCACAACAGTCTTCACCATTGAGGAGAACATAGCTGCCGTTTGAAAGCACCTGGAACGTAGGTCTAATCAAGGGGACAGGAACTCCCTTCACATAACAAGCTAAATTTGCTGCAGACGCGTTACACGCCCCATGCAAAGACAGCAGCTTACAAACCATCGAATGGCTGACTGAAGTCTCGCATTCACTACTGCCAAGAAAGACCTCTTTCATGCCACTGAGACATTTGTACGAGAAGGGAAGCTCCCACACCTCATGGATGTAACTATCTCCTAGCCTTTCATATCTGCCCACTGGAATGTGTTTTAAACAAGAGGTGAATTGAAGTGTGGAAATAGGCAGATTGATGACCCTGTGTATTAACCATTCAGCAGATGGTATTTTGGCCACAGCAAAAGGCAATTGTTCTAATTTCTCGATGTTTAACATGACATAAGTTGCTTCTTTCTTAGTCATTAGTTGTTGTTGTTGGGTTAAATTAAAGGAAGAAAATATTTCCTTTGCGCTGACATGCTGCCAAGGAACGCGACCCGCCTTCAGTGTTTGAAGTTTCCAACCCATCTACATAATGGACCTTAGCTGACTCTGTCCGTGGTGTAAGGAAGACATATCTATTTGTATATAGTCTATAGCAGAAGAGACAATGTTATTTAAGGTGTATATCCGGTCGGACAGGGTATTAATCCCATTATCCACAACAGCTAATGCCTTTTTAAAATTTTCCTGGTCTATTTGCCTTAACCAGGCAGCTGCTTCTTGTTGGGAAAGCTTCCAAATTTCATTATATACTTCATATAAGAAACGCTATCTACTGTGTTTTCTGGGGCCTAACAGGAAGTCCTGTAAATCGGTATTATTGGACAGGAGACTGAGGTGTTCTCTAACCGCATCTAGTGAGGAAGTTCTTAACCATTGCTGGCTTAGTTTCCCTACACTATATGTTGTTACTATACCCGCATGTTCAGATGATATATAGAGAGGTTCCGAACTATTCGCTCTAAAACACCCCGAGGAGTTAATGAAATGTTTGTGACACCCATTGGTATCTACTGGCCACAATAACCACCCGCCTGGACGTGTTAGTGAAACATTAAATGTACCATTCTGGACCCATTCGTCGAGCTGATCTTCAGTTGCATTTTAATTTTTTTGCCATTTATAAAAGTTTGCAGGGGCAGGTATACTGGGCGTGTTTAATTCTTTGATCTTTGCTAAGCCTAGACAACTTGTTTGTTGTACTGTTTCATTTAAGTATATCATTTGTACAGGTATCAGGCATGCTCTAGATAAAGCTTCCTTACCCCTTATTTGCCAATGTCTAGTTCCCCACACACTTTTTAAGTCAATCGACTTCAGCCAATATTCATAGCCTTCTATAGTCAACCGGGAAACAAAGGAATCCAAATATATAAATTTTGTATTTGTCAATAATATGCGTGTGTTTTCCACAGGTGGCAATTTAAAATAATACGACTCAGCATTTTTACCATCATGGCCAGAAAAAGATGTAAACTTTTCAGGATACGTTTTGGAACTCCTTTATGGTGGAGTTGGACATTGTTCCCACTGTGTATAGTTAAAAACAGTTTTGGGACTGCTTGCGCTGTGTATAAATGGTGCCCATAATAATTATAGCAAAACATATCACCATCATTTTCTTTAGATTGATAAACATCTTCGTTTTCAAGTACAGTATAATACTGAAATTCCGTCATCATAGAATCAACTGTTTTAACATCCCAAATATTAGAAAAAATGCCTGGTATTATTATATCATTCATAGAAAGTTTGAACACATATGGTATTTGAATGACCTCCGTAGGGCCGTAAATATCAAAGGTTACTTTATTCCAAACAATCCCATCAGGAATTGGTATTGCGGAAATGTTCACAAAAGACAAGTCTCTTCAGACTTTTTGCGATGAAAAATGTGGTTTTAGGACCTTATCTACCAGTTCAACTGTTGATTTTTCAGCAGGAAAATGACCATGTATTAACAAAAGGAAAGTGATGACAAAACCAATCCAAAGTAGGAAAGCTAGTACAGTCAAATAAAGCCACAGATAGTTCCATGGAAGAATAAAATATGTTATTTCGAACCAGTTCATTAGCTTAAGTTTCTTGACAGTTCAAGTGTTGAAGAGGCGAATGAGTCTGAGACGTCATCATTAATGTCAGCAAAATATCCAGAAGCAGTTCGTGGAGCTGTGTTAATTGGTGGAGTTGGTGTTTCTCGTGGTGGCACAGAATAAATGGCACCATCTATTTGTGTTGAAGCTGTATCGAATCGATCAACCATTTCTGTATTATTTGATGTTAGTGGAACCAATGCAAGATCATTTTCCACCCTCCTCAAGCTCGGAGAGGTGTTGGTTTTGCTACTCACAACTTGTAGAGGAACTTCTTGACCAGTAGTGAGAGGGATTTGGGAACTACTGGTTGTTCATCTTGGTCTGCTGTACAGGATTGGCCACATGGTGTAGTTTGATATTGTCAATGGAGACAAAACTATTTTCTTTGGCACCTGCCAACGGTGGTAGAATTACAGTTCTGGTACTGTGTATTCCTAGGACCAGGACTGGTGCTCTATAAGAAGGACAAATTCCTTTTTCATAGCAACCTTATCACATACTAGATCCCCGATTCTAGGAATCCAGCCGGTAGGCGTTACAGGTACGTCCTAGATTCCTGTGGAGGCAGCACTGATAGAAGAATTGTCATCACAGAACTGTTGTAAATCCTGTCAGACAGTGACACGTTCATTTATGTCAACGGGTGTTTCCGCCGCCTCCACACCAGGGCCATCAAGATCTGGAACATACATTTGAGTTCCAAAAAGGCACTCATATGAAGTACGACCCCCCCCCAGGGACCTTCTAGGCAGATTGTTAAGTGCTCTCTGAACTCCATACAGGTGATTAAGCCAACTACGACCCCTACCTAAGACTCTGGCTGTTAAGGATTGCTTTAAATCACAGTTTAATTGCTCCACTTCAGTATTTCCCTCAGGATGAAATGGAGACGAGTACTGGCATTGGACCCCCAACAAAGCCATGGTGTCCCTGAATGCCCTTGAGGCGAAAGCAGGGCCCTTGTCCGAGTGGAAAGCCGCAAATGTATATGTACCAATAAAGACTCGCAAATCTTTAATCACAGTCCGAGCGTCAGCCGAGCGTTGTGGCCACACCCCTAGAAATCTGGAGCAAGAGTCAACAGCGACCAGAATATACTTGTATGCACTCTACGGTGTTAGGGAACTGCAATGGTCCAAGTACACACATTGTAAAGGTTTATTAGTAATCAAGAGGGGTGTCTGTGGTGGGCGTCTGGCAGTGGAAACTTTAATTTGTTGGCAGATGTCACAACAAAGGACATACTGCTTGGTCTCCTTGTAGAGGCCTGGCCACCAATAATGGGCTTGTAAGCTTGATATTGTAGCCGCCACACCAGCATGGGCAGATGCTACCCCTTTGTGGGCTGCTTCATCAATTGTGGTCTTATATCTTTGTTGGGAATATCTCGCACCCCTACTCCTGGTATCTTAACTTCAGCGGTCAGGCAGCCTCCCATTGGGTAGGAATGAGTGTCAGGGAATGCTTTTGGTTAGGGCGTACCATCAGCCATAGCTTTCACGGCAGCCCATATGTCTGCATCCGGTTTCATACTTAAACGAGTTACTGCAGCAACAGCAGCCACAGCTACTGCTGACTTTGCGGCTTCATCAGCCAGTGTATTTCCAGCGACGTGTATTCCAACACGCTGGTGTCCAAGTGTGTGTACAACATGAACATATGGTGGCATTTCTTTCAGATCCGTAACTTTTCCCCACAGAAGTCTGTTTAATGGTGTTGCCTTTAGAATCTCTGAACCCATTCTGGCGCCAGTAATGCAGGTATTCATTGAAAGACTGAACACACTAGTATGAATCACAAACAATCAGTGTATACTGTGCAGGATCCGTATGTTCCAGTGCCATCACCTGAGGTTTCAGCTCTGATAATTGTGCTGTGCAATCTCCTAGGGCTTGCGTAAATGTATGAAGTGGACAGAATTTATTGTCCTCCATATAGCCGCTTACAACTGCGCAAACTGCAGAGTATTGATGCTTTGTGCCAATTGCAGGTTGTGCTGAGCCATTGGTGTACATGACTCTGTGATATTGTTCAATTGGCAGTGTGTTTGCTGCATCTGGGTATTCCAGTTCGTATTGCAAAAATTCTTGAGTTTGTAATTTTGGGTCAAAGATGTAGTCTACATCAGTGGCTGTCAAAGATGTGGCCCATTGTATCCAAAGTGGATGTAATGCTTTAGCATTAGGGATGCTTGCTTTTGTGACAGCCACAAGGGCTGGGATTGGGGATATGACAATAATGCGTTTACCCTGGGCTAGAGGTCTTTCTTTAATGACAGCCATCTAAACAGCGTGAACATTTTCTCAGTGGGAGCAAAGCGTTCTGCTGCTGAATACAAATGTGATTTGTAAGCATTCGGGACGGTCTCACCCTCATTGAAAGTTATATAAGTGAAACCAAGGCCCCAGCAATTACTCTGATGACCAAATGTGTTTTGTTGTTCTTTGTGTGTAGGTGTTGTGCTGCAAGCATGTCTGTCTGCAGTTCCCTAAGTATTTGTGTGTGTTTGACTGTCCAAAATGTACTTGAAAAGTCAGGACGTATCAAGACATAAAAAGGTTTTATGCATGTTGCATAATCTGGAATGTAAGTTCTGCCAAAATTTAGAAAACCCAATAGAGATTGGAGTTTTTAAATCGTATTTGGAGGCTGTAATTGAGCACATTTTTCAAAAAATGTTGGCGCTAGGCTCTTTCCTTCACTTGATAGCTCATATCCCAGAAACAGGAAGCTAAGGAAGGCTATTTTTGTTTTTTTAAAGTTGAATTTGTAGCCAAATTCACCAATCCTACAACAATGCAGGCTACCCATCTTAAATATTGTAGCGATTCATCATCCGTAAGATAGATATCATCTACATAGGACAATGCTTCAGGGTCAATGTTGTGCAATATTGCAGTCACACGAGCTGCGAACAGTCCTGGGCTGTTCTCATACCCCTGAGGTAAATGACAGATTTTTTTTTTGGGAGCCTAGTGCACTAAAGCTTGTTAAGCCTCTACTCTCAGGTGCTATATTCCTGCAGAAAAACCCATTGGAAATATCCAGTGTTGTTTTGTATTTTTTACGCACTATATTGATCATTAGTGCAGTACTATGTGAATTGTGTATAGCATATGTGTGTGTATGACTGTTTAAGTGTCTGTAGTTTAAGACTATTCTGTTTGAATGGTCCGGTTGATGCTACTGGGAATAAAGGATTAGTCATTGGGGAGACACAGGGTTCAATTACGCCCTGGTACTCTAGTTGTGTGAGTATTTCTCTCACAGGTGCTTTTGCTTCATGTTTTATTGGGTTCTGAGGTTGGAGTTGAGGTTCATTTTTAATGGGAATTACGTGGTAGGGAGATTCTTTATCCCACCCTACATGATTGCGATATAACGCAGGTGCCTGTGCTAAAGCCCAATCAATGGCATAGGATTCAGAGAGTTCCTCCCGAACAAGGGGCGAGAAAGAATGTTTAATAACATCTTCTTCATATGGGCAGGTACAGACAAATTCAGGTGGCCAATCTTGTTCAGCCAACAAAACGCCATATATATTTACTACGCAATGCCAAAAGATTGCGTCTATTATGTGGTCAATGTCCCATTCTAATTGTAGCGTTACTTTATACGCGTGGAGACTCGCATGTCCGCAGTTTCTACTTGTAGAAAGTAATCAGTTGCTTTCACCCCCAGATGCTCTAGAACAGTGGTTCCCAACCTTTTGATTTCTGTGGACCCCCACTTTAACATTAATGGAACCCAGGGACACCCACTGAATCATCATGGGAATCCGGGGACCCCCGCCTGAGTCATTACTGGAAGCTGGGAACCTAATTTATCAATATTTGTTAATATTTTTTAGTTTTCTAGGCTCTCACGGACCCCCTGAGAAGGCTTTGCGGACCCCCAGGGGTCCCCGGACCACAGGTTGGGAACCACTGCTCTAGAAGACTCCAGCGAACTATTTTGACCTTTGCCGCACTGTCTAGCAGTGCTAGTGCCCACTTCCTGTTCTTCAAGAGGACCCTCTTCTTGAGTGGCATGTCGCACTGCGACTGCTGCCTTTTTTTTCTTTTTAAATTGGGGTTTCTGTTGGGGACGTTTCTCTTCCTTTTTAATCGAAACCTCTGATGAGCGTTGTGATTCCTGTCTCGGTTTCACATACACTGTTCTTTGCTCTGATCGCCCACCTCTCTCACTGCGTTTTTCCGATGAGTCCTGAAAGGAACGAGATTGGCCTTTATCAGTATAGTGATATCTATCAGGCGTTTTTTATAATATCTCTATTTCTGAGATTATCTCTATTCTGTGGGATCTCAGTACACAGAGATTTTCCCCTTTCTTTTTTAGGTGTTTGTTGTTTTTTATCCCAGAGTTTCTTATTACCCTCAGGAGCTTGCTTGGAGAAATCTTTATTAGATTTGCCCTGAAATTATGGTTTAGTTGATCTGGCCCCTAGACTATCTCGACTAATGCTAGAATAGGTTTCTGCGATAATCTTGGGCAGCTCGTGTTTCTGATCCTGTTGAGGAACATCACGGAGCTGGCTGCGCACCGCTAGTGCGCCTGCTTCCCCTTTAAGATTGCTTAGAATAATGGAGGATACAATGGCAAAATGGCCCATTAATTGCATCCTCAGACCAGGGGCTGGCAGCCACGTATTCATCTTGAATTTGCTTCAGCACTTCTGGTAAATTGGCCAGTGTTGGTGTACCGTGTGCAGTAGTATAGAGCGCGGAAAATACTGTGCCCCAAGTATTACAGTTATCTACTGTGGGGACCATCACAAATGGCAAGCACATCGTTAGAATTCTATGTTTATCCTGAGGTCCCGTATGGGGAAATACTGCTTCCAGCGCATTTAGTTTTTGTGCTAACCAAAACTGAGTTTCCTTTCATTTGGCAAGTACTTTACCCATAATCAAATGTACGGTCGCATGGTTTATACCTGGCGTTACTGCATGTGGTTGTGCTGGAGCAGCACATGCTGGTTTTGTATTTAATGTTTATATCACAAACTGTACTAATCGTCTATATGTCGCTGTTAGTTCTGTATAAAAGCGACGAACCTCTGCTACTGCTAAAGATGCTACTGCAGGGTGAGGTGTATAAGTGGCCAATAAAGGCCAGGTAGGACCATCATTACTTAGAGGACCTAACCTTACTGGTAAAATCGTGTGGGGTAGGGCGCCATCAAGCCAATTATTATGTTCTTGATAAGATAAAGGTATTTCTAAATATGCATATGCCCTGTATTGTCCAGGTACGTTTGCAAGTGTATAGTGATGAAATGTGTTTGGGTTCCCATCAACTGCTGGAAATGTGACCCAAGTATAGAAAAGTTCTGTTCTATAAGCTGCATGGGCGTCCACCCCAAATGTGACTGGACCCCCCTGGGCTGTTAGGCCATTTGCTAATAAATGTGCAGTCAGAGGTTGTCTCATATTAACTGCTATTGCTACCTGTTGCGGATTTGCCATTTTAGATAGTGAATTCGTTCAGAGAAGGCACACCAAATAGGGTTTTTTCCTTTTAGAGTTCAAGCTTGAACAACCTCCAGCATCAGATAGGATTCCCTACGTAGCTGAGGAGGTAGTCCTTAATACCATTGAAGTCTCCGTATATAGTGCTGAGGTATCGTTGTATATAGTGAGACAGAGATACTCAGGAGGACCCGAAAATTAGAGCCTGACTAAACGTTGGCAGTGCCATGTCATGTAGGCTCTCATTATTCTAATGAGACTACTGGACTTTGAGCGTCAGAATCACCCGCGGTGTAGGAGGCTAAGGGGGTCATTATGAACACGGCGGTGTTTACCGCCGTGTTCATGCTTGCAGTCATTTCACTGACCGCCAGTCCCCCTGGGACTCCGCCAGCTGCATAATGAACATTCTGCTGGGCCGGTGGGCAGAATGCATGGCCGGGACATTGCCGGCAGCTCCACATGGAGCCGCCATCAATGCCACCATGCAGCGGGTGCAGCGGGTGCAGCTTCACCCGTCGCGCAGATCACTGCCCGTAAATCAGGCAGTGACCTGCGTGATGGGGCACTGCACAGGGGCCCCTGCACTGCCCATGCCAAGTGCATGGGCAGTGCAACGGCCCCCAAGGGGGCCCCAGAGCACCCTTTCTGCCAGCTTTTGGCTGGTGGCAGAAGGGATCAATATCCGAGGGGCAGTGCTGCTTGCAGCACTGCCTTGTTGGAAAATGATTCCCTCTACCGTCAGGCTGCCTGTCAGCGGCAGCTTGGCGGTGGAGGAGGGCCGCCTATGGTGGCCCTCCCTGTGTTGTTTATATGGCGGTTCAGACTGCCATGCCGGTGGCGGTCTTTTCCGCTGTTGCCAGCATGGCGGTCTGAACTGCCATGTACATAATGAGGGCCGAAGTCTTACCCACTGCAAGTGACACCTGTCGCTCCAATTTGGGTTTTGCTCTGGCTAACTAGCAGTACCTCACCTCTACCCAAGGGCAGGGATGACTGGGCATCCGAGCACATGAACAAATTAGTTTCTCAGGGAAGCCATGGTCACTAAGGTCTCATCTGTTTCTCTCATTTACATTAGTCTCATATATACAATGACAAACAGGGGCAGTATATGTTTCAATAATGATTTTAAGGAAGCAACTGCACCCTAGATAGCAAAGCATGAGCTGCAATAACCAGGACAACACAGCATGACATTTTTAACATTGTGACAAGGAGAGTGAAGCGTAAGAATAACACAACCATATTGTCACCACAGTCAATAGACTAATTCCTACCTAGGCTATGATCGAGCACAGTGTGTTAAGCTCTAATTCTGCCCTTCAGTTTCCCCTGGGAAGACATCATCCTCCATACCTGAGCAAAGGTCTGAGGTCTGCAAAACAGCTGTAGCGAAGCATTTGGCAATCAGCATACAGTCGTGGTTCTGTGGCTGGAATCTCCCTCTAATGTGCAGGGGACAAGGAAGTGTTTTTATAATAAAACAGCTGATGTTCTAAGAAAATGTCCCTGCGTGAAGATACGTGTTTTCTATGAATATTGGAGACTAAACTTATACCACGTTCATCGGCAACCTATCTTGCTGCAGCCTTGGAAGAAGCACAGAGTGAGCAAGAATGTCTTGTTTGAGAACAGAGTGCTGGCCTAGGCAAAACTGTTAGATAAACAGAAAATAAAACAAGACCGTAAAAGTGGCTATTGTAACAATAATAAAATAAAGCCAAATAAAATATATCTAGGTTAAAGTGCACAGCAGCATGGCCTAGTGTGTTAAAATAATGTGCATGGAACTATAGCTAAAATGGCTACACAACACTCTGATTATTCTTTGACCTTTTCAATTTAATTTGTTTGCATAATTTGCAGAATCCCCATATTCCCAATAGACAAACCACAATAATTAATATCCCTTGTAGTTTTTTCAATAGAATCCCATTCCAAATGTTGCTGAGCCAATTTCCCACTGAAGCAAACCCCTTGCCAACCTTTTCCCAAACACCTGGTTCTTTCAGTTCTTTCAAATCAGTACTTGCGTTAGTCAGATTAGTAAGTAAGGCCCTCATTATGACAT
This sequence comes from Pleurodeles waltl, assembly GCF_031143425.1. Lineage (NCBI taxonomy): Eukaryota > Metazoa > Chordata > Amphibia > Caudata > Salamandridae > Pleurodeles > Pleurodeles waltl. The sequence continues at coordinate 82,131,408 of NC_090437.1, read as the reverse complement.
TGGCGGTAAATGCCAGTTACTGCCATGCCGACTGCCGCCAACATACCGCGGTGGCGGCAGATATCCGCTAACCATTTTATGACACACACACACCAGTCCCTCACTATTCAGACATACACACAAATCCGCCAGCCCAAAGGTCAGTGATAAAGTGGCAGTAGCAAAACCTACACCGTTATGCCAACAGAACAACTCCCATCACATTATGATTAACGAATCACCACGGCAGACATTCAATGGCGGTAAACCATTGGCGGTACATACCGCTGTGCTCAAAATACACACACACTAACAAAACAGCACCACATTGGACAATTCAAACTGCACACACCTGACACCCATACACACACCACACCACTATGAAACACACACCCACAGTACCCACAAATCTTTACGACTACAAACCATTGCCAACAGACTGACATCACAACTACTGACAAGACCAGACCGACACACTACCATCACCTATACACCACCCAGGCACCTTACAACACCCCCCCCAACACATCACTCTACACATTCTTACAGACATCACTCACACCACACTCATGGCACCACAAGGACACCCCAGATTCTCTGAGGAGGAGCTGAGGGTCATGGTGGACGAAATCATCTGGGTAGAGCCACAGCTCTTTGGATCACAGGTGCAGCAGATATTCATTGCTAGGAAGTTGGAGCTATGGCAGAGAATTGTGGACAGAGTCAACGCTGTGGGACAGCACCCCAGAACAAGGGATGATATCAGGAAGAGGTGAAACGACCTACGGGGGAAGGTATGATCCATTGCAGCAAGACACCAGCTCGCTCTCACAGAGGACTGGCGGTGGACACCCACCTTCTCCCCCACAACTAACAACATGAGAGGAGCAAGTCTTGGCAATCATGCATCCTGACGGCCTGGCTGGAGTAGCAGGAGGACTGGACTCTGGTAGGTCAACTCTGTACTACTACTACCCCCTACCTGCATGCCATCACATACCACCACCCTCACCCTCACTCCCATCACTCCACCACTCCCACACACCCCACCATCACATCTCACTAATCCCAATGCCAACCCCTTCATGCTCTACCAGTGCATGGACACCCCTCACAGCCCTGCATGGACACTCATCACTAAAGCATGCACACTAGAGGCAATCAGCTAGCCAGCCAAAGAACAGCTCACACAAGGCAAAGCTACCAGGGCAATAACAACCATAGAGGGCAACCCACCCATGCACAAGATGTCACACACAGAAACAATAATACTGCATTTACACCCCCCAGGTATTCCAGCCAATGTCACCGGAGAAGAGGTGCCAGCAACATCGAGTCCCCCCACAGAAGAGGTCCACAGTGATGACAGCAGCTCTGCTCACCTGGATCTGGATGACCAACCTGGCCCATCAGGGACCTCCTGACAGTCAGTTACCCAGCCACAGTCTCACACCACCACAGAGCCTCCCCCCTCATGAAACACCACCACAACACCCACCCAGCGGGCCCATGCCTCTGTCCCCAGGACACGCCAATCAGCAGTGTGTCCACAACTACAGGGCCTCCAGGGCACCCCACAAACCGAGGACAATCAGGGATCTGGGATTCAGGGGACATAGGCACAGGACAACAGGGAAGCTGGGAGGACTGCTGTGCAACAGGGGAAGGACAGGCCCAGGGAACCGACCCTCCAGGAGGCACTCACCGCGATCCTGGGTACATACCAGCATTCCCAGGATACGCTGGGCCAGATTCTGGACAAGATGCAGGAAAACATGTGGCTGCAGGAGGGACAGCACCTGGGGATCAGGGAGGAGTTGAAGTCCATTAACAGCACCCTGGTCTCCATTGCAGGGGTGCTGGCAGACATGGCCAACAGTATGAGGGAGGCAGTGGCACACCACTTGGCCCCTGACACTAGCCTGACTACTGTACAGCCCTCCACTTCCGCTGCTGCTAGTGGATAGGAGGCCCCGCTACAGGAGCCACAGAGCACCAGCACCCCTCCCACTGCAGAAGGTGAACCACCCCGCAAATGTTCCCTGCGATCCAGGCAGAAGCCAGAGACTATTGCCAAGACCTCCGCCAGAAAATGAGACTCTCCTGATTGTCATCTTTGGGTCCCACTCTGTCACCCTGTCCACCTTGAACTGCCATTGCTCCCCTTCCTATGCCCCCTTGGACACTGCACATATGATACAAATAGACTGGGCTCTACCCTGGACTTTCCTCCATCCCAACCCAGCCCATTGCACTACCCCCTCTTCTTCAGAGCACTGCAATAAACACACTTAGAAAAAATACAAGTATGGTGTATGTCGAATGCTTTTTCTAAATGTATTTGTTTAACAAGTTTCAAACATTGCAATTCAACTGTACAGTAATGTTTACATAGGAAAGACCTGTAGATGGCTGCACTGAACACACCAGGAGAAATAGTGGGGCACCAACATCTGCAAACAGAGATGCCAATGGGTACAGTGAGTGGGCATAGAAGTACAAATTCACAGCCTGCCAGTGACAATGTTACACATCAAATTGTAAATGAAATGTGAAATAACACTGTCTTACCTGTGTGCATTGGAAGTATTGACGAATGACTGCACTTCTGTTGTTCTCATCCTCTGCCTCCTCATCTTCACTGTCCACAGGGTCCACTGCTGCCACACCAGCCTCCTCCTCTTGCAGAAAAGGCACATGGCCGCGCAAGGCAAGGTTGTGCAACATACAGCATGCCACGATGATCTGGCAGACCTTCTTAGATGAGTAGCACAGGGATCCAACAGTTAGATGGAGGCAACGAAACCTGGCCTTCAGGAGCCCAAATGTCCTCTCTGTTATCCTTCTTGTTCGCCCATGTACCTCATTGTAACATTCCTCTGCCCTTGTCCTGGGATTCCTCACAGGGGTCAGTAGCTAGGAGAAGTTGAGATAACCAGAGTCACCTGCAAATATCGAGGGACAACTGTTAGCCACACACTCACCCTTAGGGCTCACAACATACCCATACACCAACATCCACTGGGTGGGAACTAGGGCTTACCTATTAGCCACACCCAGTGCCTCTGGAGTTCGGCCATCACATTTGGGATGCTGCTATTCCTCAGGATAAAGGCATCATTCACAGACCCAGGATACTTAGCATTGACGTGGAGATGTACTGATCCGCCAGGCACACCATCTGGACATTCATGGAGTGAAAACTCTTTCGATTTCTGAAGACCTGTTCATTCTGCCAGGGGGGACAAATGCAATATGTGTTCCATCAATTGCCCCAATGATGTTGGGGATATGTCCCATTGCATACAAGTCAGCTTTCACTGTGGCCAAATCCTCCACCTGGGGGAAAACGATGTAGCTGCACATGTGTTTAATCAGGGCAGACAAACACTCTGGTCAGCACTATTGAGGACATTAGCTGTGGCATTCCTGCTGCCAAGCCCACTGTCACTTGGAAAGAACCAGTTGCCAGGAAATGGAGCACAGATAGCACTTGCACAAGAGGGGGGATCCCGGTGGGGTGACGGATAGCAGATATTAGGTCAGGCTCCAATTGGGCACACAGCTCTGTGATTGTTGCCCTGTCAAGTCTATAGGTGAGGATAATGTGCCTGTCCTCCATTGTTGCCAAGTCCACCAGAGGTCTGTACACGGGGAGATGTCTCCATCTCCTATTCATCGGCAGCAGTTGCAATCTATGTGGCAAAAGAGTGAGCAGCTGGTCATTAGCTGTACATAGCAACCACTACAGTTCTAAGCATATTGTGATTGTTACATTATTTAGGTGTGATAGGTCCAAAATGTGAATTTGTGTAATGTGACGCAGTTAGGGTCCATGGCCTGCACCCCCCGAAATGGCATCTACTTGTCAAGTATAGAGGGACAGGTGGAACTGATGTAAATCCGCTGACGTTGTGCGCCGATGTGGGAGGCAGTCGAGAACCGCTGTGCAACTCCTCATTGGTTGTCATTGTGCCCTACGGGGTACAGTGGCCAATGGTGATGTACGCCAGCGGTGACGGTATGCACCACCGCGGACTTGACTGCCATTTCCTATCTGTTCACTCACTTACTACCTGACCTTCAACAAGAGAGGACCTACACTGCATGTGCTGCTGTGACCTGTGTCTGGAACCGACCATGGCTCATGTGACTGGAGAAAGGGCCCCTGCCTTCACCTCGGCGGAGATGGAGAGACTGGTGGATGGGGTCCTACCCCAGTACCGATTGCTGTATGGACCTCCAGACCAACAGGTGAGTACACCGTGAGTACGATGCATGGACCATGAATGCATGGAGTTCTCTGTGTGAAGGCCTCGTGTAGGGGGGGTTGGTGGATGGACCATGGGCAGCATGCAACATGTATGCAGGGCCATGTCTGTGCTAATGGGGATGGGACGGGGCATGGTGGGCCATTAGTGTAACAGGCAGGACGGTCGGACTAATACCTTACCCTATGTGTATTTCCCTGCAGGTCAGCACCCATCAAAAGAAAGGTATATGGCGTGCCATCGCCAAGGACATGTGGTCCCTTGGGGTCTACGGCAGGCAGAGCACCCACTGTTGGAAACGGTGGGAGGACCTGGGACGCTAGGCACGGAAGATGGCGGAGGCCCAGCTGGGGATGGCCTCCCATTGAGGAAGGGGTGCCCGTCGAATCCTGACCCCCCTGATGGCCAGCATACTGGCGGTAGCCTATCTGGAGCTAGATGGACGCTTGGGGGCATCACAGCAGCAACAAGGGGGTGAGTACAGTGCCCTTCATTCCAAATTACACCTAGTGGTGTGGTATCTGGGTGGAGGGGGTGGGACTTGTGGGTGCCCCTAGGCCAGGCCTGACATAGGAGAGTATGGCCCTGATTCTTACCTTGGCGGGCGGCGGAGGCCGCCCGCCAAAGTACCCCCGCCAGAACACCGCACCGCGGTCGTCAGACCGCTGCGGTGATTCTGGGATTTCCACTGGGCTGGCGGGCGACCGCCAAAAGGCCGCCCGCCAGCCCAGTGGAAATCAACCTTCCCACGAGGACGCCGGCTCTGAATGGAGCCGGCGGAGTGGGAAGGTGCGACGGGTGCTGTTGCACCCGTCGCGTATTTCAGTGTCTGCGAAGCAGACACTGAAATACAAAGTGGGGCCCTCTTACGGGGGCCCCTGCAGTGCCCATGCCATTGGCATGGGCACTGCAGGGGCCTCCAGGGGCCCCACGACACCCCATACCGCCATCCTGTTCCTGGCGGACAGGATGGCGGTACGGGGTGTCAGAATCCCCATGGCGGCGCAGCGAGCTGCGCCGCCATGGAGGATTCTTATGGGCAGCGGAAAACCGGCGGGAGACCGCCGGTTTTCCTCTTCTGACCGCGGCCAAAGCGCCGCGGTCAGAATGCCCTGCGGGGCACCGCCAGCCTGTTGGCGGTGCTCCCGCCAACCCTGGCCCCGGCGGTCCATGACCGCCGGGGTCAGAATGACCCCCTATGTCCCATGTTGGGCAGGATTCAGATTTGAAGGTCCTCCAACCAAGCTAGTAGGCATCCACTACTGAGCAGGGGTCTGTGGTTCTCAGGTATGCTGCAATTGGCATTAGGTGTCCCTATCCATGGGCTGGTGACTAGCATTGTCACTGGTAGTGCATTGCCCAGTGCGTAGGGCTGTTCCCTGTGTGTTGTGTACGGCAACGGTGGTGTTGGTGTCGCCATTGACCAAGTGTATCCTTTGTCTATTCCCCCCTTTTTGTTTTGTCACCCTGTCCTTATGTGCATTAGCATCATCTGGCGGAGGAGCAGATGCACTGGCGAGGGAGGGAGCTGCATCCCACAGGATCCAAGAGGGCGAATCCACCGACGGTGAGGGAACCAGTGAGACAGAGGGCGAGGGGAGCACCACGGCAAAGACTGGAGGGGACAGTTCAGACATGGATACCTCCTCCGATGGAAGCTCCCTGGTGGTGGCGGACACCTCTGTGCCCATCCCATACCAGCATCGCCCTTCCAGCAGCCCTTCAGCAAGTTGCCTGTGCCCACTCACCCAGGAGGGTGGTCATCTTCTTTGCCCCAGGCACCACAGGCTCTGCCTCATTCAGCCCTGCTGCTCTGAGTGAGGAGGCTATTGACCTCCTGCGATCCACCTCTGTTGGGCAGTCAACCATTGTGAATGCCATCCAGGGGCTGGCAGCTCAAATGCAACAGACCAATGCATTTCTGTAGGGCTTTCACACTGGCTTGGCGGCCCAACAGAGATCAATCCAGGCTCTGGCCTCCTCTCTGACGGCAGACATTGTCCCTGTTTCCACCCTCCCCCTTCAACCTCCTCCACCCAATCCCATTCCCATCAACCCCAACCTATCCCAAGCACACAGGCAGATGAGCATGGATATGGCAAACACAAGCACCACACTTAATCCCACAGGCACTCACACAAACACCATCCAGATACAGACATACCAACATCTACTGCCTCCACTGTGGGACCCTCCTCCTCATCATTCACCTCCTTCCCAGTAGCATCTCCACTCACACCTGCATGCACTACATCCTCATCCTTTACCACCATCACCAGCACACCTATCAGTATACACCCCTCACTGGCAGTCACCACCCCCACATCCATGCACACATCCCCTTTGTCCTCTCCCACTGTGTCTGTGCCCCCTCCTCCCAAATTACACAAACGCAAGCACTCGGACACCCAACAGCCACCCACCTCACAACAGCATCCAGCCCATGCACCTGCACCCAGACACAGCGGACTGACACCTCCTACAACCACTTTCTCTTCCTCCACTACCAAATCTTCTCCCTCTTCCTGCCCCAATGCCCCAAAGCAGCTTTTCCTCTCCAGCATTGACCTCTTCCCTACCCCTCCCCCTGTGCCTCACTTCAGGCCAGGGTGGTCAAAACCCAGTCAAGCACCTCAGCCACCCAGTCCACGGGCACAGTAGTGTCCCTAGCAACTCCAGGGGGGAAAGGATCCTGGCCACCAGCCAGCAAGACGGAAAGGGTGCCTGCCCCAAGTGCTTCAAGGAAGGGCAAGGAGCCAGCCCCAGCTGCAAGAAGGAAGAGCAAGGAGCCAGCCCCAGCTGCTGCCAAAAGAGGCAAGGAGTCATCCCCAGCTGCTGGCAGGAAGGGCAAGGGGCCTGCACCAGCAGCCAGTAAGGACAAGGGGCCTGGTGCTGGGACTCAGCTGGAGCCCCCATCATCAACCATGGTGGTGCAGCAGTCCGAGGCTGCAGGGGATGGGCTGGAGCCTCCCCCCACCACCACCAGCAGCACCGCCACCACCACCAGCAGCACCGCCACCACCGCCAGCAGCAGCAGCCCCAGTGGGCAGCCGTCCGAGGCTGAAGGGGATGGGCTGGAGCGTCCCCCCACCACCACCAGTAGCTCCGCCACCACCACCAGCAGCAGCAGCCCCAGTGGGCAGCCGTCCGAGGCTGCAGGAGATGGGCTTGAGCCTCCCCCCACCACTAGCAGCAGCACCACCACTACTGCGACCACTGAACAGCCGTCTCCGCCGGCGGACCGTGCGTAGTCCTGCATCCATGGGCTATTGTGCGGCCTGGCCACTGCAAATCCTGTGGGTATGACACCCAGCAGAGATTGTGACCTTGCACTCCCCAGGATTTGCATCACTGGGCACGATGCGCCTTCTACAACCAGTGGAGAAGCCATCCACTCACCCCATCCTCCTCAGGATGAAGCTCACTGGACACAATGCCCCCTCCAGAAACAGTGGAGAAGTCATCCACTCATCCCATTCTCCCCAGGATGAATTTCACTGGGCACGATGCCCACTCCAGAGCCAGTGGAGAAGTCATCCACTTGAGAGACTGTGGCCTTGCACTCCCCAGGACAGAGCAATGGGGATGTTGCCCCCTCCAGAGCCAGTGGAGAAGTCATCCACTCGAGACTGTGGCCTTGCACTCCACAGGACAGAGCAATGGGCATGTTGCCCCCTCCAGAGCCAGTTGAGAAGTCATCCACTTGAGAGACTGTGCCTCGCACCCCCCCCGAACAGAGTAATGGGCATGTTGCCCCCTCCAGAGCCAGTGGGCAAGTCACTCACTCAAGAGACTGTGGCCTTGCACTCCCCAGGACAGAGCAGTGGGCATGTTGCCTCCTCCAGGACCTGTGGCGTTGTACCATATTGAGGCTGAGGTGCCGCCCGTTCCCCATCCCCCTGAGGTGCCTGCCTATTTTTGACCCGATGCCCCTGCAGTGTTCTCTCCGTGATGTTGCAGGAGTGAAGTGGGGCCTTGGACTTTGTGATGTGGCCCTGTGGCCCATGAACATTGAGGACTGGGCAGTGTCCCTTGATTTGTAAATATGTATATACTTTTTTATTGGGATGCACATATTCCTTCAATATTTATCATATTACACTCACTTTAATCTATTGGAGTTGTCCTTGCATTATTCCTGAGGGGTACGGGGTCAATATGTTATGTTACTGCATCTGCTTGTGTGTATGGTGTTGGGGGTTCGGGTGTTGGGTGTTGCGTGTGTGTCACTCTCTTTTTCCTCCCCCCTCCCCTGTGTGCTAGGTGGCTGTACTCACCGTGGTCGTCTTCGCCGTCGGTGTTCGTAGTGGAGCAGCACGTAGGAGAGCATGGGGAAGACATGCAACTCGGGCTCCATGGCGGCTTGCTTCTTTCCAGAGTCTCCACAGGTGAGTCATTTCCCTTCTGTGCAGTGTTTCTGCCAGGCTTTTGATGCGGTTGGTACCGCCCCGGAAAAGGTGGCGGATTGGCTTGTCTTAATACAGTGGGCAGAACATTGTCTTCCTCCTGGCTGTAGGTGGCTACCGCCATGGTGCCTATTGTTTCCGCCCTGGTGGTCGGTGTGTTAAAGTGGCTGTCTGTCTGAGCTGTTTCCGCCGTGGTCATAATTTGGCGCTAATTACTGCTGGCCTGTTGGCGGTGTTAACTCCACTTTATTGCCGACCGCCAGGGTTGTAATGAGGGCATAAGTCTCTTATCTTTTTACTGTTATCAGGTATATATGAACAACAATGCCTAGAATTAATCATTCTACAGACTCCATCATCCTTCGCTAAAAGAATGTCTAAAACAAGACGATTTTGAAGAGTCATAGCTCTATCATCAGCCAATTTACTATCTATCAGGAGTATGGCACCTGAAAAATTTGTCAGCATGTTATTCACAATAGTAGACAACTTTTGAATCTTTATCAAATTCAGAATGACTCCCACTGAAGGAATCTATGCTCCAAATATATCTCCCACTACAGCAGAAGAGGACTCCCCCCTCTGTCTCTTATGATGTAATTCAGTCACTTTCAGAAACTTTTTCGGATCCTCCATTTGATAAGTCTTTGGGAAAACTATCCCCAAATAACATGTCCAATCCCATCCTCTTGGAAGACGATAATAATTATTAATTAGACAGATGTAGTAAATCCCTGGAATTGCAGGTCCTGTCCATTCAACATCAAATGGCCATTTACTCTGAAACAAAAACACATGCCTACATTCATTCATTCCCACAAATAAAGTGCCAGTTCACGATTTAGACCTATATATACAGAGTTTCCCTACGTGTTGTGCATCTAAAGCTAATTTCCATTGCGTTTTATTTGCACTATAAGCATAATCATTCTTGTAAGTTCTTTTCTCTAAGCCATTTTCTAATTTCTCTTTTAATGCTTTTCTCCTGTCATCTGTGTGATCTAAGAAGCTTTTTTCTAAAGGTGTAAGCAAGCATGTCAAATTATTTTAATGTGAATTAGCTGTGTCAAATGTCAATGTAGGTTCAAAGAAACCTCTATTACTATGTCATTGTCCTTAGCTACTCTACTCCAATACCTAATTATAGGAACAAACAAAAACACTACATCATAGTTTGAGTAAAAGTACTGGATATACTCCTGGTTATAAAATCTTGTTAGTAACAGACTACAACTTATCCCGTAGGTTAAAGGTAGACTGTGATAAGTGACTCACAAAGCAATTCTTCGCATCAATTGTTTCAACATACTCACTCAATAAGCGATAGAAAACATTAGAAGAAGGTTCTCCCTGAGCATTAGTATCCTCATGTAAATATGTCTCATTGGACCTAAACTTCTCTATGCCATTAGTGCAGTAGTTGTCTCAAAAGCAGAAGTATGGTTGGCTTCTCTTTTATCAAGAACAGACATACCCACAATCAACACCACAAACAATGTCCCACACATAATCCCCAAACCAATGCTCATATATTTACAGCACCTAGCATCTCTACCTTGTTGACTAGTGTTACTCATGATCTGTAAAGAATTAGAAAGCAGAAGAAATTTAGAAAAACTTGCATCAAAAATCAAAAATAGACAACTCTTCTTCCAGCAGTTCAGTTTTACTTCCAGGATCCCTTGTCAAAATCGGTTAGCAGCTTTGTCAAAATCAGGTTTCAAAGTCAAATCAGGTTATCAATGTCTCTTCTGGTTACTTCAACAGTTTTCTTTCTCAAAAATGTCTCTCAGATTGTTTCAACATTTCAGGACATTAACTTCCTTCACATGCCAAAATACTGACCCGGAACGTCACTATCAAAACAAAAAGACATAAACTCTTGCTGCCATTCGTTCATAGTTGCATACTCCCATTCAGGACCTGCGTATCATCGACTTGGTATTATCTTTCTTTTCGATTTTCGATCAGAACTCAGCTCTCCTTCACTTAGATCTTCTCTTCTTGTTGTATCTACTTCTTCCTCAATTGTTGGTTCAACAACCACTTCTTTTCCTTTCTCCACTTGTGACTCTGGCCACTTATCTCCTTTCAGTGTTCTCTTCAGAATAAAACTTGAACCTTCTCCTTGCTCTGTGGTGTTTTCTCTTGACGGACCTGCCACCGGTTCAGGAGGAGTCAGATTACATTGACTTTGATCCACCTCAACTCCTTCCCCTTTTGTGTCTAGCAATTGCTCTGTTTGTCTCTCAAGATCATCTGCTTCTGGGAAAGCCCTCCTCTGACTAGGCTCTCCTGCTGCTTCAATTGAGATAGGCTCTCCGTCACCCTCCTGGAGGTCTCCTCCCTCGTCTCTCACAGGAGTGACTGAACCGTCCTCAACAAGCTCATATCCGGTCTCAGTTCCCATTCATTCTCCTTCCGGCCCTGAGACTTGTCTCACTGTTGTTGGTACTCTCAACAACGCTTCTTCATGATCCAGTGGACGTGTCACTTTCTTCATATAACTTGCATGAATCCAGTTCTGAATTCCAGCACACTTTACAGCTGTGGTAGTTGTCAAACCTACCTTGTATGGTCCCTTCAAACGAGGCTCCAAACACGTCTTTCTCATGTGCTTTTGGATAACAACCCAGTCCCCAGCTCTCAGGTTGTGCCCTGGGTCATGGATCGGTGGCAGTGAGGTGGCTTTCACCTGCTGAGAAAAAGAGCGAACCACATCAGCCAGACCTTTGCAGTAATCAAACACCATATCATCTGCAATGTTGACAAGTGCATTTGCTGGCACCGCTGGTAACCTCATTGCTCTGCCCATGAGGATCTCATGTGACGACAATCCTGTCTTGCTGTCAGGTGTGTTTCTCATTGGCATCAGCACTAAAGTCAATGCTTCAGGCCATTTCAAATTCATAGCCGCACACATCTTTGCAATTCTTGACTTCAATGTACCATTAATCTGTTACACTAGTCCTGATGCTTCAGGGCAGTAACTACAATGCAACTTCTGCTCAATGTTCAATGCTGCACACAGTAATGTAATTACTTCATTGTTGAAGTGACTTCCCCTATCTGATTCTAAAGAGATCGGAAATCGAAACTCTGTAACAGCTCCCTAAGCAGTAGTTTTGCTACTGTGAGACTATCATTTCTCCGTGTAGGGTAAGCTTCACTCCAGTGACTAAAGATGCAAACAATCACCAACACATATATCAAACCTCCACACACAGGCATCTCAATAAAATCCATTTGCATTCTGCTGAATGGACCTCCTGCTCTTCCAATGTGGCTCATATTAACCACTGTCCCTTTCCCTGCGTTTAGTTGTTGGTAAATAACACATCAATGGCAAACTGTTTCAGCAACTTGTCTAAACTTTGGGTTGAACCAATGATGTTTGAACAAACAAACCATGGCATCCTACCCAATATGTGTTTGACCATGATAGTACCTTGCCATTTGAGACAACAGGCTATTTGGCAAATCCAATTGACCCTCTTCTGAAACCCATAATTCATCTTGTCTTTGTACACATTTCATTTTGCTCCATGAACGTTTTGCCTCCCTGTCTACATTATTCTGCAACGTTTTCAGCTCTTCCATGGTATCAATTATTTTCAATGCATAGCTTGTACACGTTTCATCTTCTTAAGGTAGCAGTTCCCACTTATTTTTGAACGATATACAGTTCAATGCCCAAAATCTTGCGACTTGATCCGCATATCCATTTCCTAATGACACATAGGGGGTCATTACAACCCTGGTGGTCAAAGACCGCCAGGGCTGTTGTGGCGATTGCACCGCCAACAGGCTGGTGGTGCAATCCCAGGAATTATGACACCGCCGGGGCCAGCGGTTTCCCGCCACATTTGCCCCGGCTGCTTGCAGCGCTGGTCAGGGGATTACGAGTTCCCGACCGCCAGCCTTTTCCCACCAGGAAAAGGCTGGCGGTACGGGGAGTTGCGGGGCCCCTGTGGGCCCCTGCACTGCCCATGCCACTGGCATATCCTGGTCTCAGTGTCCCTGTATTGTCTCTCAGACAAGAACCATCAACAAAGATAATTTGGTCATTTTCTTCAAACTGGGTATCTCTAATGTCAGGCCTTGGTTTTGTGCACAAATCAGTTACTTCAAGACAATCATGCTCAACGTCTTCCTCTTTTTCAATTTCAGCATTTTCACTCAGAAGTAAAGTTGCCAGGTTCAGCACTTTACATCTTTTGAATGATACATTTGCTGACCCCAAAATTTCATATCTTGTCAACCTTGCACCAGTCAAATATTGGGGTTTCATCCTTGTCAGTAGAATCTCAATAGAGTGAGGGACCATTACAGCCAGGGGATGTCCCATCACAATGCCCTCACACTGTGTAAGGCTTTGACCAACTGCGGCAACTGCATGTAAACAACCCGGTAAGGCTGCCGCGACTGGGTCCAAAGTAGATGAAAAATATGCTATTGGCTGGTTTACACCTCCATGGACCTGTGTCAAGACAGACAAAGAACATGCATCACGCTCATGACAAAACAACGTGAAAGGTTTTGTGTAGTCAGGCATACCCAACACTGGAGCCCTGCACAAACTCTCTCTCAACTCAGTGAACGCTTTCATTTCATCCTGGTCTAACACTATGGGATCAGTGTCTTCTTTATGAGTCCGCTTCTGCAATGGTCTTGAAATGACTGAGAAATTTGGAATCCATTGGCAACAATAACCTACCATCCCCAAAAACATCCTGACATCTCTCTGTGTAGTCGGGGGATTTATCTGCAATATGGTTGTAATCCTTTCTCTGGATATCTTTCTTGACCCCTTCTTAATCTGATGACCCAAATATTTCACTACTTTCTGACAGTACTGCAATTTAAGCGGAGACACTTTATGACCATTCTTTTGTAAATGGTTTTACAGGGCAATCGTATCATACTTTCACACGTCCCTTGTTTTGGACGCAGTCAGTAAGTCATCAATATACATACTGCACCAAGGTCGATTGGAAAGGCAATTCTAACGATTAAAAATTATTTTTCAGGATCTGATTGAATATGGACGGTGATTCTGAATACCCTTGAGGAATTCTGCACCAGCAATAAACTTGATCCAGGAATTTGAAACAAAAGAGAAATTGACTATCCTCATGAAGAGGCACGGAAAAAAATGCTTGTGACAAATCGATGACAGTGAACCACTTGGCATCACATGGAATCTGGAACATTCTCACAGCTGGATTTGGCACCATGGGACAACATTTGACCACAATCTCATTTATTTGTCTCAAATCTTGAACAATCCGGACCTTCCCACAGGGCTTTTTCAAACCCATTATTGGTGAATTACATGGACTGCTCAATACTTCTTTCAGAACCCCTTGCTTTACAAAGTCTGCAATTATCTGAACCACTTTCATCAGGACATCTTGCGGCATATGGTACTGGGGAAGTTGAGGAAAAACTGCATTCGGTTTCACTGTGAACATCGGGAAAAATTCAATCAAAGGGTACTCCTCAATTTTAATTTCACACTCTATCTCTGGGACTTTTTCCTCTACATCATCACTATTCGTCTGAATCTCAATTTCATCATTTGAGCAAGTAATCAAACACTTTGTTTTACAAAACAATAATCTTCCTAGTAGGGATACCAGACTTGAATTGCAGACTACAAATTTAGGCAATCCCTGAAAATTGCCAATCTCAACTCGAACTGGATCTGTATTAGGGTTTGTCAAATACTGGTTTGTTACTCTCACAACCTTAACTGTTCTACTTGAAAGGGACAAATTTGGAACTTCTGCACTTCTCACTGTAGAGCGTGTAGCTCCTGTGTCAACCAAGAATGAAACCTTGTGACCCATAACTTTACCCTTCATTCAGGGTCCTATTTGATCTACTTCTAAGTAACGGGAATTGGTGTACTGTGTTACTATTTCTGTTTTGCCTCTGACATGCGACCTATTGAGAAAGCATCATCTTTTGCTGCTCCATCGGGGCTTGAGGTATTTGAATTTGCTGTCTAGATACCATGGGAACCTGCTGTTGCATTGTGCACAGGGCATTTGCCCCTGTTGCTTGGGCTGAAAATTCTGAATTTGATTCACATTAGTCTGAAAATTTGGATTAGGACCTCTCACTCTGGGTCCTCTCACGTTCTGGAATGAATTGATGTCATTACTCTGCTGAACAACACTTTTCTGCACCATCTTTGGGCACTCCCGTTTCCAATGTTCAACGGCAACACAAATGTGACATGGCAATAGCTTCTTCATTCCCTGCACATCAATCTGGACCATGATTCGTATTGCCTCTGCGACCTCTACCTCTCATCTAGGGCTGAACCATCATGTTTCCCTGCAGCTGCTGTGGTAACTGCTGTGAAAAATTCCCTTGCACCTCTGTTTGAGCTGCTTTGATCTGCATCACCATCGCCTTCTCTTTCAACTTTTTCTGCTTCAAATCAATCTCATCACTACAGTATTTCGCATACTGCAACATCTCATCAATTGGCTTTGCTTGCCAACAAATCAAATGACTCTTAATCATCTGGCTAATTTCAGGTCTTAATACTTCCACAAATCTGAACAGCTCCAAAGAATCCCTTTTTCTCTTGTCTCTTTTCTTTATCCATCTGCCTTCCCATTTGTATAATGCTCCCCAGGTCTGAGCGCTTTGTAGCAATTCCTTAATGTGTGCCTTCATTCCGGCAGATCTCATGTGTTCAAAATCTTTAAGTCTCAAAACCTAATCTGTAACTCCTTTTCAAATGCTTCGCTTCCCCTAATTCTATGCCGTATTTCTGTGCCAAGTCTGCTAATCTCTAGTGCACCTTGCTCACTTCTCTCGTAATCTTTGGGCACAGATATCTCAACTCTGCCTCTGTGTAGGATTCTAACCTATTCACCCCCATAGTTCCTTCAGTGAGTTCACCCGCTTCCATGCTTAGCCTAGCATAATTCAAATACTCCTCTCATTTAGGGGCACTCTGTGGGGTAGTCAGCTGTCTAACCATTTAGTTAATTGCTGAGCTGTCAGTCCTTGTAACAAAATGTTACATGCTTGGACCGGTGGCACCTGCTTTGCAACTGCATTCGGAGTCTGTGGTTTCAATAATTTCAAACTATGGCCACCGTTTGGCCCTGTCACCGTATCTGGAAGGTCAACAAATGGACTAATGTTCTTGATCTGTCAAAAATCTTTCCCACAGGAGAGAGACTACCTGAACATGTTCATTATGTCCTCCCCTCATTAGGTTCTGGGACATTGCTCCCTGTTCACCTAGTCGGTTTCCTCTGTGCAAATGATGGTACCGCTGGACCAACAGTAATAGGTAGCGATATAGCATCTGAGGCTGCTCTGGCACCTACACTCTGTGGGAGAGTAACTCCCATATTATGATTCATCATCGGAATCATATCTGACTGTGTCCTTGTCACTGAAGTGAATCTTTGCATTACATGTGGCTGCCCTTGGGGCAACAAAATCGGAGTCGGCTCAGACGGAACCAGTATCGGTCTCAGAATCACCTCTTCTGTTAGCACCACTAAGTTCCAAGTTCCAAGTCGTTTCCATAATGGTCACATCAGGATAAATTCCCTGCACCTGTGGTGGTTGCATCTGGGTCTGCACTACAGGAGTAGTAGGCACATTACGACCACTTTGCACTGCATTCTGTGTCAGGTTAGCATTAACCTGCACCAGACTCGCTGTCCCATTAACTTGTGTCGGAGCTATCGGATCAGCACTGGTTCTTGGACCAGTCTCATGCACTGTATATGGTGTTGGTCGATCTCTCAATAACCACGTAATTAACTCGTCATCATCCGATTCCTCCTCTACAGTTGAAGACTTTCTAGCCTCCTTACTCTCGGACTGACTTTTACTAGTTTTTCTTGTAGCTTTTTTTCCTTCCTTCTCATTCTCCTGCGTTATTGCCAGAAACAACTTGGTTGCGTGCAAAGTCTCCATTCTCCATGCTTTCTGAACACAATTCCATCTAGCCTTCGCTAGAGTCTTTTCTGCCTTTCTCATCCTCCTCTCAAATTTCAGTTGCTGTTGCTGTCTAGCTATTAACTCCCAAATCGCTAATGCCTCAAACTGTGCTGTCTCAGAATGGGCTTTGATTCATATAGCACCATCCGTAAATGTTCCAAAACTCTCAAGTTGAACGTCCCATCTGTGGGAAACGATAAGCTCCCATCTTTCTCTGTCAATTTGCACCATCGCTTTAGCCAAAGACATGGCGCAACACCCTTCTCTTCCATAACAATGTAAGCTGGTTTATTTTCTGGCGGTGTAGCCTCACCTAAACTCACTGTAATGTACGTATCTCCCCTTATGGCACTTTTTAATGCTTTGAAAAACTTCATCTTTTCTTCTTTTTGTTATTCAAATCAAATCAGGCAGTGACTTTTAATCCCAAGATTCCTTTCACCTACGTTCTCAACCAATTGCCTCTTGCGGACGGCTGCCAATCCGTGCTCGACCCTTCTCACTAACCGACCTACCTCAGCGCAGCTCCAATGAGGTCACACCCACACATACTGCAGCTGACAAAGTCTTGTGGCTCGTCCTCCTTCACTCCAATTCACACAAACTAATGCAAAATTATTGTGAGCACTAATCAAAAACCAAAAACAAATCTGCTGGTTTACTACAGAAAAGGTGAAACAATCGCTTCAGCAACCTTACGTATTTTTCACTGATGGCTCTTCCCGCACTTTACAGCTACTCCTTCTTTCTCGGTCTCTCAGATTCGCAAGCAAAATTCGACCTGCATTTTTTACTCTCAACTGATCAATGGGTCTGTCCTGGTGCACATAGGACTAGCCAAATCTCAGTTGAAATTTTCTTTCACTCACTCTGACTCACACACTGACTTGTCGACCACGCCCGATCGACCTATTAAACTAGACAAATTACAACATAAAACCAAGTGTCTCATACGCTTTTCAATATACTCCGGAGTCTTAGACCATGCAGGATCCGTAAATCAAAAACCATGTGGACAATTTTTGAGCATAAAGTGCCACACACATATGAAGTTCGACGACTTCCCTACTCTCACACTGCTGAGTACACACACTCCTTCTACAACTTCATTTGGAGTGTGCAAACTCCCTAAAGCCTCACAAACCTCACAATTCACCTGCGATTTGCATAAGCTGTGCAAGAGCAACCTATTTCACTCACACTATCACTAGAACGTTGGGAACATCCTCAAACAACCATTAGCAGGATCCAGGATCTGGGAAAGTCATTTCTGGACTTAAGGGAACATCATTTTCTCTCCAATTATCAACAATGAAAAACAAAATCCAAATCTCAATAACAATGAACTCTCAAAGGACCAACTCATCAAGCTACTACCATCTCTGGGAACACCTGTTATCCATGGCAAGCTCTTAAGGAGATGAACTATCAGTCTCTCTTACCGTCTCTGTTCATCTATTATGCTATACCAAACGTCTATGGTAAGCTCTTAAGGAGACGAACCATCAATCTGCTACCATCTCTGTAAGCGTCGGACCTTAATAAGTAAACTTACAAGGGGACGCGAATAGGTCGATGAAACTTTTGACTCGCAATTAAGATGTTCTTACCATAGATCAGTACATAATCAATAATAATACACAATGATCAATAATCATTAGTAGTCAATACATCAATAATCAATGGAGTCAGTACTTATCACGCACCATGACCTTTCAATCATGAATAACCACACCTTTAGTAAAAGTTTAGAATTATTATTTCCCTATATTGACAATGCTAAGGTCATGTAGATTAATCTCAAAATCAAATGACACACATAGAGGAACACCACCAACAGTCCATGGAGCAGTGGAAACAGCACAACGCCACAATGGGCACCATAGCAGGAGCACAGCTGCAGCTGGTCCAAAACCAGTCTGACACCCACACAGGACAAGTGGCCCCCACAACAGCACCGGACAACCACCATGAGATGACACCATCAGCAGAAACATCCAAGGAACTACCCTCAGAGGAAACCCAAGGGCCTACCATGTCATCCCCTGAAGATCAACAGCAGAAGCCCAAACTGACCCTCAGGCCAAGATATGGCACTGGAACCCCAGCAAAGAGCAAGGCCCTCTTCAAGAAGTAACTCTGCAACAATCTGCACAACAACCATCCCACTCAATCACCAACCACACATTGCTAAGAGGCAATATGAACTACTGTAAGAAAAGATGGACCCATCATTAATACCAACAAGGCTGCCACCATGTTGGTCTGGAGGACACACAACCCTTACGACTAGCCATCACTGTAAATAGCACTATTCACTCACTTCAACCAGTAAAACACATATCACACCTGTAACACTGTCCCCTGTGTTAAATTTAGAACAAAGTGAAGTATGGATGCAACTGGCTGATAACTACTTTATTGTCAAATCTGTGCATGAAGGGAGTCCTATGTGCCTAAATGTTGGCAATAAGTAAATGCAGAAAATTTCAATCTGTACCATGCAGAAGTGGAACATGTTTCACCTATCATTACCAACCCCCCCAATATGACTGAGCACACTGACAGTATTTGTCACAAACCCCAATGTCAGGCCCAAGTCCCACACAGTTACTGGAAGTAGAGTTGTATCAGTTGGTTCCTGGAATTGATATCTTCACCTTCCTCATCATCACCATCACTCTCCTTACCTTTCTGAGGTAGCTGGTCAGGACATACAGCACCCTCCACTTCCAATAGTGGGATAAAATGTCTCCCTGCCACGTTGTGCAGCATGCAGCAGGCCACCACTATTCTACACACCTTATCAGGCCCACAGGCCAGGGAACCCCCAGAGATATATAGACAACGAAATCTAGCCTTCAGGAGACCTACAATTCACCCTATCACCCTCCTAGTACATCCATGGGCCTCATTGTAATTCCTCTCTGCATCCGTCCTGGGATTCCTCACTCGTGTCAGGAGCCAACGCAAGTTTGGATAGCCAGAATCACCTAGAAAAATGTGCAATACAGAGTCGTCATTGTCATGCCCCTTAGTCAGACAGCCAGGCTGTCTGCTATGTGTCAGTTAGTGACAGGCACACTTACCTATGATCCACCCTGTGTCCTCTTGGAGTTGTTCCATCTTCTGTGGCACACTACTGTTCCTCAACACAAAGGAATCATGGACTGAACCTGGGAACATGGCATTCACATGTGAGATGTACTGGTGTGCAGTACATACCAATTGGATGTTCATGGAGTGAAAGTTCTTTCTGTTTCTGTACACTTGTTCACTCACTCTTGGGGGGGATGATAGCTATGAGGGTGCCATTGATGGCACCTATGACTTGGGGTATGTTGGCAAAGGCATAGAATTCCGACTTGATGGCAGGGAGACCAGCACTTTGGGAGAACCTCACATAGGACTGCAGGTGTCGTACAAATGCATTCAGAAATCTTGTCAGTAACATACTGAACATTGGCTGTGAAAATCCAGCACCCATGCCCACTGTCACTTGAAATGAGCCCGTGGCCAGGAAATGGAGTGCTGAGAGCACCTGCACTTCAGTAGGGATGGCATGCTGATTACGATTTCCCGGAGTTAGTGTAGGATCCAGTAAAGCACAACGTTCTTGAATTGTTGCATGTGTGAGTCGGTAATTGATTATGATCTGACGCTCCACCATGGTCCTCATATCCACAAGTGGTCTGTACACTGATGGTGCCCTTCCTCGCCACAAGGTTTGGTACCTACGAGGGGTTTCAAAAAGGTGTGATGAAGACACATACATAGGCACACTTTTCATCATTTGTGTACTGTATAGTTCATTGTAGTGACTCTACATTAACTGCTTCCTGACAGATCTACATGTACATCACAATGAGGGAACAGAGTATTTCATGTGTGGGAGATTACAGAATAGACAGATGCTTAGGTGCTTCATGTGGCTAGTAGGGCCTGCATTGTGAAAAGTTTAATTTATAGATGCGTAGTTCATGCCAAAATGTCTGCACACTGTAATCCAGGCCTTTCGTTGTGGAAGTGACCTCATACCGCTAGCAGTTGACGTCACAGCGTAAGGCGGTGTTTCCCACCGTTCGCACCGTCATTGGTTAACATGGATGCCAATGGGGAATCCTGGCGTATCATGATCGCCGGCGGCGGTGACGGTGCACAACGCCGCGGAACGTACGCGAGTTCGTCATTGATTATTCACTTGACTCCCTGATGTTGTGTGGACAGGTACTCCACTGTGTGTACTGCTGTGGCCTGCCTCTGGCAATGGATGTGCCTCGTGTTGCAGGGGAAAGGGCCCCGGCCTTCACCCAGGGGGAACTTGAAGGGCTAGTGGACGGGGTCCTGCCCCTGTACGCAAAACTGTACAGACAGCCAGAGGTATAGGTGAGTCTGGGTTTGGGGGGCACTGTTTGGGTGTAATGGATGTTGTTGATTGGACATATGTGTGCTCCTCTGAGCCTGCATGGGCTGTGGTGCATGGCATGCTTGGTGCGTATGGCCTGTAAGTCTGAGAGTACTGTCCATCCCATAGTGGACAATTAGCCAGCTGTACCTATCTTGCAAGTGCCTGACCTCTGTGTTCCATATCTGTGTCACCCTTTCAGGTCTGCGCCCACCAGAAGAGGGCACTGTGGCATGCCATTGCCAAGGAGGTGCGGACCCTGGGGTCTACAACCGACGGAGCACCCACTGCAGAAAGAGGTGGGAGGACCTGCGGCGCTGGGTGCGTAAGATCAGTGAAGCCCAGCTGGGGAAGTCCTCCCTATGTGGATGGGGTGCCCGTCGGGCTCTGACCCCCCTCATGTGACGGATCCTGGCGGTGGTGTACCCAGACCTGGATGGGCACTTGAAGGCTGCACAGCAGTCACAAGGGGGTGAGTACTCATTTCACAAACTTCAGTCTGGAAGGATATTTGTGTGTGCATTAGGGTTCATGCTGCTTAGAGGCCGGGACTCCGACTGGTGTCCATCTACTTTATGGTCCCCAAAGGGTGTAGGGGTGTCTTTGTCAGGTCTCCCACACGTCGCCTCCTTAGGTAGTCCAGGGGATGGGTGTAGAGCAGTACTCTGGTCAGTAGTCAGGGGCATGGCCATGGGCATAGTGAACGGTGCTGTCTGTTGGGTGTGTCTTCTGGATGGGTATATGTCTAGCCATTATGTACCTCCATTCAGCTATTTACAATTGTCTCTCCTGTTTTGTCTCCCTATCCCTATTCTCTTATGTTGGTTTGGTACAGCATCAACATCTGGCGAGGGAGCTGAGGCACCAGCAAGTGGGGAAGCAGCGGCCCACGGATCCTCGGAGGCAGAGACAACCAACGCCCAGGGGGCCAAGTAGGTGGGAGGGCGAGGGGAGTTCCACGGGGAGGCAACTACCACAGGAGGAAGTGACTCCGAGACCTCCTCCGATGGGGGCGCCCCGGCGGTGGCGGACCGTAGTGGCCATACCACTACAGTTACATCATCCACCCCCCCTTCCATCACTGCCCTCCCTTCTGCTCCCCACCGAGTTGCCTGTGCCTGCTCATCCAGAAAGGTGGGAGTCTCCTTCGCCCCAGGCACCTCCTCCCCTGCCGCAGTCATCCCTGCTGCCCTCACAGAGGAGGCTATTGACCTCCTGAGAACCATCTCTGTAGGGCAGACAATCATCATCAATGCCATCCAGGGGCTAGCATCAGAAGTGCAGCAGACAAATGCCTATCTGGATGGCATTCACGGTGCCGTGTGTGCCCTACAGAGATCTTTTCAGGCTCTGGCCTCCTCTTGGATGGCAGCCAGTTTCCCTGGCCATTCCATCCCCCTTCCAACCTCCTCTACTCCTTCCAGCACCCCACTCCCTTCACCCATCGAAGGCACACATTCAGACACGCAGTCAAGCACATCAGCACACAAGAAGCACACTTCTAAACACATGCACCACACCTCCCACCACAAGCAGTCACACAGCCAACAGAAACATGCACATACAACATCCACTTCCCCCAGTGTGCCCACCTCTTCCGCCTCCCTGCCTGTCACCTCTACATCCACACCCTCATGCACTGCACCTTCAGTCACTGTTGCTGCTCCTTTTATTACACTCACCACAATAGCAGACATCCAGGACCTGCACTAGAGGGGGGATAGTTCTTAGATTGTGGCCCGATCAAGTCTGTATGTTAGTATAATATGTCTGTCCTCCATTGTTGCAAGGTCCACCAGGGGTCTGTACACCGGAGGATGTTGCCATCTCATGTTCATCCTCAGCGGTTGAAGACTATGGAGGAAAACGGTGAGCAGAGGGTCATATTCACACATCAGTTGAAATAATGATGCATCTTTTCCTTTACAGAACCTGTATGTGAATCCGAGAGTCAGTTGCTGTGCGAACGTCTGCTGTGACGCAGTTAGGTGCCATGGCCTGTGCCCCCCTGAAATGGCTGCTGCCTGACCTGTGAGGAGGGACAAGTGGAAATGAGGTAATTCTGCTGGCGTTGTGTGCCGTTGCAGTAGGTGGTCGACGACCGCCACGCAACTTCGCATTGGTTATCATTGGGCCCTATGGGTTCCAGGAGCCAATGGCGATGTACGCCGGCAGTGACGGTACGCACCGCCGCGGGCGTGACTGCCCTTTTCTATCTATTCACTCACTTGCTACCTGACCTTCAACAGGAGAGGACCTACACTACAAGTGCTGCTGTGACCTGTGTCTGGAAGCGACAATGGCTTATGTGTCTGGGGAAAGGGCCCCTGCCTTCACTGCGGAGGAGTTGGAGACACTGGTGGATGGGGTCCTACCCCCGTACACGTTACTCTACAGTCCTCCAGACAAACAGGTGAGTACACTGTGAGCATGATGCGTGGGCCATGAATGTATGGATTGCTGTGTGTGTAAGCCACATGTAGGGGGGGGCTGAGGCGTTCTGGCCAGAGTGCTGCATGTATGGTGGTCAATGTATGAGCGTCAGGGGATGGGAGGGATCTGGTGGGCCATAAGTGTGACGGTCTGGATGGTTAACTAATTCCCTTTTCTTCTGTCTTTTCCATGCAGGTCAGCGCCCATCAGAAAAAGGGTATTTGGTGTGCCATCGCCAAGGAGGTGCGGACCCTGGGGGTCTTTGACAGGCGGAGCACACACTGCCGCAAACGGTGGGAGGTCCTGCACCGCTGGGCAAGGAAGACGGTGGAGGCCCAGCTGGGGCTGGCCTCCCAACGAGGAAGGGGTGCCCGTCATACCCTGACCCCCATGATGTTCTGCATCCTGGCGGTGACCTATCCAGAGTTGGATGGGTGCTTGAAGGCATCACAGCAGCCACAAGGGGGTGAGTACAGATTCAGAATCATGACTGTGCATGCTTCAAGGTTTACCTGGGTGGGTGATGTAGGCTGTGGGTGCCCCTAGGCCAGGGTGAACATGGCAGGGTAGGTCCCTTTGTGGGAAGGCTCTGAAGGACTCCAACCCCAAGAGTGTTAGTGGGCATCTACTACTGTGCAGGGTCCTGTGGGTTTCAGGTGTGCAGATAATAACGTTAGGCATTGTACCCCATGGGCTTGTGACTATCTTAGTAACTGGTAGTGCATGGCCTAGTGCATAGGGCTGCTCCCTGTGTGTTGTGTACGCCAACGGTAGTGGTGTTGCTGGCATTGACCAAGTGTATCCTCTGTCTCTCCCCCCTCTTTTGTTTTTTCCCCCTGTCCTTGTGTGCATTAGCATCATCTGGCAGAGGAGCAGAGGCACCGGCAATGGAGGGAGCTGCATCCCACATGGGCCAGGAGGCCGAATCCACCGACGGTGAGGGTACCAGTGGGACGGAGGGCAAGGGTAGCACCATGACGGGGACAGGAGGGAACACCACAGACAGCTACTCCTCCTCCGATGGAAGCTCCCTGGCGGTGGCAGACACCTCTGTGCCCACCCCACAACAGGTACAGCCGCCGCCCGCCCTGCCAGCACCGCCCTCCCAGCAGCCCCTCAGCGTGTTTCCCATGCCCGCTTGCCCAGGAGGGTGGGCATCTCCTTTGCCACAGGCACCTCAGGCCCAGTCAGCCCTGCTGCCCTTAGTGAGGAGGCTATTGACCGCCTGAGATCCCTCACTGTTGGACAGTCAACCATTCTGAATGCCATCCAGGGTGTCAAGAGGCATTTGGAACAAACAAATGCATACCTGGAGGGCATTCACTCTGGCGTGGTGGCCCAACAGAGAGCATTTCAGGCTCTGGCCTCCGCACTGATTGCAGCCATTGTCCCTGTCTCCAGTCTCCCCCCTCCAACTTCCTCTACCCAGCCCCAATCGCATCAACCCCATCCTATCCCAAGCACACCTTCAGACCAGCATTCACCCAAATCAACACACAAAAGTGGCTCAGGCAAACACAAGCACCACACTTCACCTCACAGGCACTCACACAAGCACCATCCCCATGCAGACACACCAACATCCACTGTCTCCACTGTGTCCCCCTCCTCCTCATCATCCGCCTCCTTCCTAGTAGCGTCTCCACTCACACCTGCATGCACTACATCCTCATCTACTACCTCCATCACCAGCACGCCCATCACAACACACCCCTCACTGGCAGTCACCACCCCCACATCCAGGCACACGTCCCCTGTGTCCTCTCCCAGTGTGTCTGTGGCCCCTCCTCCAAAAGTACACAAACGCAAGCACCCACCCTCCCAACAGCCATCTGCCTCACAACAGCATCCAGCCCTTGCACCTACACCCAAACTCAGCAGACAGACACCTCCTACAACCACTCCCTCTTCCTCCATTCCCAAACCCTCTCCCTCTTCCTGCCCCAGTGTGCCTAAGAAGCTTTTCCTGGCAAACATTGACCTCTCCCCTACTCCTCCCCTCCCCGTCCTTTCCCTCGGGCCAGGGTGGCCAGAACCCAGCCCAGCACCTCAGCCACCAAGTCGACGTCCGCTGTGGTTCCTGCTGCTATCAGAGGCTCAAAGGGTGCACCCGTCAGCCCAGCCAGTGTGCCACCAACCCCTGCCAAGGCCAAAGCCATTCCGCCACCTGGCAAGGTGAAGAGGGGGACAGTATCCAGCCATGGGAAGGAGCCACAACCACTTAGCAAGGCCTCCTCAAAGACTCCAGCTGCCAGATCCAAGGTCGCACCACCATCTGCCAAGGTGAGGAAGGGGCAGAAAACAACAGGCAAGGCACTTCAGCAGTCCGAGGCTGCAGGTGAAGGCCTGGTGGCTACCAGAACAACCGCCAGCACCGCCACCTGCACCGCGGCCAGCACAGCCAGCAGCCCCGCAGCTAGCACTACCGTAAGCACCGCCACCTGCACTGCCACTTGCACTGCCGCAAGCACCACTACTGTCAGCAGCAGCAGCCCCATTGGGCAGCCGTCCCAGGCTGCAGGAGAAGGGTTGGAGCCTCCCCCCACCACTGGCAGCACTGGCACTTGCACCACGGCCAGCATCGCCACCTGCACTGCCGCTAGCACTGCTGCAAGCACCGCCACCAGCACCGCTGACATTAGCACCACTACCAGCAGCAGCAGCCCCAGTGGGCAGCAGTCCGAGGCTGCAGGAGAAGGGCTGGAGCCTCCCTCCACCACTAGCAGCACCCCCACCATTACTGGCACTACCACCAGTTTGCAGCCGTAGCCGCCGCTGGATGGAGTCTAGCCCTGCCTCCATGGACTATCATGCAACCTGGTCCCTGCAAGTCTCGTGCCTCAGACACCCAGGTGAGGTACTGTGAACTGCCACACCCCAAGTGGGCACAAAGCCCCCTCCAGAACCAGTGGAGATATGCACCCACTCACCCTATCCTTGGCAGGATGAAGCACAGTGGGCACAAAGCCCACTCCAGAATCAGTGGCGATATGCATCCACTCACCCTATCCTTGGCAGGATGAAGCACACTGGGCACAAAGCCCCCTCCAGTACCAGTGGAGAAAGGCATCCACTCACCCTATCCTTGGCAGGATGAAGCACACTGGGCACAAAGCCCCCTCCAGAACCATTGGAAGAAGCCATCCACTTGAGAGACGGTGGCCTTGCACTCCCCAGGACCAAGCAGTGGGCAAACCACCCACTTGAGAGACTGTGGCCTTGCACTCCCCAGGACCACGGAGTGGGCAAACCACCCACTAGAGAGACTGTGGCTTTGCACTCCCCAGGACATCGCTGTGGGCATAGAGCTCCCTCCAGGAGCAGTGGCGTTATTCCATCTTCCGGCTGAGGTGCCCCCCCTTCCCCGTCCCCCTGAAGTGCCTGTGTGTTTTCGACCTGATGCACCTGCAGTGTTCTCTCCGTATTGAGGCAGGAGTCAAGTGTGGGCTTGGCCTATGAGTTTTGGCCCAGTGGCCCACGGACATTTTGAGTGGACAATGTACTGCCTTATGTACATATTGTATATTTTTGTAAATACTGTTTTTAAAATTATTACGTATATCTGACTATTTCTCAAATATCACTGATTTGACTCTATTCCTTTTGTCCTTGCGTTCTTCCAGGGGGTAACGGGGTGTAAATGTGATGTTGATGCATGTGTTTGTGTGTATGGTGTTGTGGGTGAGGGTGGGGTTGGGGTGTTGCGTGTGTGTGTGTCACTCTCTTCCCCCCCTCCCCTGTGTACTAGGTGCAGTACTCACTGTGGTCGCCGCTGCTGCCGTTTGTACTCCTGGTAGATGAGGAGGTAGACGAGCATGGGGAGGACCTGCAGCTTGGGCTCTATGGTGTCCTGGTTCTTCGTTGAGTGTCGAGAGGTGAGTGGTTCCCCTTCGGGGTACTGTTTCCGCCGTGCTTTTGATGGCATTGGTACTGCCCCGGAAAAGCTGGCGGATGGGGGGGTTGTGATGGGGTGGGCGGTACATTAACTTCTGCCTGCCTGTTGGCGGTTACCGCAGCGGCGGTCGGAGTGTTAAAGTGGCTGTATGTGTTGCCGGTTTCCGCCGTGGTCGTGATCCCAGTAGTTTACTGCCGGCCTGTTGGCGGTATTACCGCCACTTTAACACCGACTGCCGTAGTTGTGATGAGGGCCATAGAGTTTCTAAATCATATGATCAGCCGGAATGTGGAGCTTGGATAGGTAAGACCCAAAGAAAAAGAATTTCAGGAGATGAACATACTGCTATAAGCAAAAAACCTAAGATGACATGGGAAGATTTGACACATGATGGTGGTCATGATAGGTTTTATGCTTCTGGCACTGTGGATGGGCAGGATAAAGGCCTGAATGTTCCTCTATCCACGGACAGCAATGAGGCTTCAGAGCCACAACTTGATCTCTGTTATTCATCTGAGTTTGACTCCAAGTGCGAAGGTTTGGAAGTCAGGAAGAAGGGAACATCGGATGGCGCATTTAAGGCCTCAGAAACATACATGGGCATACTTGACCCTTTGGGTGATGAGATGATTGACTCCCTTTTAATAAAGCATCCTCTATCGCCTGAATGGGCACCATTAAAACTCATGGCTGACTACATCTCCTTCTGGTTAACAAGGGAGATTTCTAAAGAGGTGTGATCAAGCCTGAGATTTGAGTGCCCACGCCTACCTCAACTAGATAAAGTTGCTATGACTCCTGATTTGGACATTAAAGTAGTGGCCTTTATTAATAAGAACAGGAAAGACTCTAAGAAAGGGCCTAGACAGAGGCTTAAAATCCTGCCAAGATCTACTTTTGGATATCATTGGTCCCCTAATCAAAGTTTTTGAAGTGGCTAAAGATGCCTTTCTGAATGATATTCCGGTAAATGCCAAAGAGTTACACCACTGGGCGCAGAGAACCATTTGCCTTTGGGCAATGCTAATACCACACTGTCTAATGAAAGAAAGAAGAGTATTCTCCTTAAGATCAATCCAATATTGATTGAATTGGCAACTAAGGGGATCCCTCCTCTCAGGCACACCTCTTCCAGGATTCATTAATTAAGGATATGGCTAAGTGTATCGGGGTCTTCAGCTCCATATAAAAGTCCCAAAAAGACAATAAAAAAGTTTATCAGGACAGGGTTTTTGGTAGGGCTAGGAGAACGAGGGGTCGGTTCCTTGGCAAAGGACAATCAACCTCAAGACCCTACTTGAGATGTGCTATATTCAGCCAGACATCCTCTGGATACTACCAAGGTTTCTAGCCCCAAAACAAAAGTATAGTGGGCAATCCTCCAGTGGAGATAGGAGGGAAAGAGGAATATCTACAGGTAACAGTTTCATAAGACCTTTCAGATATCCCAATAAAGGTGGGAGGTAGATTAGCCCAGTTATGTGGGAATTGGAGGTTAGTGACACAAGATACATGGGATTTAGAGACTGTTAGGGGATACATACTTGAGTTTATACCCCAGTTCAGATAAAGACACCCCAAGAGTTAACATTTTCAGAGAAAGATTCAAAATTGGTGATGCGAGAGGTAAAGGAATTGTTGGCAAAAGGGAACATTCAGAAGGACACGGATGGTGGTATGGGTTTCATCAGTAATATATTCTTGGTCTAAAAGAAAGACAAGGTTATGCAACCAGTGATAAACCTAAATGATTTGGATTGATGGGTGGTCGATCATGACTTCAAGATAGAGGGAAGGAGACTGGCTAACAAGACTGGGTCTCAATGATGCGTATTTGACTATTCCGATTTGGCCACCTCACCAGAGATATCTCCAGTTCAGATGGATGGGAAAGCTGTGGCAATTTTGCATTCTCACGTTTGGCCTTTCCTCAGCTCCTTGGTGCTTTACCAAAGTATTTAATCCGGTGGCAGAATGGCTACGGATGAGGGGAGTGAGGCTAATAATTTACCTACACAACATTCTAATAATGGGTCAGTGCAAGGATGTAGTCTTGGCACACAAAGATGACTATAGACTTACTAGACAATCTGGGCTTTGTGATAAACAAAAAGAAATAGTATTTTATCCCAATCAAGGAAACTCAGTTTCTGGGGTTTTATTGGGGTGCACCGTCCAGGCAGAGTTAAAGTTACCAAAGGGAAAACTAAAAAATCTATGGAAAGAGTTGCGGAAGGTGTCAAGGACAAAGGTGATAACTTTAATGGAAGGCTTCTGGACATATTATCCCCGACGATTCATGCAATATTCCCTGGACCACTGTACTATCAGACCTTTCAGAGACTGAGAACAAAATGCTTACGAACCATTTGGTCATACTCCCAGATTACATCTTTATATCAAGGAATCCATAGAGGAGTTGGAATGGTGGCTGAAGAATACAGAGACATGGAAAAGGCAAGGCAGTTTTTGGGGAGGTGCCCAAAACCGTAATAGAGTCAGATGCAAGTTTAAAGAATGGGGAGCGAGATGTGGGAGTACATTAATGGGTGGATGTTGGACGGTTCAGGAGAAACATTTACACATCAATGGTTTGGAATTATGGGCAGGTTCATTCACAACACGTTGCTTTCCCCAAGGAATGATGACATGTTGTGTGATGCTCTGTATGGATAATGTGCCTGCTGTGAGGTATGTCAACAAGATGGGTAGCCCTCATTCGAAGGGTGTAGAGGATCTAGCAAAAGACTTTTGAGGATTTTGTTTGAGCATGGGAATATTGGTAGTGGCTGAACATATTCCTGGTCTAAACAATCGTGTGGCAGAATGGTTTTCCATGAATTTCAAAGATTCGAACAACTGGAGGTTGAACAGGGAGATATTTCTGAAAAGATGGGGCCTTTTTGGTGTAGATCTCTTTGAAGACAGGCTGAACACCAAACTGGCAACATTTTTCAGTTAGAGACCAGACTCGGAGGCTTCAGGAATATATGCTTTTCTGAAGGACTGGAGTGGATCAGCTCCTTATGATTTCTCTCCATTTGTTATGATACAGAAAGTACTTCCGCAAATACATGAATGCGAGGAAACCTCTGTGATAGTAACCTCAGTTTGGAGGTCACTGGTGTGGTTTTGGATCTTGATGGAGATAGTAATAGATTTTCCCATTCGGATACTGACTTTCATAGAGGTAATCCTAGGACCAGAAGGAGAGTATAACGCTATAATAGAACAGGGACGTCTGGACTAGAAGGTTTGGGAAATTTCAAGAGACAGTGGGAAATGCCAGATCTTTCGGCAGAGGCTTTCAGATTCATCAGGAAAGCATATAGACTGGCTTGGAAGAAATGGGTTTGTTGATGTGTTTGACGGAATTATGATCCCATTTCAATGGATATAGTCACTGTGAATAATTACTTGATTGAGTTATTTGGATCCGTATTGTCAATAGAACAGTGAATGTCTGTAGATCAGCGAGAGCAGCTGGCCATTGCTTAGTGGACGGTGTGTCTGTTGGACAGAATATTTTCACTAGAAAGATTATGCATAGTAAGAGAGTCCTCAATCCTCCTATTGTGAAGTATTCTTCATTGTGGGATGTTGGTCAGTTATTACAGATCTCAATGAGTCACTGAAACATATTTCTTGCAAACTGACAGTTTTGCTTTGTCTGGTGTTGTTTAGGAGGACTTTGGATGGAAGGGCTTTGGATGTTACAAGTAGGGCCTATAAACCAGAGAGTGTTTGTTTCTACATTAAGAAGAGAACAAAAACCTTATCTACATCTATTTTCCATCCTTATTTTGTATTGAATGAGAGACTTTGCGTGGTTAAATGTTCGAAAGGGTATGAGAGGAGAACTGAAACTTTGAGAAACAATCTTGCACGATTACTGCTTTCTTACAGATGGCCTCATAAAGCGGTCCCACCCTTGACTTTGGCAAAATGGTTGAAAGAGTTCACAAGAGAAGGTGGTGTGGATGTTAGTAAGTTTGGAGCCTATTCGGTTAGGGGTGCATCAGCTTTTAAAGCTTTTGTCCTGGGTGACAGTCTGCAAGATATCTTAAGAGCTGCAGACTGGTTGAATGAAACCATGTTCAAAGATTGCTGTTTAAAACATGTTGTGAATGCAATTGATAATGTTTTAACAGCAATTTAAACTTGCATAATGTTAACCTCATTGACATGGCATAAAATGTAGATTTTCTACAGTCTGGTGGCAGAAACCCTGGATTTTATTAAAGACACTGAGGCTAAGACTATCCCACCACTTGTTAACCCACTCTGACAAATTTAAAAAAAATGCTGTTTTGATTCAGACTAAGAAGGCTTCAGAAATTGTATTCTGGATTGGCGCGAATGGTGTGATTGGAGCAATCTGCTTTGGATTCCTAGTTTTTGGAATTTATCTTGTTCGCAGCATTTAAAGAAGGAAGACGGCTGTGTGTTGCTGTACTTTATACTTTATTCAAATGTTTGCACTGTTCTATTTTCTCTCTGTTGTTGCTTCTGTGAGCGGGCAATAAAAGAAAATTGCATAATCTTAGCCTCTGTGTCTTTAATAAAATCCAGATTTTCTGCCCACCAGGCTGTGGAAATTTTACATTATCCAGCATCATATGTTTCTGTCTCATCCTCCCTACTATTCAATCATTAGAAGAAATGGTGCAGTGCCCAGACACTTATACCTTACCCCATTCTTCCTCTCCCACCCAGCCCATAAATTGCAGTCCCATCTCAGTATGTGCCACATTTCTAACAATGTTTCTGCCTATGTGACTATTTTCTGACTGCAGTTTATCTTACCTAACCTTATCCTAAACGTTTACTCTATTGCTCCATAGGCAATGGAAAAACTATTTGGAGAGAATTATTTTGCATGGAGGATTAGTGCACTTGTACTAAGGGTGGGACTCATGAGGAAGTAAGAAAAGTAAGAGTAGGCGTATTGGAATTTAGGATGATACGCCACTACCTATCCCAAAAAATAAGCTCCAGGTGGTCTCCATTAATGTTGCTAGTCATAGTCAAATAAATTGCGCAGCATTAATAAAATGTGCCACATTCATCAATGGTAATAGCTTTTCATATTTGACAGTACATTCATTATTAAGCACACATTAAGCATTGCATGAAGTTGTTTTAACTTACTTTTTAGTACAAATATCTGTTTTTGATAATGGTGAAGATCAATGATCATGGATTAATTCATACCACACACTGCTACTGCATTGTGGGGAGTATGCATGGGAAAAATGTGTCCTCTGCTCTGACAATGAAAAGAATCACATTCAAACAAATCCAGTGGCCAAAGGGGACCTCAATGTTGTAGCTAGTATATAACGGATTGAGTACTACAATTCATGTTCTTTTCTTTGGATCATCTAGCTAGTACTGCCAAAGGAATAAGAGGAGGACCTGCCCTCTAGGCCCACTCCTGGCAGGATACAGCCGCTTGACCGCCTCTAGAAACTGGAGGCAATCACGGTACAGTTCTGCTGGCTGGTGGTGCTCGATGAGGGGTATTTGGCAGCCGCTGCTGCATCAGCCCACCAGCCGAAGGGACAGTGGCAATACAGGCATGCACAAGCAACCTGCTGCTTGGCAAGTGTCCACATGCCTGTTGTGAGGTGGATGTACTGAACAGCGCTCTGCTTCATAGCTTTGCCACCAGTTGCAGCACCCCATGATGATGCCCTGGAACAGCTACTCTGACAAAATATCTTGAGATGGGAACCTTCCATTTTGGACAGAGAGCCTCCACACATTCTAGCACCCATTCCACAAATGGAAAAGGGATGAGGACATGTGTTAACATTTTAGCCAGCTTCCCATTGTAGAAACAGGCTTTTTCATGGTTCAGGTCGCACGCACCTCCTTGGTACACATAGCCTTGATAGTAGGCTGATTTTCATGTTCTCCTACTGCTACAACCTACCTACGGGCACTAACAGCAGGTAGGCTACCTGGGCACTTTGGGACGAGAGGGAGTTGCTGTATCTTGCTGTGCCTTGTGCCACATGGAGGATGCTGCGGGTTTGGATTTTATACTATGGTGGAGGCTTAGAGGACTGCTTTGTGTGATGCTACTGCTGTCATCCTCTTCTTCCTCCCTCTGGCTGCCTTTTTCCATCACTTCAGTTGTTGGTTCTAGCTCACCACCATCCTCTATTCTTTTAAGGTGCTCTTCCCACATGATTTTGTTTGCTTTTCAAAAGGGACAATTGGTTTCCGGTACCATAGTGCCCCCTGAACTTAACCACGACAAACTTTCTTGGGTTAAACTGAGCATATGGCAATGTTTTCCTCATGTGGGCTAAGGGTAAAGAAATCCCAACCTCGGGAAAAGAGATTTCTTATTGTGCCACACCCCAAAGAACTGGAGGTAAAGCACCGTCTTGGCAGGAACCTCCTTTTTGGGGCCATCTTCTTAGCACTTGCCGTTAGCGCTTAGCAGTAAGAGCAGGAGCCCTTAGTAATGGAAGACTATGTTGTCACTGGCAGCTGATTCCTTCAGGAACTTCAGTACTGTGTGTGATGTTTTCTGCAGCGCCTATAAGCAAAACATCAACAAAACAAATCAGTGAAACATGTGCAATACAATCATCTAGCCAATGTAACATAAGTGAAGTTGTCATTATTATCATCATCCCAAATGCTTAACAGTAGTGTACCAAAAAAATGCATAAACTATTTTTTCATAACACATTTCACAGAAAAGGTTAGCTTGTATCCTTCCAGAGCCATATTGGGAATGGGAACTTTTGCCAATTGGGTTTCTGGTTTGGGGGGGGTGAAAACCCTTCTCAAGCTGCAGCCACAATCCTTGTCAGGGTGAAGTCACAAGCAAATGTCAAAGTAAGCTGTGCTTAACCTTCTGGTAGCTTGGCACAGAGCAGTCAGGCTCCAGGCTGTGACATGCTTGCAGTTAGGAGAACCCAATGTACCTTGAAAGAAATGGATGAAGATCTTTGAGTCCTACCTGATAGCTATTGGTGGAGAAACATTCAGCCCTATAAGGAAGCAGCATATTTTGCTCCAAAACTTAGGCACACATGGGAGGAGAATATTTGAAATGTTACCAAAAGCAGAGATACTACAAGAAAACAGGATGATTATGATGAGGAAGTAGACAAGTATAAAATCACTTTACTAAAATTAGAAAGTCACTTTGGGGTAAAAATTTATATAGTACTCAAGCTTCATAAATTCTTCAACTGTACCAAGTACAATCAGTGTGACTAATTAAGTGGCTGTACTTAGGGATATGAGCAAACTATGTGAATGACTCCCTCATTGGAGATCAGCTTATGCGATGTATAAATAAAACCAAGAACCAAAGGAAATTATTACAAAAACAACCTTACTTAGAAGAACCCATTGAAATTGCGAAGTCCATAAAGCACGCAACTATGTGTTTAAAAGAAATAAAGACCCCTACCTCAACTGAACAAATCTCTCATATAACAGATGCAGAACCTGAAACTGCTGTGTGCAAAATAAAGACAAAAAACGATCACCGCCAAACAAATGAATCAGAAAGTAGTAAACTCAAATGTTACTGCTGTGGCAGCAGCAACTATTTTGCTAATTACCCCAAATGCCAAGCTAAATCTGCCACCTGCAGGAAGTGCAGTAAGAAAGGCCACTTTGTCAAGGTGTACAGAGACATTTCTAGAAAGGAAAATAGAGGGGAAAACAAAATGTCAGAAGAAGGACACCAAGTTGAAAGGAAGATCATTTTCCAAATAGAAGATGGAAGCTCACTTAATTAAATTCAGTATCCTGAGTACAATGTGTACCTTGATGGTAACCCAATAAAAACATTTGCAGATTCATTCTCCCTATTTACACTAATCAACTTTTCAGATTTTACATCTATGACAGTTAGAGGAAGTAATAATTTCTAAACTCCCGATATATCACCTAGTGATGGTTAGGGATGGTTAAAAAAACACATCACCTTCAAAGATCGTTCAACAGTAGGTATGGTGTATGTAGTGGAGGAAGGTTCCAACCTCTGAGGATGCGAGCATCAAAAATATTAGGGATCGAACTGGATCCCAATAACCAAGAACAGGTCTTGACTGTAAACCAGTCCATCACAGCTGACCATATCTGCAACAAATTTCCAGAAATTTTTACAGAGAAAATAGGGATTCTTGAAGATTTCCAGATCAAGTTGAAATCTAACACAAGGATTGTGGTACATGAGACAAGACCTATACTGCACCAGGTGGGGGAACCCTTAAAGGAAGATCGTTCAAGATTAAAAGATCAGGGCATCATACAATCCATAGAATGTTCAACCTGGGTAGCCCATGTGATTATAGGGAGAGAAAGCCCATGGGGATAGTATCAGGTTATGCATGGACTTGCATGATCTGAATAATAACATTTGGATTGAGAGACCTCCCATACTCCGCAAGCACGAAATGCTACTCACGACCAACATATTTTTGTGTCTTGGACCAATCCATAGCTTACCACTAGGTAAAATAGCAATCAAGTCTAGGTGGTTGATGACATTTACTACACATATGGGCTTATTCATGTTCCGCAGAATGCCATTCGGACTATCATCTGCAGCAGCGGTCTTCCAAAAGATAATGCAACAGATTTTGGATGGGGTTTCTATGACTCTATGTTTCCAGGACAACGCCTTATTGATGGTGCTGCTGTCGAGGAGCATAATGAGTTCCTAAGAATGGTACTTTCCAAACTCAAGGATAAAGGGCTAACTTTAGAAAAGACAAGTGTCAGATTGGGGTTTGTGCAGTGGAATACCTGGGATGCACCATTTCTAAACAAGGGTTGAAACCCAAAATGTGCTTGCTAGAAGCCATTAAAAATATCCTGCTCCAGAAACCAAAGATGAACTTAAGTCATTCTTAGGAACTGCTGATAAGATGGCAAAATATGTTAAAGATTTGACAGACTTAACATATAAACTTAGATATTTGTTAAAAAAACACACACAATACAAATGGCTGGAGGAACACCAGTCTTCATTTGAGAAGCTCAAAGAAGCAATATTTTCTGCCCCGTACTTATATAATTTTGCACCCACTAGAAAACCATACTCACCACTGTCACCAGCAACAAAGGACTATGCGCCAACTTATCTCAAATCATTGCAGGCAAAGAAAGGATTGTGGCTTTCCCCTCAAGTACTATCACTAAATCAGAAATAAATTACTTTGTTGTCAAAAAAGAAGCCCTTGTATGCTTCTGGGCTGTTAAGCGTTTTAAATTATTTTTGTGGGGCCTTCAGTTCAGTATACACACTGATCATAAGCCACCCACATATATGTTTACCTCCAAAGGATCTTCCAACAGCATCCCACATAGCTAGATGGGTGTTAGGCTTAGAGAGTTTTTGCTTTAAAGTGGAATATGTTCCTGGAGATCAAAACACTGCAGATTACTTCCTATCCAGAGCCCCTTTGAAACTCTTGAGTATCCCATACTAGCAATAAATTCCCCTACTATAACTTCCAAAGAGTGGGAGGAGTATACTGCAAGAGATGGATTCTTAAAACAACTCAAAATGTACATATTACAGGGTTGGCTGGAGTCTTGCAAAGAAGTTGAGACGATTAAAACATTTTGGGAAGTCCGTCATGAAATTAACTTAAATAAGAACCTAACAGTGAGAAATTACAAAGTAATACCTCCTGTAGATTTAAGGAACAAGGTTATAGATCTTGTAGATGAAGGCCACTTAGGAAGGAGCCTAACCAAATTGAAACTTAGTGAACGTTATTGGTTTCCCAACATGGACTCCATTGTTGAGTATAAAGTAAAAGATTGTACAATTTGTGCCAACAGCGATAAATCCAAATGTGTCCGCAACATTCCCTTATCTCCAGTACCCATTCCAGACAAACCATGGGAAAAGCTTGCACTGGACATAATTTGCCCCATAAACAGCAAAGGTGTAACAAAGAGGTTTGCATTTGTCCTAGTGGATTACCGATTAAGTTGGGTATGTTCATTAGGATGGTGAATTAGAGCACTACTGAAGCTCTCATAAATTTCTCTAAGAGTCACATTTACAACAGAAGGCATTCCATCCACCCTAGTCACATATAATGGGGTACAATTAACTTTGTAAGCTATGACTGACTTTCTAACAAAATTAGCCATCACACATCAGAAAACTGCTTTATATTGCCCCATGGCTAACGGCCTAGTTGAAAGAATGAATAAAGTGATAAAAGAATGCATACACATGCCTGTGCCAATCACCTACAAGTAGAAAGAGCTATACAAGACATACTATGGGCATACCACACTGCTCCCAACCATGTCACAGGACTATTACCTTTCTCACCCCTTAAGAAAAGGAAATCTTGCACAAAATTATTTCCGAATTGCTAGGGACAGGAGAGAAACTGGAGCATAATATGCCTGATGTGAGAAGCAAAACTGCTTCACACCAAGCCAAATACAAAGACTGCTATGACCACAAACTCTGAATCAAACCATGTAAATGGGATGTGGGTGACTGTGTATACATCAAAAACCTGCCAGAAGAAATGGCAATGACTCCAAGTTTTCTGAACCAAGCTGTACCGTTGAAATCAAACGTAATGTAGCTGTAATGGACAATGGCCAGAAATGGAGCATGGACAGGTTAGCTAAATACACAGCACCTACTAACAACACAATCAGAGATGCCATCTCTACGCCCAAGTGCACAAATCTCTACATTAATATCACCAGATGCAGAAGACAAAATAAATCCACTGAAATGGCACAAAGACTATGAAGAAAATTTTTTTTTTTTTTACACATTTTACATTATTGGTGTAAACCTCCTCTACAAGTTTTGCATGTTCTGCATATTTTGTAATATCAAATAATCTTGTATACTGTGCTCTCATTGTATTAACATAATAGTATGTTCCTGCCCTTATTTCTCCCCTTCCCTTTATAGTCAGTTGGTGCATTCCCAAAGTTGGTAGTGCAGCCTACATTAGAATGTTGATGATGTTAAGGGCCGTATTTATACTCTGGTTGCGCCGAATTTGCGTTGTTTTTTTCAACGCAAATTCGACGCTAAACTAACACCAACTAACGCCATATTTATACTATGGCGTTAGACGCTTCAGGCGCCAAAGTGCCCGGAGTGTGCGTCATTTTTTAGCGTGAACCCCTTCCTTGCGTTAATGATATGCAAGGGAGGCGTTCCCGTCTTAAAAAATGACTCCCAGGCCTTTACGTGGTATTTATACTCCCGGGCAAAAATGACGCCCGGGAGTGGGCGTGGCCAAAAACGGCGCATTTGCGCCTCTTTTTAACGCCTGGGTCAGGCATGGCGTTAAGGGACAAGTGGGCTCAAAATGAGCCCAGAGTGCCCTCCCCTGCCCCCAGGGACCCCCCCTGCCACCCTTGGCCACCCCAGGAGGACACCCAAGGATGGAGGGACCCATCCCATGGACATTAAGGTAAGTTCAGGTAAGTTTTTATTTTTTTATTTTTTGTGGCATAGGGGGGCCTGATTTGTGCCCCCCTACATGCCACTATGCCCAATGACCATGCCCAGGGGACAGAAGTCCCCTGGGCATGGCCATTGGGCAAGGGGGCATGACTCCTATCTTTACAATGATAGGAGTCATGTTGATGGGGGATGGGCGTCGAAAAAAAATGGCGCAAGTCGGGTTACGACGATTTTTTCGACGTAACCTGACTTGCCCCATTTTAAGACGCCCATACGCCATTTTCCCCCTACGCCGGCGCTGTCTGGTGTACGTGGCTTTTTTCCACGCAAACCAGGCAGTGCCTGTCTGCTTGCGCCGGCTAACGCCATTCCATAAATACGGCGCCCGCATGGCGCTTCAGAATGGCGTTAGACGGCGCAAAATTTTTTGACGCTAAACTGCGTTAGCGCAGTTTAGCGTCAAAAAGTATAAATATGGGCCTAAGGTTCTAGTCTGCCAGGCAGATTTTGAAGGAGAGAGGAGATGCACAATAAAGACGTGTGATATTTGACTTTGCCTGGTTTCATCTCTACAACATGTACATTTTCAATATGTTACTATTATTTAATTTTTCAAACAGTCACTGACCCCTTGGTGTATGTGTCGCAGGGCCCCAGAGATCTACAAACCACAGGTTAAGAACCACTGTTTTAGGACATTTGATTATTGAATGACATCTTTTAGGAGAGATCGTTTTTTAACATGAACTTTTAAACATTTATGTCTTGACAGTGACATTAGTGAACCAGCAGGCAAGGCATTTGTCAGGTGCACCCTCTGAATAGCCTAGTTTGTTGTTATACATGGAACAACAATAGGGTTTATTAAATCACACACAAGAGAAGGTTTTTATTGCACACCAGAACTCATGTATGCAAGGTGCTCTCATATGTGATAATGAATTAAATGGAGGCAAAGTGAACTAAAACAATTGCTTAGGATCACACATTTTGGCCCTGAGTTATCTGGGCATTGATCTCAGGTTTTCTGGTTTCATATTGTAGCATTCAGCCACTAGATAGGAATCTCTTTCCCGCTCTCTTTTTCTCTGAAAAGTTAAAGCTTTAATTTTTGGCGCTATAGGTTAAATAGTGGTTGGTAGACAGAAGCATCATGAAAGCTTGGGTCATTTTGGGCTTGTGGCTCCAAAGGAAACTCAAGCTAAGTCAGAGCCAGGCATCTGGCTTGACCTTGGCTAGAGGCTTCACTTGATTCCCCATATCTATTATATTATGACAATTAAGGGAACAAAATAATGGGATGGATATGATATGGCTATCATGAAACAATTTGGTGAATCAGGAGTATCAACACCACAGTGCAGGACGCCTTGCTTCAGGATTCATTATTTTCTCACTACACTAAATTTTACTGAGTGGACTATAAGACTGGGTATACTCGTCCCCATGGGTATAATCAAATGTCTGTTGGGTTACAGACTTATTTTGGCAGCTCTTATCCTTCTAGACCTTTCTGCAGCATTTGATGCAGTCTCCCAAAACACTCTCTTCAACAGACTCCACTGCATAGGCATTCAACAAAACTCCCTTAAGTGGGTCGCCTTTTTCTTCTTAGGCTGCACACAGAGCATCCGCCTTCCTCCTTTCACTTTTACAGGGGACGGGGAACGGGGAACGGGGGCCACCTCAGCCGGCAGATGGAACAACACCTCTGGTCCTTGTTTTCTGATCACATACTCACTACCAGTGTTTAGTTTGAATTAAGCATTTCCATTTCCTGTTGCTGCTTGGTCCTGGGGAGTGCAAGGCCACAGTCTCTCGAGTGGGTGACTGGCCCACTGGCTCTGGAGGGGCCAAGATGCCCCCAACTTTCTGCCAAATTTGGTTTAATTCTGATTAGCGGTTTGGGCTGTAGTCATGTCTACAATCCTTATAAGAAATTGCATGGGGAAAACGTGTTTTTGAAATACCCCTTTTTCTCTGCCCCCGCTTGAGAAATCACCCCAAAACATTCAAGACAGCAGCTGAAGTGAGTGGCAAACTAGTTTTGAAAATTTTGTGAAGATTCATCAAACAGCGCCAAAGTCATAGACAAAACAAAGAATGCTTTTCCTTATGGAAAAAAGGTCATACCTATAACTACTTACTGGCTGTTGCCAGTAGGTTTTATACATATATGAAAAAACAAACTGGTCCTGCTAATGGCTTGCAGGTGTGAGGAATGGAACATTTCCTCCCATAAATCCAAGAACAAACAATTGCAAGCAACTTCACCACCGCACTCCAGGAGGGAATGTTTTATTTTTTTCCTTTTAATTGCAGTCAGTTTGCATAAGTAAACCCAAGCCTTCTTAAATGTCACTGTGAGAAAACGGCTGATTGCAGAGGCCCCCCAACTTTTTGCCCTCATTTTTCACTTTTTGCTGGTGTTTTCCTGACTCTGTTGGTGCTCTGGGTACTCCTAACCAGTCCCAGGGCCTGTGCACTGTGTAAAATGAGTATGCAAATTAGGCTAATTATAATTGGCTATGTCAACCTACCTATTAATCCCTAGTATATGATAGGGCATGTAGGATTAGGGACCCCTAGGTGCACTGCTGAGGTGCCCAGTGTCATTTTAAAGCAGGCCTGCCTTGCTGGCTGCTTTTCAACTAAAGTTATATGCAAATTTTACTTTGGTATTAAAAGTACTTCCGAAGTCTTAAACTACCTTATTTTTACATCTAAGTCACCCCTCAAGTGTCCCTAGGGTTGGGCGCCATGTAACTATAAGCAGGGACGTTCTAAAAATTGTTTTATAAGCTCTGGTGAGGTAAAATAGGCAAATTTGTTTTTCCCTCACTGTAGTGAATGGCCTCCATAGGCTAAAATGGGGAGACCTTATTGTAATTGAGAGAGCGTAGCTTACATAATCTATATTAACATGAAATGATTATGAACTAATGTGTGATAATGCCCCATAGAAAATATATTAATGTATTTTGCTAACACGTGTGCTTGAAATGTGCCCACGGGGAGTGGCCGTCAATATATACGGGGACTAATGAAACTGACTAATAATGTTGAAATGTTATATAATTATATGATTTTACACTAATAATAATAAAAGTATATGCTAAAGTTTTGCTAAAAAATCATTAGGCTTTAGTTAGCATGAGTCGAGGCCTAGCTGCCTGACTCTCATATTAAATGTATTTTTCTAACGTGTAGTGTGCTGACTTGCTGAAGGACATGAACTCTTGTTTTTTCTCTAAACTAGAAGCTGAATGTAACTGTAGTAGATCCGTTCTCATGAAATTCGACTTGCTTGTAGAAACATTTTAGCTGAATGCAACACTGTAGACTACTCGTAGGTACAAGGTCGCCTGAACCGGTACAGACAATGGAGCCACTGACCGAAGATGTGCAAAGGACCACAAGACTATGAAATCATACCGGACATTCCACCCGCTAAAGACGTCAATCATAAGGACCAATAAAAAAACGTGAGAACTGTTATGGGGTGACAAATTCGATGAGCTAATTTGAAGATAATTGGTTAAAGATAGTGGGGTTCAACCCCTTGTCCAACCAAATTTTAGGGGAATGTACAACGAAAAGGGGATAAAAACCCTAGACACCAGGAAGTAAATGAGAACAGAACTAGAGAACTAGGGAGAACAGGAGGGAAAAGGAGAGAGTTAGGGGAGATGCTGATGCGATTTGCTATGATCCAGAGACTTTGTCACTTTGCTTAGTGACTTGCTAATTTTACTCAGAATCATCCTTGACCATAGATTGCCCGTTTACACTTTACCTCCTTATGAAGGAAGTGCCCCTTTTTACGGAGCAGAATTCCTGATGGCGAATCATCTGATGTCCTGAGGACGAAGACCAAACCTGAGTGCTGACCCAAACAGAGGGTAACTATATGACAATGAAATTGTGATTGTCTTTTTGCTTTTCCTTTCTAGGGACCAACTGCTTCTTTTGATAGAGACCATAGTTAGATGTTTTTCCAAATTGGTGTTACTAAATTGTTTTGCATGAAGCCTAACATGCCAATGCTAATTAGAGGTTAGTTGAGAGGGGTTCACTAAACTGACGCAAATAGACAAATGACTGAATCTACGCTTTGTTGAATAACGTGATAATGATATTCTGCTGAGGATAACCTATGCTGACGCTGTGTTATATTCTCATGTTTGTGATTCTTGCTTTGATGAAATCTTATCAGAGTTGCCATATTGTGACTATGCTAATGTGCTTCTTGGTTTTGAGACTAATAAACTTGCTAGTAGAATTGTAACCAATAGGGAATAAACTTCACAAAATCATATTATTCTGGTGTGATTATTCATGACTGAAAGGTCATGGTGTTTTCTGACTTACATTAAATGCCATTGACTAAGGTAAATTCCATTGTTTTAGTAAATATTGATGACGTTATTGACATATTGATTGACATGTTGATTAGCTATCTCGTCCTAAGGTGTCTTCAATCAGGGTCAAAATATTCATTGGCCTAAAACGAGTCCCAAAGTGAGTAAATTAGTCATAAAGGGACGCGTTAACATAATAAACAAAGTCCCCTTGAGTGCCAGATACCTTGAGTTTGGTATCAAATTAATTGTTATAATAAATCCTACAAATTGCAATTGTTGGATTTAATATAACTAGTTCAGGCAGAGAGTTTTAAAACTCTAACCGAAAGCTGCCAACTTCAGATATGTAGTGCCCTTCTCTGATTGGCCAGCCTCTGGCAGCCTGGCCAGGCTGCGTTGATGAGGTGTGAAGTGGCCTGGGCTGAACACAGGAGATCTGCCTCAGCAGGATGGGGGAGAGTGGCCTAACTGGTCTTCAAAGGCAGGGAAAGACATTTGGAGCAGCTCAGGACCTGCCTCACATACTGCAACAGACAATTAGGTGCCCTCTTGATTAGATTAGGAGAGGGCAGGAGAGGGGTGTGTTTAGGGGTGTGTCCAGCATTAACCTCCAAAAATCATTTTCAGCCATGTTGGATTTTTGAAGAATGTTGCTCCCTGGGACTGATTTTTGCTACACGTCCCAGGAAGTGGTCATCAAAGGGGGAATGAGTCTGCCTGTCATTGGATAACAAGGCCCCCCTGCTTGTCACCCAGGAGCAAGGATAAATATGACAGAGCTGCACCCACACCTCAGATCCCTACAAGGAACAAGGCAAAGAAGAAGAAGGACTGACCTGCTGGACTCTTGACCTGCACCTTGACACTGCACTCGGAAGGACTGCACCAGCTGCACACTTGGGGTTCACCATTAAAAGGACTTTGCCTGTCTTCTACTGCTTCAAAAAGGGACTACCTGTTTGATACAAGTACAAAGGAGCTGCCCAGAGCCGTCTGCATAAAGTCCTGCAAGGAGAGCCCAGTTGACCAGCGTCCAGTTGCCATTTGAGGATTCTGACCAGGTTCATTCTGGGAATTGTAGTCCCAGCTCCCAAGGAGCAACTCAGAGCTTCTGGAACCTTGGATCAAGTTGAGGACACTTCAAGGACCTCTGGAGGAAGATTCAGAAGTTCGGAGACGTTTGGAACAACTTCATAAGTTGAAGAGATGCATTGTGGTAGTCGTAGTCCCAGACCCCAAGAGTCAAACCAGAGCCTCTGACCCCTTGGCTGGTGCTGTGGACCACTTTCCTGAATCAAGAAACACTTCTGAAAGTAAGTGTGACAGTCGTACCTAGAGTGGGTGGCCTGAACTCTGGACTTTGTCAATTTCCAGTGTGACCCTTTTGAACCCTTTGAGCGCTAATTGCGTCTATGCGCTAGAAAACATTAATTCTTTAAAAATTCATATCTCCGGTTCCCCTTATCCAATGTTAATCATTTTGGTGTCATTTTAAAGATAAAGATATAATCTACTTGTATAAAGTGGTATCAGATTTGTATTGTGTTTTGTGTTTTACTTATTTACTGTTTTGTGATTTTTAAATGCTTTACACAC
The DNA here is from genome assembly GCF_031143425.1 of Pleurodeles waltl. NCBI lineage: Eukaryota > Metazoa > Chordata > Amphibia > Caudata > Salamandridae > Pleurodeles > Pleurodeles waltl. The sequence goes on along the minus strand of NC_090437.1, from coordinate 82,086,630 downwards.
TTGTTTCCTAAGTTAAGCCTTGTCGCTCGTTGCCAAGCTACCAAGGGTTGAGCTGAGTTTAATTTATTGAGACCTAACTGGACCTAAATGAGGGTTAGTGGCATATTGCTACGGGAAGGTACTTATCTGCCCTTATCAATAATCCACTTTCCAACACTTGTCACTCATGCTGTTGAAAAAATAAGGGAAGACAGGTACATCACATATAGGGAAATAATTAAAACTCGAGGTGTGAATACAGGCAATAGTCACAAAATGTATAGGCACACCATGAATAACAGTTTACAAATTACCATGATTGTTGATTCAACTCAGCTAAAAACCTTTTGCTACATATGTATATATAATAGTAAGCAAGTAAGCGTCCATCCAATGATGTATTGGTAATGCCCTGGCACAATTAGAAATAAAAGCAGATAAACAGGAATATTATTTAACAAATTTGTCAAAAATATTAGATACAATCAGTGAGCACAGTAGCTTAAAACTTAAGAGGGAATGGTTCAATGACATCAGTTTCCTACGCGTTTTACATTATGTTTTTTCTCTCTAAAAAATTCCTCTCGCTGCAAACTCATTGGTAATCATCCTAAGATGTTACTTAATTTGTAAAAGGACCAATTTCGAGAGTGTATTAGGTCAGTCTTCACATTTCGCTTCTCAGGCTTTTTACTTTACTTTTCCGTTCTTGTAGGGGAACATAAATCTTTCCTTGGCACGTGAGCCAATTGCCTTGGAATATGGAAACTGTCACATTTCTCAAGACTCTGCACAATATTATTTGAGTGTTGGATGGACTTCTTGGATTGGTAATTATTATGCATGCAACACTAGGAGCCTGATTACAAGTCAGGCAGACAGCTTAGGCTGTCCGTCTAACTTCCGACAGAGAGGTTGCCACCATATTGGCTACCTCCCCATCAGGCCAATTAAGAGTCTCCCGCTAGGTCGGCAGGCAGAAACTTGAGTTTCTGCCCCCTGGCCTAGCAAGAAACACCCTACAGCATTGTCTCCAGCTCGCAATAGAGCTTAGCAGCAATGCTGTAGGATGCAGAGAGCACCAGCACCCTTGCAATGTTCACTGTCTGCATATTAGACAGTGAACATTGCAAGGGTGCTGGCCAGGGGCCCCCTTGGGGCCCTCTGCACCTGTTCTGCACCAGACTTGTCATGCTGGTGTTAACGCTATGAAATTGCTGGTGGTGAACGAGGTCGTAATTCCCAGCAGTGCTGCCCTCGCGGATTAGGACCAGCACAACCACCAGACGGGTGGGATCTCTAATCCTGGCGGTGCTGGCGGTCTGACCGCGGCACAACCGCCCTTGTCATAATGTGGCACTCGGACCGCCGCATTGGTGGCGTTCTGACTGCCATCGCAAGTCTGGCGGTCAAGTGACTGCCAGACTCGTAATGACCACCTAGGTGTTCACAGTGTCTTGTTGAGTTCGTATGACTCTTTAGCAAAGGTATTTACCTCGGTTACTGCAATCTTATAGTTTTTGATTTTTAGATTGTGTATCCTTGTCATCTACGACATATTATAGTGTGTGATTTCTATACACTTTCACAGCCTTGAAGAAGTCATGGATGTGGCAAACCATGTGTCAGCTGAAGAAGAAAATGAAATGCATTGTGTGTCAGTAAAATTATTTGAACTCCATTTGTTATATAGCATCCTTACTGTTTGGATTCAGGACTGATATGGGACTCAAATGTCGAGTGCGTCTGGTATCTTTTGAAAAAATTAGTTTCAGTGTTTCCATAGGGGGCCACTGATCTTTATGCCTTGGGTAGTAGGACTAAAATTCCGACAAGCACTGTATGGACTATATCTATATGTAATTTACTATACCCACTATTATTAGTATCCAATCCATTGGAGGTGTGGTAATTATGCTACTACTACCTGTACTTAAACTTTTGAGTCCTGTTTTTATATTTAGGGATGGCTGTCAGTCATTTTGGGTTACAGCACAGAATGCGGGACGAAGGCTAGTAAGAGAATAGAGAGGGCATATAAGTATTTGGTCCAATTGTATAAAAGCTTTGTGATAAAAGCACACTGTTTGAAAAGGACGTCTATAAGTTATAGGCAGCCAATGAAGTTGAGGAAGGTGTGTGGAAATGGGCAAATATCTTTTAAGTCCCAAAACTGTACATGCTGCTTAATTTTGTACCATTTGTAGCTTATATAATCACTATTTTGAGATACCAATTAACAGAGAGATAGAGTAATCAGGCATGGAGACTATCAAAGCTCAAACCAGACTTTTTCTAGAGAAAGAAGGAAGAAATAGAACAATTTTCATTATAATACTTATGAGAGAGTGTAGTTTAAATATTACATATACTAGAAGTAATGCTTATATCAATGCTTAACAAAGCCGCATAGAAACGACAATAAATAGTGATTTGCTTAACGTGCATTTGAATTATAACATACAGTTATTATTGTGTACACAAACTAATGTCGGTTATGAAAAATGATTGTTTGCATTATGATTAGTCGAGCACATATTAGCGTTTACAATATTGCATTTTTATTAAAACCCATAGGCCTTAAGTTAGCGTGAGCTGTGGATTTAGCTGCCTAGCTCTCATATTAAAGCATTTTTCTCTGTTTTTCAGTGTGCTGACTCACAAAGGGCCATGACCCTGCATTTGTTCCTTTTCTCTGTTTCATATATCTATACCAATTCAGTTCCCATCCGCATGCTAGATGCCTTAGTATGAGTTTTATACAATTTTGAAACAAAAGTAGATTAAATGAAATGTACAAGGACATTTGACCATGGACAAAGGAACTTATGACCTGAGGAACGTGCCAAAACGATGAAGTAACCCAAGATGTGCCACCTCCGAAGACGTCAATTATGAAGACCAATCAAAATGTTGTAAATTATCATGGGGTGACAATTGGAATTACCTAATGTATAATTTGATAGGTTAAAGATAGTGGGTATAGTGAATGTCCAATAGAATTTTGGGGGAAAGGTGTTACGAAAAAGGATAAAAACTCATGTCACAGAGGGGACGTTAGAACTAGGTAGGGAATGCTATTGACTTCATCCAGAAACTCTGTCACTCTGTTTGGTGATTTAAGACTTAATAAATCATCCTCACCCATAGACTGCCCCTTACACTTCTCCTCCTTATGAGGGAAGTGTCCCCTGTCTCTTAGACGAAGCTAGACTGAAGGTGATCTGACTGATGTCCTGAAGACAAAGACTGATCCTGTGTGCTGACCTATTCCTGGAGGGTAATTATGACAATGCGAATTATAATTTGTCTGTTTGCTTTTCCTTTCTAAGTACCAACTGCTGTGTTTTTGAATAGAGGCCATAGCTAGATGTTTTCCAAAATTGTTTTGCATGAAGCCCAACATGCTGATGCTAATTAGGGGTTAGGTTAGGAGTTCACTCTGACTGACGCAATAGACAAATGACTGACGTTACACTATGCTGAACTAAGACTTAAGTGATATTCTTGTATTCTGATCTATGTTCACGCCGTGCTATGTTCTTATGTTTGTATTCCTCGCATTAATGAAATCTTATCACAGTTGCTATAATGTGACTATACTCTTATGTTTCTTGATTTTGAGATTGACTCTGCTGCTCGTAGATTGTAATCAATAGGGAATAAAATTCATAAAATTCTATCAACAGGTGTGGTTATTCATGGCTGAAAGGTCATGGTTGCGTCGACAATTTGATTAATGCCTTATTCCAAAGTAAAGTACATTGTGGGGATAAATACTGATGAAATTATTGACATATTGCTTGACATATTGATCGGTTATCTCGTCCTACGGTGTCTCACCACTGGGTCACAAGATTCATTGGCCTAAAACGAGTCCTAATGTGTATAAAATTGACATAGAAGGACGCGTTACCAGTTCTGGTAGCAGAGCGACGGTTTGGCCCTTCGGGGCCCTAGGACGGAGAATTATTGTTTAAATTGTTTTTCTGTGATAATGCAAATTGGAGGTATGATGGGTTTCTAAATTCACCATGACTTTCCCGGGATCTCGGAGCCTGCCTAAGAGAGTTGGGAATGTTCTCGGCGTCATAGTGTGTGTGGTTTAGGGTTTTTGCGCTTGCTTAGCTTATGCCTTTGCAGAAGATTGTGAAGATTTGTGTGTATTTAGGCCAAATATATGTTGTTTAGTAGGAGTGGGCGTACAACACAGTATGAGAGTAGGGAAGTCGGCGTACTTCGTATGAGTGTGGCGCTTAATGCTCAAAATTATCCACGTGGTTGGTTGTTTATGTACGGACCTGGCGAGGTCTAAGACTCTTGAGTATGTTAATAAGTGTAGGAGACACTTGGGTTTATGTTGTAATCTGTGCTGTTTAATAGGTCAATCGGGCGTGGTTGACAAGTCAAGTTTGAGTAGACGTGTGTATGAAGACCTTCGATGGAGATTTGGTAAGTTCTAAAGTGCACTAGAATAAGCCATTGACAAGTTGAGAGTAGAATTTGTGGGTCGAATTCTGCTTGCGTATGCGGGAACTGACAAGGAGAAAGTAGCGGCTGAGGCTTCAAGTGAAATCTCTGTAAAGTTCTGAAGCGAATGTGTTACCCTTCCTGTAGTAAACCGGCAGATTTGTGTTGTCATTTAAGGTGCTCGCAATAATTGCATTAGTTTGTGTGGGTTCGTATGGGTTCATTGAGGAGCAGACGAGCCGCAAGACTTTGTCAGTTGCAGTGTGTGTGTGAGTGTGACGTCAGTGGTGCCGCGCTGAGATAGGTCAGTTGTCGAGAGGGGTCGCGCACGGATTGGCTGCCGTCCGTGAGAGGCAATAGGTTGAGAAAGGTGGGTGAAGAGTGTCCTGGGAACTTAGTCAATTCTGATGAAAATACAAAACAAGAGAAAATCGCAAAAATGAATTTTGTTAAAGCATTCAAGAGTGCTCTGAAGGGAGATACATATATCATAGCAACTGATGGGGAGCCTACACCACCCGAAGGTACCCCAGCTTATATAGTTATGGAAGAAAAAGGTGTTGCTCCATGTTTATGGATAAAACAGTGGCGCAAACTAACAGAGAAAGAGGGATGTTTAGCGTTTCCAGAATATGGAACATTCAATACGAGGATCGTTGCAAGACTGAGGTGGATGTTAAGTGAACAGAAACCACCTCCAAGGCCAGCCCAATATGAGGCGTTAGCGGTTTGGGATCTGATGGCTCTTAAACAGAGGCAAGAAAAGTTTCAGAAAAGATTGCGAAGGGCAGAAAAATCTTATGCGGAAGCTAGATGGGATGATGAGAGCAAAATGTGGAGAAGGGGAATTGTTGATGGACTAAAACTGTTTCCAGCAATAGCACAGGGAGAAGAAACGCAGGGAAAGAAAGCCTCACGTAAAACAGATAAAGACTCAGGCACATCTAAAGAAAATAAAAGATCTTGGGAAGAGGAAGATGATTCAGACGATGAGGAATTTATGGACAGGTTGTTGCATGATCGCCCACCACCCTATGCGGTAAGCAACAGTGCTCCAAGCACTAGCACGGATCCTGGGAACCAGACGCAGGAAAAGGGAGCTGCTGATATGGCACAGACTAGTGATATGACTCCGCTACAGAATGGTGCCAGTGTACCCACTGCTCCAGACATACCGATACAGTTGATACAGAGAATATACTCAGACGTCCCAGTACTCGAGACTACTACAAATCTGATAGTGCCGCCAGACCCGATATATACAAAATCAAAGTTAATACAGATTGAGTCAACTCCGAAATTACTGTCCCAGCCACAACCACAACCACAGCTAATACCAGGGTACAACTCAGTAGCTGGTCCACCATTAGTACCTGTCCCGGGTACATTGGAACAGACCTATGGAGTCGCTGCTCCACGGAGTTTAGGTTCAGGTCAGACACCCGCTGCCATATCATTACCAATCACTGTCGGTCCCCCAGTGCCGTTGTATGCGCAAGGCAAACCTGGTGTATGTGATCAGGGAGTAATGACTCAAGATGCGATAAGAGGAGGGTCCATGGGAACTCCCCAGATTATGGCTCCAGGAAAGCAAGCAGTTGAACACCAGAGGTCCTTAATGGACCTTAGTCCAGTGGGAGCACCCATAGAAGCAATGCGACAAGCAGGACTAGGGGTTCTAACCCCACAGACAATGAGTACGAACACTTCACGTTCCCCGATGGTGCATGCAGGGTACATTTCACTACAGGGATTCACAGTTCAACAGTTAAATGAATGGTTAGAAAAGACTTACACTTCACAAAAGGCCGCAGTAGTTACAGCTGAACCAGAAAAAGAAAAACAAGATGAATATTTGAACTTTGTAAGACTAGGGGCAGAAGCTGCTGAATTAGTGTAAGGTACAATGGGAGTAAATAGATTGGAGTCATACACGGAAGAAGAATTGAGATTCCTGTGCCCTAAAATTACCAAAGAAGTAGGCAAGGTGCACCAGAGATTAGCGAACCTGGCAGATAAATACAATATTGATATCGTAAACACTAAACACCTGAAAAGAAGTTACAGATTAGACTTTGACTCAAAAGATTTTGAGCACATGAGATCTGCAGGAATGAAGGCACATCTGAAAGAACTGTTGCAAAGTGCGCAAATCTGGGGTGCACTGGAAAAATGGGAAGGCAGGTGGGCAAAGAAAAGAGATAAAGGTAAGAGTGACAGTCCAGGGTCTAACCAAGCTAGGGCCTCCCCTGATCTGGATTCAGTAAACATATTACCTATGAGAGAGACAGCTGGTGGTGTCTTAGTGCATGTACCGTGGACCAGAGGAGACATTCTATCCTTTACTAATGATTATCCCAGATTGAGAGAGAAACCGATCGAGTGGTATCAACAAACAGATAGGTTTGTGAAACTTGCAAAGTGTCTTTGGGAAGACCTGAATACTTTGTTTGAGATCATTGTTCTGCCCGATTTGTGGCTTGAGTGTAAGAAAGGAGTTGATTGGCCGACAAAGTAACCAGCAAGGGATAAGGTAACAGGGGCACCCTCGGAAGAAGTGATGAAATATTATCATAAGGTGATTGAGTTTTTGAAGCAAAAAGTGTCGCCAAAGGTGACCGATTGGCAGAAAATCGACCGGACCTCTCAAGAGGTTAAAGAATCAATACATGCTTATTATGAAAGATTGTTAAAGGCATTCAAACACTACAGTGGTACTGAAACTATTGAACCGAAGTACATGAACCATCTCGTGTTTAGATTTGTTGAAGTGTTGCGACCAGAAGTTAGCCAGATGATTAAGAATCATTTCAATCAATCAATAGTTTATTCGGTCCAAATTTGGGCCATTTAAAAGATTTAAAAATATATACATACGTACAGAAAGATAAAAACCATAAACCAGTACACAATAAAAGGAACAATAGTAAAAAAAGTAGGGGTCCAGTAGCTGCCTGAGAAAGATTACATAAATAGGTGGGGTGAAAGAGGTGCTCGGAATAGTCTCTGGATCTTACCCTGTACATAACCCTGAACAGTAAAATAATAATAACGTAAAAGCTGTTGTGTGGCACATCTCTATATAAAATCAGGCATTGAAACTCCAGACAGTAAAACTGATTAAAAATTTAAGAAGTCAGACAGTGGTAGATGATGCTCTAGGTTAATTAGTTCTTTTGGGTTAATTAATCCAATAAATTGCATCTTGACAATTATAAAATTAAATATAATTTTAAATTTATAAAACACTTTAGTTAAAATAACTCAATGTAGCACTTATTCAGAGATACAGTCTTTTGGGCTCAATAAGTCACGGTTTACAATTAGAGCCCAAGGCTGATATAACAGGATGCTGGTTTACTGTTTTCAAGACAGCTCTTCAAACAGTGAGTTAAAATCTAGAATAGTCCTATTACGAATTTTCCATGCTGCAGCCAGATATTTAGAAACAGCGCTGATTATCAGTATGGAAGTGTCGTATTTACATATTCTGAATAGACAGTTGCGGGATAGTGGTTGGAGTGTTCTGCACAAGGGAATAATCCACTTCCCTCGGGGGCCTTTGTACAGAGGGCAGAGAAATAGGATGTGTTCAGCTGTTTCCTTGCATAAATGACAATTTATGCACTTGTCCGATGGGGAACTGTTAGACAACCAACCAGCCGTGTAGCTATTAACCGCCAATGTCCCGTACCTGAGCTGGAGTAGTAGAGAGCGAGCACGGGCTGGTATGGGTAGATCCAGGGAGCTTTCAGGGAAGGGAACGTGTTTGACCAGCAGGAATTCTGCTGTCAGCCGACCTGACACATTTGAACCGAGAGATTCCTCGTTGATTTTTGCCCAATAATGTTCTTTGATCAGGCGTTTAGCACTGCCAGGAATCATCTCGGGGTTCTCCCAGTACTGGGATAGACTCAGTTTGGTCCATGCCGCTTTCATCTCCCTGAGCCACCGTACCTTTTCCCATCCGTGATGAGGTGGTAATAGTTCTTTAACTGCTGCCCTGTAGGGTTCAAGTTCGTCTGTTTTCCATAGTCTGACCCAGTATAGGAGTGGTCTTAGATATGCTACGTCTTTGATACTATTTAAGCCCAGGTCCAGTCTGAGGGGGAGCATTGGCGTGCCCCTCCCCAGTCTAGATATGTGTCTGAGGAAGTTATTTTCTTTGGTTTGGAGAGTATCCATCTGTCTGTGTAATCCCCAAAGTTCTGCTCCATATAGGGCCGCAGCACGGATTTGTGCTTTATATATTTCAGAGATAAGGATCAGAGGGGGGCTTATGGCAGTGCTAGCTTTGCGTCCTATTACTCCACATCTTTGGCTAATTGTTAGTGCCCCTTTCCTTATGGCTGGCTCCCAGCTACCCTTGTCAGATAGTCTAATGCCCAAGTAGTCATATTCCATTACTCTCTCCAGGGGAGTTAAATCCATCTTTATGTTTGCGCTGAGCTTCTTGTTCGGGGCGCTGTATATCATAAGTTTGGTTTTCTTATGGTTTATGTCTAATCCATAGTTTCTGCAGTATACACCAAACTGATTTACCAAGTTTTGAATTCCCATGGGTGATTTAGACAAAAGAATAGTGTCATCTGCGTAGAGTAGGCAGGGGACTTTGGTTCCAGCCTGCTTGGGAGAATCATTTGTGCAGTTTGCTAAGTACTTTATACAGTTGTTTATGTATAATAGGAAGAGAGTTGGGGCCAGGACGCACCCCTGTCTAACTCCCCTCTCAATAGCCACTGGTTCTGTGAGATCACCCTTCTTGCCGTTCCTGATTTGGGCATAGGTATTTTCATGTAGGCGGGTAATAAGTTTCAGGAGGCCATGCGGGACACCCATATTGGCTAGCGTCAGCCATAACTGGTTTCTGGGGACCAGGTCGAACGCGGCTCTGAGATCAATAAAAACTACGTAAAGGTTACCCCTTCCTATTTCTACAGTTTTCCATTTTATTGTTAAAAATCTTAGCACCTGATCTATAGTACTGACTGCTGGTCTGAACCCTGCTTGTAGATCAGAGATGGCGTTTGTTTCTAAAATCCAGTCTTCTAGACAGGACAAAATTTGTTTTGCAAAGATTTTTTGGAAGTTGTCGAGTAAGGAGATTGGGCGATAGTTGGCAGGGTTAGAGGGGTCGCCTTTCTTAAAAATGGGGACTATCTCTGCTCCCAACCAGGAGCTCGGAACAGGTGCTCCAGCAGCTATCTCATTGTAAATGAGGTTTAGGTATGGGGCCCATACATCTGGATTCGTCTTGTAAAGGTCTCCTGGTATTTTATCAAGGCCGGGGGCCTTTCCCCATTTCATTGAGGCAATCGCAGCCTTGGTATCTGCCAAAGTGAATTCAATTTTGGGGGTCTCGGAGGTCATAATATGGATCAGATCCCGGGAAGCAGCATCGGTGGTCCCCAGGTATAATTGGGAAAAATGGTCGGACCATTCTGCAGGGAGTATTGAGGCACCAGGCGAACGGTGTGGTTCATTGCTGGTATCAGCTACCAATTGCCAAAATTTCGTGGTGTCGTTTGTTTTGGCAGATTCCAGGAGGAGGACCCATCTTGATTCATCCCATTTCCTACGGGCTCTACCTTGTTCCTTTTTGTAGTCTTTTCTAGCTTCCCTTATATAATCCATCTGGCCACCTCTTAGGGCTCTCAGCAACTTATGCTGTGCTTCTCTGCATGCAGGGTTGAACCATCTTGCGTTAGAGTTCTGTTTAGGCTCTGTTGCCGACTCTTTAGTAAGTAGAGTTTTTAAAGAGTTAAAAAACAGTGTGTGGGCTGCTATAAGCCCACCACTATCTTTCGTGGGTTGAAGTATATATTCCATGTGATCCGCCAGTTGCCTGTACACTTTTGCCAAAGTGGTTATGTCGGTGTTCAGGGATTTCCATCTAACATTTCGCCTGTTGTTGGTCAGTACGAGCTGCTGTCTATAGGACTTGGGGCAGGAGGCTTCAAGTAGGGGTAGTAGGTTCCTGAGTGATAAAATCAATGGTTCATGGTCGCTTTCCTCATGTTCTGTGATGTTCATATCGACCATGTGACCCCAAAGGCGGATGTCGAGCAAGATGTAATCAATCTGGCTCTTCTGCAACCCACGTTTGAATGTGGGGTGAAGGTTAAGATCCGAGCGGGAACGGCCATTGCAAGCCCGGAGACCATGTGCCAATGTAATGTCCATGAGCTGGTATGATAGTCTGTTGATTTTAGGTCTTTTGCTTGACACCAGCTGGGGGATGCCCCAATGAGCATCTTCATCTTTATATAATTCCTGGGCCAGCGAGTAGGGTTCAAAAGTGGTGTTAAAATCCCCGGCAATGAGAATAAAATGAGAGGGTGATTTATCGATGAGAAAATTGTCTAAAATAGTCAGTGCGTTGGACTCATATTTATTGCCCAGGCTCCTATTATAGATGTTAATTATTAAAAGTGGTTTCTCTCTAAGGAATGGTATTGATAGACCCATTAGATCAGGGCAGCCCAAGTCAATTGGTTCAATTTGGCATTTGAGAGAACAGCTGAGCCATATTAGCAGGCCACCTGAGGGTCTCCCTGAATTCACCTTTTTTGCTGGAACCCAGTAGCTTTTGTAACCGATTCTATATTTGGGCTCCAGCGCCCATGTTTCTTGGAAGAGACATATTTTATGTTTGTCTATAAATTTTCCCCATTCAGGGTTGTTCATTTTACTCTCCAACCCGGCAATGTTCCAACTGAGGATGGTATCTAAGCCATCTGGTTTATTATGGGGAGCTTCAGCCACGGGATTCTCTCTCGGGGCTAGGGTACCGTGGGGAAGCATTATGCCCTTCTCAGTCGTGTCTAGGGTGCTTCCAGCCCCATCTAGGACAGGGGGTGGCCTAAGCCAATCAAATACCTGGAGTAGAGGTGGGTCTGCGGGTTTGCTGTGATCTAGTGGGTCTATAGCTAAATTAATCTCAATCACCCTGCGCTCCTTATCTGTTCCCCCGATATGGATTTCAGAACATTTAAGATAGTCTGACTGGGCGAGAGCGGGAGTTAGAGTAGACTCACTAGTGTTGCTAATGGGAGTATATTCGGCCCCACAGTTGATTTGCCCTGTTTTATAAGTTTCATTTTTCCCAGCTATAGGATAGTTTTTGTTCCAGTTGCTTGAACCTCGGGAATTAAGAAAAGTCATGTGTAATAGTCAATCGTTTTCGGAGAGTGTGGGCGAGGCAGGATTGCAACTTGGCTGGAAATCAGTTGGCATCTGAGCCCTAGGAAAATCTCTGGATGTCATTGTCACCCCCTTGAAGCCTGGTGCAGCTTTATGGGGGTAAAAGGCCTGAAGCCTGCAAAGTGAAGTGGCCCCCCCTAGGGGGTTGAGATGGCATGCATTTAGGGAAAGCTGTTCGACAAGGGAGGGCGTATTAAAGTTAATAACAATACAGTCCCCAGTACCAGGGTTTTTGAGTGGACCCACCCAACCCACCCTCCTCACCATTAATATTGAGGGTATCATATGGAATGCGAATCTAGCATGTTTATGCAACCAATGAATAACCTTGTTTTTCAGTTCTGTGAATGATTCTGGGATGATGGACTTGAGCTTAGGGACATTCGTAATAACAAGCACGTAGGGGCAGGCTTCTGGTGGTAGATGTAAAGTTCCCATGTTAGTTCCTGAGTCCCTGCGCATCCGATCTACTGGGATATTTGGGTGGGTTCTATGGGGTTTGGCGCCCGTGTTTGTGGAAGGGGCAATTTCACCAGTCCGCCTTAGGTAAGAGGAATCGCTCTTTGTGTACCACATTTTAGGGAGATTAGCCAGACTAGGTGTAGAAAGCTTCGCTAGTTGATGTAGTGTGTCAGAGCAAGGTGGTTTTGGCTTGTGAACCATAGGTGGTGGGAGAAGGGGACTACTGGCATCATTGACAGGGGGGCCAAGGATAGGGTGTTGTCGCAAGCAGTGCAGACCCGATGGGGAAGGGGGGATTGGCTGGCTGGGTTTAATGAGGGCATCGAGTTTCTCCTCGATGGCTAATAGACGGATTGTTATAGGATGTAGTTGTTTTAGAAGCTCATCTTTAATAAAGTCTGTGATAGAAGTAATATCCAGATTGTCATAGTTGGTAGTTTGGGCAGGTATATGATCCTTAGGTCTGGTAGATACGGTATGGACAGAGGGGTCCAGGACACGGGCCCGTTTGTTCTTTAGATTCGTCTCCCCCCGTTTCCTTTTGCCCTTTGTGCCATGATTTGGGGAGGGTGTAGGCCTGATTGGCATAGGCTGGGTAGATCCCGAAGAATGTATGGTTCTGTCCAAGGGTTCTGCGTTGAGTGTTTGAGTTGTGAGGGTGGTTGGTGCTGGTGGTTCTGCAGAGGGGGGCTGTGAAGCTGGTGAAAAGAAGGATGGGGGAGCAGTTAGACGGCGCTCGACCAGTTCGATTTCTTTTTCTAGTGCCCCTACCGCTTTTTGGAGGAAGCCGTCTAAGGTCTTATTGTTGCCTGCCTCTTCCAAAGGTATCCCTCCCTTCCGTCTACCCATCTTGTTTTGGTAGGACACTCAGATCCTGCGCAAAAGTTTAGCAATCTATTTCCTGTGAGCACTCTCCCTCTCTTTTCCTCACCCTGTTTAGCTCTGCTGAGGTTTGTGTTAGGGAGTGCTGAGATATCTAAGAGGCATGAAGGGCTGATCACCTCTGTTTGCGAAGATGTCCGGGTAGGTAGATAGTTGTCAGCCACTGCCCAAGTCCTGCATCTGTGGAACCTGTTTAGGGCGTTGGAGTTCCGAACTGTTGAAGATCTTTCTGGGTGCCTCACTCCACCCACAGCACCATATGGTGCTTCCTTCAGGCAGCCTTTGCCTAATACAAAATGTCAGGGGGGTGGCCCTGCCCTGGCTCTTCCTGGCAATGACGGGCAAGGACGGGCCCGCCCGCGCGCGTCCCGCGACGGCGGGAGCGCGGTGAAAATTTAAAGGGCTCCTGCCCTTCTAATTGGATGCTTGTCTCTGGGCTCTGTGCTCCAGCCCCCTCCCGATTGTTCTTGCGATTCGCGCTTTCCCGCGACGGCGGGAGCGCGGTGAAAATTTAAAGGGCTCCTGCCCTTCTAATTGGATGCTTGTCTCTGGGCTCTGTGCTCCAGCCCCCTCCCGATTGTTCTTGCGATTCGCGCTTTCATTTCATTTGATTTGTTGGTAAGCTAAGCCGATTGACGAGGTAGTGATGAGATTGAGTTGAAACAGAAAAAGTTGAAAGAAAAGGTGATGGTGATGGTGATGCAGATAAAGGCTGCACAAGCTGGAATACAGGGAAACGGAGTTCAACAGATGATACAGCAGCAACCGCAAATGAATGGTGTGTTTCAGGCACAACCGAGAGGTCGAGGCCGAGGGTTTGTGAATCGCGGTTCAGACATAAATACTGTTGTGGTTCAAAACGACGCGCAAGGGGTAAAGAAGATGTCACCATGTCACGCGTGTGGGGGTGTGGGGCACTGGAAACGGGAGTGCCCGAATATGGTGCAGGATGGTGCTGTTCAGCAAGGTGCTAATGTTGGTGCATTACAAAACGCACGGGGTCAGAAAATGAGACATCAAAACCCGAATTTTCAGAACAATCTAGTACAAATGCAGGGGGTACAGCCCATGCAGCAGATGCAAATGCCGCGTTTTCAGTCAGTGCAATTGCAACCAGCACAACAGCAGATTCCTAAGATGCCTAGACAGCAAATGCAATTACCAATAGCTCCGATGGGACAGCAACAGGTGATGGTTCCTCAACAAGTCACAGGTCAAGTAATGAGTCAAAATAATACAGTACAACAGTTCCCATTACGAGGTGAAAATGGCATGAATGGTGAATGGTCAGACGATAGCTCAGACAGTGAAGAGTGCAGGCTTGCAGCATCCTTAGAGGTGGATCAGAGGGGTCCATATGTAGAAGGGAAGGTGATGGGTTACAAGGTTTCATTTCTGGTTGATACAGGAGCCACACGCTCTACAGTCAGAAGTGTTGAGGTTCCAAAATTGCCACTTTCAGGACGTACCATAAGAGTGGTCGGAGTGGCAAACCAGTATTTGACAAATCCGATTACAGATCCAGTGCAGGTTGAGATCGGTAACTTCCAGGGATTGCATAGGTTTGTAGTCTGTTATTCAAGTCCGGTATCCCTACTGGGAAGAGACTTATTGTGCAAAACAAAATGTTCAATTACCTGTTCCAATGATGGAATCAAGGTGCAGACAAATAGTGACGATGAGGGAGACGAAGGGCAATTCTCAGAAGAAGACACAGGAACAGCTAATGAAGATTACCCTTAATTACCCTGTTCCCGATGCTTACCTTGATTGACCTACCTGTTGAACTGCAGGGGACGGTAACAGAGAAAGTGTGGGATCTAACCGGAAAATAAGTAGGAATAATAAAAGGGGTAGAACCAGTCAAAGTCCAGATAAAGCCAGATGCAGTATTCCCTCAAGTACCACAGTACCACATGACTCAAGACGTTCTCATCGAAGTATCACAAATAATTGCAGATTTTCTCAGGCAGGGGGTTCTGAAAGAAGTTTTGAGCAGTCCATGTAACTCTCCAATAATGGGTTTGAAAAGCCCTGTGGGAAAGTTCGAATTGTGCAAGATTTAAGGAAAATAAATGAAATTGTGATAAAATGCTGCCCTGTGGTACCCAATCCAGCAGTAATAATGTTCCAGGTTCCCTGCGATGCTGAATGGTTTACTATTGTGGACTTGTCACAGGCCTTCTTTTCGAAACCTCTTCATGAGTATAGCCAATTTTTGTTCAGTTTCAAATTCTTGGATAAGGTGTACAGTTGGTGCAGAATCCCTCAAGGGTTTTCTGAATCACCGTCCATCTTCAATCAGATATTGAAAAAGGATTTGGAACCTCTGGTACTGCCTTTTAGTTCGACTCTGGTGCAGTACATTGATGATTTGCTGATAGCATCTAAAACAAGGGACAGCTGTAAATACGATACCATTGCCTTACTAAATCATCTGGGAAAGAATGGACACAAGGTGTTACCTAAGAAATTACAATACTGTCAGAAAGAGGTGAAATATCTAGGGCACTTAATTGAAAAAGGTTCCAGGAGAATATCAAAGGAAAGAATAACAGCCATTTTACAGATGAACCCTCCAACGACAAAAAGAGATGTCAGGATGTTTTTGGGAATGGTGGGCTACTGTCGTCAGTGGATACCCAACTTTTTGATCATTTCAAAACCATTGATAAAACTGACAGGCAAAGAAATCAAGGACGAGCCATATACCATAGTTTTGTCTAAAGAAGAACTTGAATCATTTTTGGAGTTAAGAGAATGCATGTGCAGGGCACCAGCATTAGGAATGCCAGATTATACGAAACCTTTTCTGTTGTTCTGTCATGAACGTGATGCTTGTTCTTTGTCTGTTTTAACACAGGTCCATGGAGATGCAAATCGCCCTGTAGCATATTTTTCAGCTACCTTGGACCCTGTCGCAGCAGCCTTACCCGGTTGTTTGCGTGCAGTTGCAGCAGTTGGTCAGAGCCTTACACAATGTGAAGGCATAGTCATGGGATATCCCCTAACAGTAATGGTTCCACATTCAGTTAAAATACTGTTGACTCAAACTAAAACTCAGCACATGACAAATGCACGTCTCACTAGGTATGAGGCGATCATATTGGGGTCACCAAATGTCTCCCTTAAACGATGCAATGTATTGAACCCGGCAACTTTACTTCCTGTTGAAAACACTGAGGTCAAAAATGAGGAAGAATTTGAACATGATTGTCTTGAGGTAACAGAGTTGTGTACCAAACCTCGTCCAGATATTCAGGACACTCAATTGAAAGAAAATGACTGTATCATGTTTGTCGATGGGTCCTCTCTAAGAGATTCTGCTGGAGCACAGAGAGCTGGTTATGCGGTATGCACTATAGCTGGCATCGTTGAAGCCTCCTGGCTCGAGAGAGTGTTTTCCGCACAAGTGGCAGAATTAATTGCCCTTAACAAGGCATGCCACGCAGCAGTAAACTTAAAGGTTACTATCTATACTGACAGCAGATACGGATTTGGAATTGTGCATGATTTTGGCCAACTTTGGTCTCAGAGAGGTTTCATGACCTCATCTGGATCCCCTGTGAAAAATTGTGAACACATAAAAGATTTGTTACATGCAATTCAGTTACCTCTTGAAATTGCCGTGGTGAAATGCAGTGCTCATATTAGATCACAAGACTTTGGTAGTCATTATGACCCTGGCGGTGTTATAACCGCAGGGCCAAAACGACGGGAGCACCGCCAACAGGCTGGCGGTGCCTCCCGGCGTATTTTGACCGCAGCGGTAGCGCCGCGGTCGCACCGCCGGGGCCGGCGGTTTACCGCCACAATGGCCCCGGCAGATGTAATCCGCCAGGGCAGCGCTGCCCAGGGGATTACGAGTTCCCAACCGCCAGCCTTTTTCTGGCGGTCTGAACCTCCAGGAAAAGGCTGGCGGTACGGGGAGTCGTGGGGCCCCTGGGGGCCCCTGCACTGCCCATGTCACTGGCATGGGCAGTGCAGGGGCCCCCTGAGAGGGCCCCATGCGGCTTTTCACTGTCTGCTGTGCAGACAGTGAAAAGCGCGACGGGTGCAACTGCACCCGTCGCACGGCCGCAACACCGCCGGCTCCATTTGGAGCCGGCTCCTATGTTGCGGCCGTGATCCCCGCTGGGCCAGCGGGCGGAAACCGGGTTTCCGCCCGCCAGCCCAGCGGGGATCTCCAAATGGCTGCGGCGGGGGTGCGGCCGCATGGCGGTCAGATCTTGGCGGGCAGCGTGTCCATGGGAAACGGTTATGCAGATCAAGTCGCAAGGTTTTGCGCACTGAACTGTATATCCTTCAAGGAGCAATGGGAACTATTACCACAAACTGAAAATGACATATGTTTGAATCTTGCATTACGTGTAGTTGACACCTTAGATGAGTTGAAGACATTACAGAGTCGCGCAAGCAAAGAAGAAAAATGTTCTTGGCAAAGAATGCAATGTGTACAGAGAGCTGATGATTTATGGGTCTCAGAGGAAGGAAAACTAGTCCTACCAAATAGCCTTTTATCACAGTTTGCCAGATTGTATCATGGACAGGCTCACCTTGGGAGGGACGCAATGATCAGGTCATTTAAAATCGATTGGTTCAATCCAAAATTCAGACATGCTGCCGAAGTCATTTGTCACAGGTGCATCATCTGTCAACAGATGAATGCGGGAAAAGGGACAGTGGTAACTTTGAGCCACATTGGGAGAGCTGGCGGTCCATTTAGCAAGATGCAAATGGATTTCATTGAAATGCCTGTTTGTGGAGGATTGAAATATGTGTTAGTGATTGTGTGTGTTTTCAGTCACTGGATTGAGGCATATCCCACACGTAGGAATGACAGTCTCACAGTTGCAAAATTACTACTTAGGGAACTGATACCAAGGTTCGGGTTTCCGGTCTCTATAGAATCAGATAGGGGCAGACACTTCGACAATGAGGTGATCAAACTCCTGTGTGCTGCACTTAACATCGAACAGAAGCTGCATTGTAGCTTTCGTCCTGAAGCATCAGGACTAGTAGAACAAATGAACGGTACTCTGAAATCGAGAAAGGCAAAAATTTGTGCAGCTACCAATATGAAATGGCCAGATGCATTACCTCTAGTGCTGATGTCAATGAGAAACACCCCAGATAAGAAAACGGGATTGTCCCCCCATGAAATCCTCATGGGAAGAGCTATGAGGTTACCAGCAGTACCTGCAAATGCTCTAGTGAATATTACAGATGATATGGTGTTGGACTACTGCAAAGGTTTGGCTGATGTGATTCGCTCTTTCTCTCACCAGGTGGAAGCTAACACTTTGCCACCGATTGGGGATCCAGGCCACTCTCTACAAGCTGGGGACTGGGTGGCTGTCAAAAAGCATGTGAGAAAGTCGTGTCTGGAACCACGTTGGAAAGGGCCCTATCAAGTGATCTTGACAACTACGACTGCTGTAAAGTGTGCCGGAATTCCAAACTGGATACATACCAGTCACACAAAAAAGGTAACGTGTCCAGATGAAGAAGAGCTTGAAGTTTCCGGTACAACGGCTTCAGAAGGAGAAGTCTCAGGTCTAGAAAACAATCAAGGAAGAACTGAGACTGCTGGAGAGCTCACTGAGAACAGCCTCGTACCTCAAACAGTCAATGAGTCCGAGAGAGGTGACAGAGAGCCCATCTCAGTAGAAACGACAAGAGAACAAAATCAAGAAGAAGTTCTTTCAGAAATAGACAGATACGGGCTAGAACTTGAACCCGGTACAGACCCAGTAGAAGAAGAAGAAGAAGGAGAAATAGTAGAGAGAAATCAGAGTGAGCCAAAGTCACCTGAGCCAATTGCAGGTCCATCAACTGAAAACACCATAGTACGAGAGGAGGGTGCTGTCCAAAGTCCTGAAAAGACGCACCAGAAGAAGACGCATAAAGGTGATAACAGGCCAGATAAACCACTCTCCAAAATACGAGATGTACCAAGAGACACAATATTAGAGGAAAGTGATACATCTCGAGTAGAAGACCTAAGCGAAGGAGAACAGCAAGGTGAACGAAGGTTGAAAAGAAAAAGAATTGCCAACAGGAGATATACAGGTCCTGAATGGGCGTATGCTACAACATCTGATTGGCAACAAGAATTCCTAGCATTCTGCTTTGATCAAGAAGTACCAGGCCAATACTACGGTACCTGAACGAATTCAAAGAAAACTTGGTTAAAACTGAAAATCTGAAAACTGAAAGAGAGACTTTATAAATTACCGAAAGTGACACTAGAACTGGATTGACTTTTAAGAAACCTGATTGTGACAAGCTGCTAACCTGATTTGACAAGAAAGGGGTCCTGGAGTGAGTGAAGACGCTGTAAATATACGCAAAGAGCAAGAAGATTTGAGAGAAAAAAAATAAAAAAATAAAATAAAATTCTAGGTCATCCTCTAGTTGACTGTTATTCTGCTATCTGATTCTATACAGACATGGCTTATAATAGAAGTAGTAGCAAGAGGAGTAAAGTGTGTGGTTGGTTGAGCCTTATAGTAGGTATTGTGTGTGCAATAATGATTGTGGGTGTGATTGTAGGAATGCCGTGGTTGGAGAAAAAGACTATTAATGCTACCTCAAAACCTGAAACTACAACACTAACACCGTGGGAAAGATTTGAGCAGGATGCACGACACATGCATGAGGGAATTAATTCAAAGGGGGAACTTTCTACTAATGTCTTCTATCGCTTGCTAAATGAATATGTGGAGACCATGGATGCGAAAGATTGTTATGTGTGCACTAAGATTCCTTCATCTGTGCAGGAGGGAGTTACTTATCATAGCCTCCCTTTAATTTACGGGATTAGTTGCAGCTTGCTATTAACAAGATTCTATAATCAAGAGCATGTGCAATACTTTTATTCAAATCTGGATGTTGTTTTTTCCTTTGTGCCTGTGATTGAATTTTTGAATAGATTAGCTAAAGAACATGATATAAAATTAGTTAGAGGATTCTTTGAGCCAACACTTACATTCAGAACTGTTTATGCACATCGCAATAATTTGACCTGCTTACTATCATCTGTAGAGAAAAGCTTTTTAGACCACACTGATGATAGAAGCAAAGCATTGAAAGAAAGATTAGAAAAAGGACTAGAAAAGCACACATATGCAAATGATTATGCTTACACTGCAATCAAAACACAAGGCAAATTAGCTATAGATGCATTACATGTAGGTAGGCTTTGTATATACAGACCAAAATCTGAGCAAGACAATTTGTTTGTGGGAACGAGTGAATGCAGGCATGTGTTTCTGTTTCAAAGTAAATGGACATTATGTTGAATGGACAAGATCCAGCGATCCCTGGGATATATTATATTTGTGGACTTAATGCTTATTACCGTCTCCCCAAGGGATGGTATGGGACATGTTATTTGGGAATAGTCTTCCCAAAGATCTACCAGATTGATGACTTAAAACAAATACCTAAAACGTCTGAAATACAACATCCTAGACAAAGACGAGAATCAGTGCGGCTGTCATTGGTGACATATGTGGAGCTATAATCCCTTCAGTGGGGGTTATCTTAAATTCTATGAAGATACAAAAGCTGTCTACTATTGTGGATAACATGCTGACAAATTTTACAGGGGCAATACTTCTGATGGATACTGAACTTGCTGCAGAAAGATCTATGACTCTTCAATATCGGCTTGCTCTAGACATTCTTTTAGCAAAGAGTGGGGGGGTCTGCAAGATGCTCAACGAGCGTCATTGTTGCTCGTTCATCCCGGATAATAGTAAAAAGATTAGAAGTATGCTTACTAACCTTACTAGAGATAGTACAGATTTGAAGGATTTGAAAGAACTTGGTGTCTGGGAAAAGTTTGGAAAGGGGATTGCCAGAGTAGGAAGTTGGTTTACAAATATTTGGAATGGGGTCCTTGCAAAAATATTAATGGGTTTATTAATTGTCTTGGTTTGTCTATTAGGATTGTGGGGGGCATGCAAAATTAATGACAAAATTAAGAGAAATTGGACTAAAAGAACAAGAAGAAATGAAGAAAGTGAAAGAGAGAAAATATTCAATGAAACTTGGGAAAGTTCACATAAAGGGCAAGATGTTGAAATGCGCATTATGTGCAAGGTGAAAAATTAAAAAGTGAAAGGTTTGTGTGATGACGAGCGTCATCAGAGGAGGGACTGAGAGAGTGTAGTTTAAATATTACATATACTAGAAGTAATGCTTATATCAATGCTTAACAAAGCCGCATAGAAAACGACAATAAATAGTGATTTGCTTAACGTGCATTTGAATTAAAACATACAGTTATAATTGTGTACACAAACTAATGTCGGTTATGAAAAATGATTGTTTGCATTATGATTAGTCGAGAATATATTAGCATTTACAATATTGCATTTGTATTAAAACCCATAGGCCTTAAGTTAGCGTGAGCTGTGGATTTAGCTGCCTAGCTCTCATATTAAAGCATTTTTCTCTGTTTTTCAGTGTGCTGACTCACAAAGGGCCATGACCCTGCATTTGTTCCTTTTCTCCGTTTCATGTATCTATACCAATTCAGTTCCCATCCGCATGCTAGATGCCTTAGTAAGAGTTTTATACAATTTTGAAACAAAGGTAGATTACAAGAAATGTACAAGGACATTTGACCATTGACAAAGGAACTTATGACCCGAGGAACGTGCCAAAATGATGAAGTAACCCAAGATGTGCACCTCCGAAGACGTCAATTATGAAGACCAATCAAAATGTTGTAAATATCATGGGGTGACAATTGGAATTACCTAATGTATAATTTGATAGGTTAAAGATAGTGGGTATAGTGAATGGCCAATAGAATTTTGTGGGAAAGGTGTTACGAAAAAGGATAAAAACTCATGTCACAGAGGGGACGTTAGAACTAGGTAGGGAATGCTATTGACTTCATCCAAAAACTCCGTCACTCTGTTTGGTGATTTAAGACTTAATAAATCATCCTCATCCATAGACTGCCCCTTACACTTCTCCTCCTTATGAGGGAAGTGTCCCCTGTCTCTTAGACGAAGCTAGACTGAAGGTGATCTGACTGATGTCCTGAAGACGAAGACTGATCCTGTGTGCTGACCTATTCCTGGAGGGTAACTATGACAATGCAAATTATAATTTGTCTGTTTGCTTTTCCTTTCTAGGTACCAACTGCTGTGTTTTTGAATAGAGGCCATAGCTAGATGTTTTCCAAATTTGTGTTCTAAATTGTTTTCCATGAAGCCCAACATGCTGATGCTAATTAGGGGTTAGGTTAGGAGTTCACTCTGACTGACGCAATAAACAAATGACTGACGTTACACTATGCTGAACTAAGACTTAAGTGACATTCTTGTATTCTGATCTATGTTCACGCCATGCTATGTTCTTATGTTTGTATTCCTCACATTAATGAAATCTTATCACAGTTGCCATATTGTGACTATACTCTTATGTTTCCTGATTTTGAGATTGACTCCGCTGCTCGTAGATTGTAATCAATAGGGAATAAAATTCATAAAATTCTATCAACAGGTGTGGTTATTCATGGCTGAAAGGCCATGGTTCGTCGACAATTTGATTAATGCCTTATTCCAAAGTGAAGTACATTGTGGTGATAAATATTGATGAAATTATTGACATATTGCTTGACATATTGATCAGTTATCTCGTCTTACGGTGTCTCACCACTGGGTCACAAGATTCATTGGCCTAAAACGAGTCCTAATGTGTATAAAATTGACATAGAAGGACGCGTTACCAGTTCTGGTAGCAGAGCGACGGTTTGGCCCTTGGGAGCCCTAGGACGGAGAATTATTGTTTAAATTGTTTTTCTGTGATAATGCAAATTGGAGGTATGATGGGTTTCTAAATTCACCATGACTTTCCCGGGATCTCGGAGCCTGCCTAAGAGAGTTGGGAATGTTCTCGGCGTCATAGTGTGTGTGGTTTAGGTTTTTTTTTACTACAGGAAGGGTAACACAATCGCTTCAGAAAAATCCAGGTACACAAACAGCTTGCTATTAGGTACAGGATTGTGTATATTTAAGGGGATTCCATTCACTGATGATTTCAAAAGTAACTGTGGTCATATTTTATAATAAATGGAATTGTCACTGCTTAATTCCATTACAAGACCAGAGGCTGCCATTATGCATTATTCCTTACATGCCACTCTACGCACCACTTGAAAGAAGTTAACATAATAAAAGAACCATTCCAGAACCAAACATTCGAAACATATAAGAAGTCCATGCTGCGAATAATCTGACTCTTTTAAATGCTACTCCTCGAAGATAAGCACCCTATTTTGTCTTATTATATTTAATTTTATATTTGCTTGATATTTGTTTTTCTTACAGTTAGTTAGTTACGCAGCTTCCAATATACGGAACCCTTTCCCATATGATTGTTATCACTTCCTTTAGTAATCAGTTAATTGATAGCTTCCTTTAGGTTAATTTTATGTTTCTGTCGTACACTTTTTATGTTGTATACTTATTTAGCATACCTCGTGAAGTGGAGCTCCTCCACTCCGGTTTCCAAAGAGCCCGACCTTCGTGAGCCTGACCCCAGGCCGTCTTTGCCTTCCAGCCGGGGCTGTTTCTCCCTGCAGGGCCCAGACCAACAAGTTCGCTCAGCATGACTCCAATTTCTGTGGCCCCTGCAGTGCGATCTCTGCAGCGCCAAGGTCGAGTGTTTTTATCTGGGCAGCTTAAACTTCGTGTGGTAGTGACGTGTTGGTCAGAGGAATATTTGGGCAATGGCCCTTAGCATAACGCGGCGCCATGTTTGTTTGGGCCTTAAGCAATACGATTTCAAGGACCGTCAGGGGACACTGTAACATCACGTTGACAGTTACAGTGTTCCCACGATCAGCTAGCTGTTCGCCCGAAGCCTTCATTTGGTTGACTACCTCCTCAGTGTTTTCTGTTATTTATAACAATCTTGTGCTTAAGTCCCTTCAGCTATTACGGGCCTCTCCTGTTGAGTTATCTATATTTTACTGTCCTTTATTATATTAACATGTCTGATCAAGAAGGAGAGAACTCTGAAATTTCTCAGGGGTAAAATTAACGAAGAGCTCATCAAAAAGCTGATTCAGCATGAGATGTGTTCTTGTGTACAGGAGGTCATTGATCAGGTCACAGTTATGAGAGAATCGGAGAATGAATTGTGACAAGAATCCTTTTCAGGGGAAGACTGGGCTCATGGTGGCAAACGGGGTAGGAGGAAGAGAAAATCAAAGCACATTGACAATATTGAGAGAGGAGCTATACCCAAGAAAAAGATGGGAGGTCCAAACAACTCAAGGAAAGTGGGAGGTCTAAGCACATCAAACAGAATGGGAGGTCTAAGCACCTCACAAAGTATGTGTGCCCTACGTGGCACAAAACTGAAAGGTGTCGGATGCAGCACGATGGATCCAGATGTCCCAAGCAACATTCAACTTTCTGATGTTGCAGAAGAAGAACTTCTTAACGAAAATCCCTTAGATGAATATGTTTTTGATCTGGATCAAAGGGGACTTTGAGGAGGACGAATTCTTTACAGAAGACAATACCCCCTCTACCTCCAAGGGTGTAATCAAAGATCCCTGAGGAGAGGAAATGTTTTTCCTGCACGGCATCAAGCACCCTAGGGGTGCTAAATGGTGGCCCTTGGACCATGTAGCCAAGTTCATTAAACAGTGGATTCGCAATCCACTTGAGAAGGGAGTCTAAAACGTTTTAAAGGCTGAATACTCGTGTCCTGTTATACATGAGAAGGTATGCCTTACCCACACCTAATTTAGATCCAGAGCTTATCACCTCCCTTTTCAAGCTGGGTAGAGACCCAAGGAAGGGTCCTGAGAGGCCCCTTAAATCATGGCAGAACAGCCTCTTTGATGTGGTTGGACCCCTGGCAAGATTTATTGACATGGTTGAGGAGGCCCACATCAAAGAAATCCCACTGGATGTAGACTTAGTAAGGGGTAGAACCAAAGGGCTATGGTCTTCCTCGAGAACTCGAAAGCCGGCCTTAATGCTGAGAAACGTATAGTTGTGCTTATAAAAATAAGTCCAAAGCTTGGAGATCTTTCTGAGAGAGAGTCTTCTGAGAACCTAATAAGGTCTTCTCTTTGGCAAGGATATGATCAAAACCCTGAGCAAATATGTTGCAACATTTACAGCCCTCGACAAGGCGCAGTCTAATGTGCTCAAAGTCTTCAGCCAAGTGTTTTTGGATGGGCTGGCAGAAGGGGCTTTCTGCCGGCCATGGCTCCCAAAGATCTCACGTCGTTAGTAACAGACAAACGAGAGGCTTTTGCAGAGGCTATCAAGCCAGAACCTTCTATCCCCAAAGAGAACGCGTCCTTCATGGAAGAAGGAATAGGTCACTTGGACAAGGCTCGACGGGATCGCAGGGTGAGTACTGCTATTTTACCTTCTTCCCTGAGAAGAGTGGGAGGACGCCTCAGACTTTTTCCCACCTCTGGGAAACAATTACACAAGTTCCTTGAGTTTTAGAAACTGTCTGAGGGTTAAAAATTAATTTCTGGAAAGAACCCTTTCAGGCAGTTTCCCCAAGAGTGCTGAGTTTGACTAGTATAAAACAGCAAATTGTAGAAAAAGAGATAAAAACCTTGTTGAAGAAGGGACCCATCCTACAGGGGTCTTTAGAGGACAGGATTTTCTTAAGTACACTCTTCCTAGTGGAAAAGAAAGACAAGGGGAGGAGGCCTGTGATACATCTATGAAATCTAAAAAGTTCATAGTTTACAGGCACTTCAAGATTGAGGAGTTCCATCTTTTAAGGGATATGTTGCTAAAGAACGAATGGCTAGTGAAGTTAAATCTGGAAGATGCCTACTTTACTATTCCCATGGCCAGGGAGTGTCAACCTTACTTCCAATTCACCTGGCAGGGTCGCCTTTATCACTTACATGTATTTCCCTTTGGTCTCCTGTCAGCATTGTGGTGTTTTACCCAGGTAATGGGAGCAACACCAGCATCCCTCAGACAGAGAGTTATACAAATTATTTTTTATTTGGACAACAACATCATTATGTCCCAATGCCAAGCGCAGATTTTGAGGGACTTGCATATAGTCATGTCTCTCATGGAGAGTTTAGGCTTCATTGTAAACAGGGAGAAATCCATTTGACCCCTTCCAGGTCTCTAGAGTTTTGGGGTTTCACAATAGGTACGCGAATGTGATTCTGCCATTGCCCTTAAGAGATTGCCAAAATTCAGAAAGCGGTAAGATTTGTTCTCAAACTAGAGTCTATAACACTCAGAGAACTAGCCAGGCTTCTAGGTCTTGTGTCTTTGTCTATTCAAGTGATCCTTCTGGGCCCTTTTACATTATCAGGCTTTGCAGAGGATAAAAGCAAGTGCCCTTCTGGGAGGATTTTGTTATGGAGATGAGGTGCTTCTGGGCAGGGAGACCTGAGCAGAGTTATCTTAGTGCTCCGAAAATTCGGATGCCTGAACTGGCAGGGCGATCGTTGGATGCCCTCTGGATTTCATTTTGGAGTCGGATGGAAGCTTAGGCGGTTGGGATGCATGCATGGGTACTTAGGATACTGTGCCTTGTGGTTACACATAGAGAGGTTCCATCACATAAATTATTTAGAATTGACAGCAGGTCTTTATGTCCTTATGAGTTTCAAACATTGTTTACAGGGCAGAGCGGTTAAGAATGGACAATGTTTCTGCAGTAGTGTATTTAAATTGCTTAGGTGGAACAAGATCCTTAGACCTGTCATAATTAAGGAAGAATTTCTGGTTATTTTGCTTGGGACACAAGATCAGTCTGAAGGCAGAATATTTGCCTAGTAAGGTACTCTAGCAGTGAACGTATGCCCTCAAACTTGTAAAGGAACCGCTTACGTGTTCCCCCCTTTCACTATGATTCTAAGAGTTCTTCAGAAGGTCAGACAGGAGAGGTGCTCACTTGTTCTAATAAGTCTGTTTTGGTTCCCCATGACCTTGGCGCTAGCTTACAACATTCCCTTTTTCCTTTCTGCCATGCAAAGCCTGTTGCAAAACACAGATGGAGAGGAACATCCTCTGGTTCTGACTGGGACTCTGAGCCTTCTTGCTTGGAGAGTATCAGGAAATCAACAGAGAAGTCAGGCCTTTTGGGAAAAGCTGAGGGACTCCGGTAGGAGTCCTGAGCTCCAGGTACTCAATGCAGATATGGAGGAATTTGGAAGACATGGGTAAGTTGGAGCTTGTAAAGGGACTTGGATCCCGTGGAGGCGCCTATAGGGGAGGTAGTTATCTTTCTTGTAGAGCACTTTGATAGGGGCCTTAGTTATAGAATGATAAACTGCTATAGGTCCGCACTCTCTGCAGGGCACAGTCTGGTCAATGGCAGGACTGTGGGGAACAATGTTTTGGTATGCAGAGAGCTTAAAAGCACTAGGTAGAGGAGACCTCCTTGACCTAGGTATAATAATCTATGGGTTGTTAATTAGTCCTATCTATGTTCTTCTCTTGGCCTGGTAATAGGTCATTGGATCTGAAAAGACTTTATATGAAGTTGGTATCTCTACTTTGTTTAATATCTTATCGATGACTGTCAAACGTTAAGGCTTTGGAGGTAAGAAACAGAGTTTATGATGCTCTTGGGGTTACCTTTGAGATCATTAGAACGAAAACTATGTCCAACACCATAATTTGTACAACTTTTGACTTTTGCAGAAAGCTTTGTGTTGTAAATTGCATGAGAGAGTATGACTCTAGAATGAGTGAATTTTGCCCTTGTGGTACTGACCAGCTTTTGGTTTCCTTTGTAAAACCCTTCATAGCGGTTACTACAGCTACGATTGCTAGAAGGGTGAAATGGACTATGGATTGAGCTAGTGTAGATTTACAGAAATTTCAGGCTCATTCTATGAGAGGGTCAATGGCTAGCCAGTCCTTTTTAAAGACGGCAGATTGGAGGATATTTTGAGAGCAGTGGATTGGTCTAATACCTCCACTTTTGTGAAGCATATTGTAAGCCAATTGAGCACATGTCTGATGTGGTGTTGACGGGCTACCAACATGCACAATGGTAGCCTCCAGACTTGTATTGAAATAGTGATTTTCCAAATTAAAGGCCAAGAGATTCTGAATTTCAGTAAAGACACAGAGGCTAATATTATCCCACCTCCCGTCCGTGTATAATGGGACACAGATTAAAACACAAACAACAGGAGGGAGACTGTAGGATAATAATATGGTTATAAGTTGCAATTCTTTTGTTAATTGTTGTGATTGCCTTGTTATTTCTTTCCGATGTAGTTTTGGGTTAGCTCAAGGTCTAATGCTTTCCCCTTTTTTGTTCCAGAGAATAACCGGTAGTTCACTTCACATAAGAGTTGCTTCTCTGACGTTTTACAGTTCCAGTGGATTCCGTATCTACATTTGTATTTGAAGAAAAAAACCTATTTGGCATTTAAAAGAGGCAGATTATTCGCTGCCTGGACTTCTTATATGTATTGAATGTTCTGTTCTGGAATGTTTCTTTTATGATGTTAACTTCTTTTAAGTGCTGCGTGGAGTGGCATCAAAGCAGTAATGCATAATTTTAGCCTCTGTGACTTTAATGAAATTCAGATTCTCTTGGCATTTAATTTGGATAATCACTATTCTCATCTCACTTAAATAGTCAGTTTTCCCTTTTTTCTCACATACACATTTTGAAAAGTGTTTGAAGAGAGTCTGCATACACTTCTAAAGTGCCATTGGACTCTAATAAACATCCACTCATTTGAAGAAAAAAACAGACGTGAGAGGATTCAAAGACCTACCATGAGGCAGTGATTAATTCATTCTGAAATGTATTCCCAGGAAATCAGGTGTCTTGCATAAAATTGCAGAGGGGCATTTTCCTGTTAGAGATCTTTGCTTGATTCCTCCAATTAACTGAGCTGGTTGCCACCAGAAAGGAAGGGCAAGTAAAATTGCTTTTCCAGGTACTCACCAAATCTCCTTAATACTTCTGTGGCAGGTTAGTGGTGGTGATCGTATGACATAGCTGACCAACATAGGGGGTCATTCCAACCCTGGCGGTCGGTGTTAAAGCGGCGGCTAACCCGCCAACAGGCTGGCGGTTTAAAAAATTTAATTCTGACCCTGGCGGAAACCGCCAACAGAGACCGCCACATTAACACTCCGACCGCCACGGCGGGACAAACAAACAGCGCGGCGGTCACCGCCAACAGACAGGCGGGAGTCAATGTACCGCCCACCCTATCACAACCCACCAATCTGCCACCTTTTCCTGGGTGGATTCACCGTGGATAAAAACACGGCGGAAACAGTTTCTGCAATGGGAAAACGCTCACCTGAACACATCCCACGAGGAACGAGGACACCATGGAGCCGGAACTACAAATACTCCCTGCCCTTGTCTTTCTGCTCCTTTACGTCCAACAGCTACGTAGGCGCAGAAGATACCGGTGAGTACTGCATCTACGACACAGGGGAGGGGGGAGGAGAAAATATTACGGGCACACATACGCTACACACCCACCACCACCCTCACCCACTACAACACACACATCAATGCATAGCAATACATCACTGTTACAACCCCCAAGCCCCCCGGAAGAATGCAAAGACAAAATGAAATGATCATAAATAGTCGAATATATTGTATTATTGGCATATAAAAATATCACACATTAAAAACTAATATATACATAAATATTAAAAGTCCGATACTTTTAGCAGTCAGTGTCCGTGGACCACTGGGCCCAAATCACATGGGCAAGTCCCACACAGGATACCTGACACCAACCGAGAGAACACTGCAGGGGCATCAGATAGAAAAACTACAGGCACCTCAGGGGGAAGGGAAGGTGGGGCACCTCAGCCACATGAGTACACGACGCCAGATCCACGAGGGGCCTCCATGGCCACTGTCCCATCCTGGGGAGTGCAAAGCCACAGTTTCTCAAGTCCATACAGTGGGTGGTTTGCCCACTGTTACATCCTGGGGAGTGCAAAGCCACAGTCTCTCAAGTCCATACAGTGGGTGGCTTGCCCACTGTCCCATCCTGGGGAGTGCAAAGCCACAGTCTCTCAAGTCCATACAGTGGGTGGTTTGCCCACTGTACCATCCTGGGGAGTGCAAAGCCACAGTCTCTCAAGTCCAGACAGTGGGTGGGCTGCCCACTGTTACATCCTGGGGAGTGCAAAGCCACAGTCTCTCAAGTCCATACAGTGGGTGGCTTGCCCACTGTACCATCCTGGGGAGTGCAAAGCCACAGTCTCTCAAGTCTCTACAGTGGGTGGTTTGCCCACTGTTACATCCTGGGGAGTGCAAAGCCACAGTCTCTCAAGTCCATACAGTGGGTGGCTTGCCCACTGTACCATCCTGGGGAGTGCAAAGCCACAGTCTCTCAAGTGGATGACAGTGTCCACTGGTTCTGGAGGGGGACTGGTGCCCAGAGTGCTTCGTGCAGCCCTGCCCGACACAGATGCAGCACTGCCCCTTCCGCCAATGGGCCAGCGGTGTTTGAGATGAAGGGCCCAGTTCAGCGGTGCTTGAGATGAAGGGCCCTGTTCAGCGGTGCTTGAGACGGCGGTGCCCTGTTCAGCGGTGCTTGAGATGAAGGGCCCAGTGCAGCGGTGCTTGAGATGAAGGGCCCAGTTCAGCGGTGCTTGAGACGGCGGTGCCCAGCGGAGCGGTGCTTGAGATGAAGGGCCCAGTTCAGTGGTGCTTGAGACGGCAGTGCCCTGTTCAGCGGTGCTTGAGACGGCGGTGCCCAGCGGAGCGTTGCTTGAGATGAAGGGCCCAGTTCAGCGGTGCTTGAGACGGCGGTGCCCTGTTCAGCCGTGCTTGAGATGAAGGGCCCAGTGCAGCGGTGCTTGAGACGGCGGTGCCCAGCGAAGCGGTGCTTGAGACGGCGGTGCCCTGTTCAGCGGTGCTTGAGATGGCGGTGCCCTGTTCAGCGGTGCTTGAGATGAAGGGCCCAGTGCAGTGGTGCTTGAGACGGCGGTGCCCTGTTCAGCGGTGCTTGAGATGAAGGGCCCAGTTCAGCGGTGCCATGTTCAGCGGTGCTTGAGATGAAGGGCCCAGTGCAGCGGTGCTTGAGACGGCGGTGCCCAGCGGAGCGGTGCTTGAGATGAAGGGCCCTGTTCAGCAGTGCTTGAGACGGCGGTGCCCTGTTCAGCGGTGCTTGAGATGAAGGGCCCAGTGCAGCGGTGCTTGAGACGGCGGTGCCCGGCGGAGCGGTGCTTGAGATGAAGGGCCCAGTTCAGCGGTGCTTGAGACGGCGGTGCCCTGTTCAGCGGTGCTTGAGACGGCGGTGCCCAGCGGAGCGGTGCTTGAGATGAAGGGCCCAGTTCAGCGGTGCTTGAGACGGCGGTGCCCTGTTCAGCGGTGCTTGAGATGAAGGGCCCAGTGCAGCGGTGCTTGAGACGGCAGTGCACAGCGGAGCGGTGCTTGAGATGAAGGGCCCTGTTCAGCGGTGCTTGAGACGGCGGTGCCCTGTTCAGCGGTGCTTGAGATGAAGGGCCCTGTTCAGCGGTGCTT
The DNA here is from genome assembly GCF_031143425.1 of Pleurodeles waltl. NCBI lineage: Eukaryota > Metazoa > Chordata > Amphibia > Caudata > Salamandridae > Pleurodeles > Pleurodeles waltl. The sequence goes on along the minus strand of NC_090437.1, from coordinate 82,055,127 downwards.
GAGACGGCGGTGCCCTGTTCATCGGTGCTTGAGATGAAGGGCCCAGTGCAGCGGTGCTTGAGACGGCGGTGCCCAGCGGAGCGGTGCTTGAGATGAAGGGCCCAGTTCAGCTGTGCTTGAGACAGCGGTGCCCTGTTCAGCGGTGCTTGAGACGGCGGTGCCCAGCGGAGCGGTGCTTGAGATGAAGGGCCCAGTTCAGCAGTGCTTGAGACGGCGGTGCCCTGTTCAGGGGTACTTGAGATGAAGGGCCCAGTGCAGCGGTGCTTGAGACGGCGGTGCCCAGCGGAGCGCTGCTTGAGATGAAGGGCCCTGTTCAGCGGTGCTTGAGACGGCGGTGCCCTGTTCAGCGGTGCTTGAGATGAAGGGCCCAGTGCAGCGGTGCTTGAGACGGCTGTGCCCTGTTCAGCGGTGCTTGAGATGAAGGGCCCAGTGCAGCGGTGCTTGAGACGGCGGTGCCCAGCAGAGCGGTGCTTGAGATGAAGGGCCCAGTTCAGCGGTGCTTGAGACGGCGGTGCCCTGTTCAGCGGTGCTTGAGATGAAGGGCCCAGTGCAGCGGTGCTTGAGACGGCGGTGCCCTGTTCAGCGGTGCTTGAGACGGTGGTGCCCAGCGGAGCGGTGCTTGAGATGAAGGGCCCAGTTCAGCGGTGCTTGAGACGGCGGAGCCCTGTTCAGCGGTGCTTGAGATGAAGGGCCCAGTGCAGCGGTGCTTGAGACGGCGGTGCCCTTTTCAGCGGTGCTTGAGATGAAGGGCCCAGTGCAGCGGTGCTTGAGATGAAGGGCCCAGTTCAGCGGTGCTTGAGACGGCGGTGCCCTGTTCAGCCGTGCTTGAGATGAAGGGCCCAGTGCAGCGGTGCTTGAGACGGCGGTGCCCAGCGAAGCGGTGCTTGAGATGAAGGGCCCTGTTCAGCGGTGCTTGAGATGGCGGTGCCCTGTTCAGCGGTGCTTGAGATGAAGGGCCCAGTGCAGCGGTGCTTGAGACGGCGGTGCCCTGTTCAGCGGTGCTTGAGATGAAGGGCCCAGTTCATCGGTGCCATGTTCAGCGGTGCTTGAGATGATGGGCCCAGTGCAGCGGTGCTTGAGACGGCGGTGCCCAGCGGAGCGGTGCTTGAGATGAAGGGCCCTGTTCAGCAGTGCTTGAGACGGCGGTGCCCTGTTCAGCGGTGCTTGAGATGAAGGGCCCAGTGCAGCGGTGCTTGAGACGGCGGTGCCCAGCGGAGCGGTGCTTGAGATGAAGGGCCCAGTTCAGCGGTGCTTGAGACGGCGGTGCTCTGTTCAGCGGTGCTTGAGACGGCGGTGCCCAGCGGAGCGGTGCTTGAGATGAAGGGCCCAGTTCAGCGGTGCTTGAGAGGGCGGTGCCCTGTTCAGCGGTGCTTGAGATGAAGGGCCCAGTGCAGCGGTGCTTGAGACGGCAGTGCACAGCGGAGCGGTGCTTGAGATGAAGGACCCTGTTCAGCGGTGCTTGAGATGGCGGTGCCCTGTTCAGCGGTGCTTGAGATGAAGGGCCCTGTTCAGCGGTGCTTGAGACGGCGGTGCCCTGTTCATCGGTGCTTGAGATGAAGGGCCCAGTGCAGCGGTGCTTGAGACGGCGGTGCCCAGCGGAGCGGTGCTTGAGATGAAGGGCCCAGTTCAGCTGTGCTTGAGACGGCGGTGCCCTGTTCAGCGGTGCTTGAGACGGCGGTGCCCAGCGGAGCGGTGCTTGAGATGAAGGGCCCAGTTCAGCAGTGCTTGAGACGGCGGTGCCCTGTTCAGGGGTACTTGAGATGAAGGGCCCAGTGCAGCGGTGCTTGAGACGGCGGTGCCCAGCAGAGCGGTGCTTGAGATGAAGGGCCCTGTTCAGCGGTGCTTGAGACGGCGGTGCCCTGTTCAGCGGTGCTTGAGATGAAGGGCCCAGTGCAGCGGTGCTTGAGACGGCGGTGCCCTGTTCAGCAGTGCTTGAGATGAAGGGCCCAGTGCAGCGGTGCTTGAGACGGCGGTGCCCAGCGGAGCGGTGCTTGAGATGAAGGTCCCAGTTCAGCGGTGCTTGAGACGGCGGTGCCCTGTTCAGCGGTGCTTGAGATGAAGGGCCCAGTGCAGCGGTGCTTGAGACGGCGGTGCCCTGTTCAGCGGTGCTTGAGACGGCGGTGCCCAGCAGAGCGGTGCTTGAGATGAAGGGCCCAGTTCAGCGGTGCTTGAGACGGCGGAGCCCTGTTCAGCGGTGCTTGAGATGAAGGGCCAAGTGCAGCGGTGCTTGAGACGGCGGTGCCCTGTTCAGCGGTGCTTGAGATGAAGGGCCCAGTGCAGCGGTGCTTGAGATGAAGGGCCCAGTTCAGCAGTGCTTAAGACGGCGGTGCCCAGTGGAGCGGTGCTTGAGATGAGTGTCCAGTGCAGCGGTTCCGGCCCAGACATGGATGTCACTCGCCACCTGACATGTGGCTGGCGGGCCTTCCTGCCCATATGTCTGTTGGCTTGCGGGGCCCTCCTGGGCTGCCGTACCGGGCCTCTGGGTGTCCTCCTGCACACCTGGGATGGGGCTGGTGGGGCCCTCCTGGGCAGCTGGCCTGCTGCCGGACTTGTCGGGCGTGCTGCCCTTCCCACCCTTCCCTGGTCGTCTGTGGCCCTTTCCCACCTTTGGCAGTGTGCCAGGTGGCACCCCTCTTCCAGCCGGAGCCAGGGTAGGGATTTTGGTCCCTGGTGTCCTTGGCCTCTCGCGCCGGGCACTGGTTATCTTTGGGTGTTTTTCCGGGGGTGGGCTGGCCGTGCCTTGGCTCCTAGCAGAACTAGTTGCCCTTGAGGGTGGGGGACTCCACAGTCCTTGGACAACAGTCTTGATCGGTCCTGGTTTGGTGGTGGCTGAGGTGCTGATTGCAGTCGTATGATATGGACGGGGTGGGGGATTTGTTGGAAAGAGGTCAAGTTTGGAAAGGAAAATCAATTTGGAAAGAGAGGGACGGCTAGGTGTAGTGGGTATGGGAGTGGAGGAAGAGGATGTGGTTGTAGGAGTGTTAAGTCTGGTGTCTTTGGGTGCAGGTGCTTGGGCTGGAGGCTGTCGTGAGGTGGATGGCTGTTGGGTGGGTGGCTGCCTGCGTTTGTGTGGTTTGGAAGAGGGGGTGACAGACACACTAGGAGAGGACACAGGGGACGTGCAAATGGTAGTGGGGGTGGTGACTGCACGTGTGCGGAGTGTTCTGGTGGGTGTGCTGGTGATGGACGTAGTGGCTGAAGATGTTGTGCATGCAAGTGTGAGTGGAGACATCACAGGGAGGGAGGAGGGAGACGAGGAGGAGGGGGACACAGTGGAGGCAGTGGGTGTTGGTGTGTCTGCATGTGGATGTTGCTTGTGTGATGTGTGGTGCTTATGTCTGTCTGAGCTTCCCTTGGGTGTTGAGGTGTGTGCAGGCTGGTCTGTAGGTGTGTCAGGGATAGGCAGAGGTACAGGGGATTGGGTCTGGGTGGAGGAAGTTGGAGGGGGAGGCTAGAGACAGGGACAATTGCTGCCGTCAGTGCTGAGGCCAGAGCGTTGAACGATCGCTGATGGGCAGCCTGACCCGAATGAATGCCCTCCAGGTATGCATTACTCCGGTGCACCTCCCTTTCTTCACCCTGGATGGCATTCAAAAGGGTAGACTGCCCAACAATGATGGTCCTCAGGAGGTCAATGACCTCCTCACTGAGGGCAGCAGGGGTGACAGGGCCTGAGGTGCCTGGGCGAAGGAGATGCCCCCCTTCCTGGGTGAGCGGGCACAGGGCAAACGCTGAGGGGCTGCTGGGAGGGCGGTGCTGGTGCGCTGGGTGGCGGCTGTACCTGTTGTTGCGGGGTGCACGGATGTTGCCGCCACCACAAGGGAGCTCCCTTCAGAGGACGAGTCGCTGCCACTGACATCAGCACGAGTCCCCGCTGTGGAGCTCCCCTCACCCTCCGTCCCACTGGTGTACTCAGAGTCCGTTGCATGGCCCTCCAGGGCCATGTGGGATGCAGCTCCCTCGTGCTCCGATGCCACTTCTCCTCCGCCTGATGATGCTAATGCACACATGAACAGGAAGACCACAAAAAAGGGGGGGAGGAGAAATAAAGACATGTTGAGTGCATGGATTACCGCTACCGTTGGCGGACAAGACAGACACAGAAGCCCCCTGCACTACGCCGCGCACTTGGGGTCCACTACGCAATCCGTGGGACATGGCCTACAAGCCTATGGACGACAACTGCACACATAGATGACACAGGGCCATGGATACCTGTACTTGGCACCCTACAGAGCTGGGGGGCGGGGGCACAGGGCCATGCCTTACGGAGGGGCCTAGCCTACAGAAATCGCCCTGGCCTAGGGATATCCACAGCCCTCCTCCCCCACCCAGACACCTCCACTGCGCGCAAAGTCAGCAGAATGTATTTGTACTCACCCCCTTGTGTCTACTGTAATGTCCTCATGCGCCCATCCAAATCGGGGTAGGCCACCGCCAGGATCCGGGACATCAGGGGGTCAATTGACGACTGGCACCCCTCCTACGTTGGGAGGCCATCCCCAGCAGAGCCGCCGTCTTCCTGCTCCCGCGTCGGATGTCCTCCCACCTCTTCCGGCAGTGGGTGCCCCGTCTGTTGTGGACCCCCAGGGTCCGGATGTCCTTGGCAATGGCACGCCAAATCGCGACTTTCTGGTGGGCGCTGACCTATGTGACATGTACAGGGAGAGAAAATTTGTCATCACCTTCTGCATGCTCGATGTGAGTGGCCCCCCATCCCCACCCTTGCCATGTGGCACATGCTCTCATCTGTCGTCTGATGCATGCCTCAATCGCTCCCCTCCCCACCATCTTTCATCCACCCGACTCAACCCAGGCATTGGCCACAAAGCATGGTCCCAGTGTACTTACCTGTTGTTCTGGAGGACCGTAGAGTAGCGCATACTGGGGGAGGACCCCATCCACGAGTTTCTCCAATTCTTCAGAAGTGAAAGCAGGGGCCCTTTCCCCAGTCGCAGCAGCCATTGTCTCTTCCAGACCGAGGTCACAGCAGCACTTGCAGTGTAGGTCCTTTCCTGTGGAAGATCAGGTATCAAGTGATTAAGCTGATAGAAAATGGCGGTCACGCCCGCGGCGGTGCGTACTGCGGCGGTGCGTACCGCGACTGCCGGCGCACATCGTCATTGGCTCCTGAGACCCATAGGGTTCAATGTTAACCAATGCGGCTTTGCACCGCGGTCTTCGACCGCCTACCGCCACGGTGTCCCACGCCAGCGCATTGACCTCACATCCCATTGTCACACTTCACAGGTCAGGCAGCCGCCATTTCAAGGGCCCACATGGCTTAATTTCTACTGCGTCACACATACCTAGGCCTTGCATCAACACTCATACAAACCATTCAATGCATAGTGAATCGTGTTGTGTGCAAGCTGTGGGAACGCACCTGTGGGTTGATTGACTCTGTGCTCGCTGTTGTCCTTCCTAGGCACCGTCCGCTGGGACATGCAAGGAGATGGAGGAATCTTCCCGTGTACAGACCGCTGGTGGACCTGTCGACAATGGAGGAACGACATGTCATTCTGACACACAGGCTTGACCGAGCCACTATACATGAACTGTGTGCCCAGCTGGAGGCAGACCTGATGTCACCCATCCGCCAACCCACAGGGATCCCCCCTCTAGTGCAGGTGCTGTCAGTACTCCATTTCTTAGCAAGTGGGTCATTTCAAACAACAGTGGCCATAGCATCAGGGATGTCCCAGCCCATGTTTTCCAAGGTGTTGTCCAGAGTGTTGTCTGCCCTGCTCAAACACATGCGGAGCTACATCATGTTCCCTGAGGTGGGGGATTTGCCTACAGTGAAGGGTGATTTCTATGCCCTTGGACATATCCCCAACATCATAGGTGCCATTGATGGGACACATGTGGCTTTGGTACCCCCCAGCAGGAGTGAACAGGTGTACAGGAACAGGAAAAGTTATCATTCCATGAATGTACAGATGGTGTGTTTGGCTGACCAGTACATCTCCCATGTTAATGCCAAGTTCCCTGGGTCAGTGCATGACGCCTACATCCTGCGGAATAGCAGCATCCCGTATGTGATGGGTCAACTCCAGAGGCACCGGGTGTGGCTATTAGGGGACTCTGGTTACCCCAACCTGTCCTGGCTACTGACCCCAGTGAGGAATCCCTGGACCAGGGCAGATGAACGCTACAATGAGGCCCATGGGCGGACTAGGAGGGTGATCGAACGCACCTTTGGCCTCCTGAAGGCCAGGTTCAGGTGCCTCCATATGACAGGTGGATCCCTAATGTACTCACCAAAGAAGGTGTGCCAGATCATCGTGGCCTGCTGTATGCTTCACAACCTGGCTTTGCGACGCCAGGTGCCTTTTCTGCAGGAGGATGGTCCATATGGTGGTGTTGTAGCAGCAGTGGAGCCTGTGGAGAGTGAAGAGGAGGAAGCCGAAGAGGACGACATAGACAACAGGAACACAGTAATAGAGCAGTATTTTCAATGACACACAGGTAAGAGTAGACACCGGCATATTACATTTACCTAAAGACTCCTACCTCTCTACTGTCTGACTTTTTCCCCCAGTGTATGGTAACAGTGTTGTGACTTTCCCTTCCGATTTCAGAGCTGTGGGCCCCACTGCGTGACATCTGCTTTGTTTCCCCATGGACTACAGCTGTGCGACAGCGGTTTGTTGGCATCACAATGTGAATAAACATTTTGGCACTGTCATGTCTAATACATTTGTTAAAATCACAGACAGACTCCAGATTGTTTATGTGCAATAAGTGTGTTTATTCAAGTGCTCTAATTTGGATGGGTGGTTGCAAATCGGTGAGGGGTGATGGTGGAGGATTGTCCATGGCAGAGTCCAGACTATCAGTATCACAGGTGCATTGTCCAAATGCCTGTGGAAAGTGGAGCAGGGGCAGTTTAAAGTTGGACAGGGTGACAATGTGGGACAGTGGGATGACAATCAGGGCGGTATCCTTTGCTGGCGGGGGTCTTGACATGTTACTCTGTCTTCTTCCTGGATCTCAGGGCCCGCTTGCGGGGTGGTTCTCCTTCTGCAGGGGGTGGGGTTCTGGTGGCCTGTTGGTCTTGTGTCGGGGCCTCCTGTCCACTAGCGCCGGCGGAGGTGGTAGCCAGTTCTTGGTCCATGCTAGTGACAGGGGCCCTTTGAGGTGCCACAGTGTTCCGCAATGTGGTGATTAACTCATTCAGGGCCACTACGATGGTACCCATGGCGGAACTGATGTTTCTTAGTTCCTCCCTGAACCCCATATACTGTTGCTCCTGCAGAAGCTGGATTTCCTGAAACCTGGCCAGGACCGTCGCCATCGTCTCCTGGGAGCGGTGGTATGCTCCCATGATGGAGGAGAGGGCCTCGTGGAGAGTGGGTTCCCTTGGCCTGTCCCCCCCCTGTCGCACAGCAGCCCTCCCAGTTCCCCTGTTTCCCTGGGCCTCCGTCCCCTGGACCGTGTGCCCACTACCACTGCCCCCAGGTCCCTGTTGTTGTTGGGGTGGTGGGTTAACCTGGGTTCCCTGTAGTGGTGGACACACCGCTGATTGACGTGTCCTGGGGACAGAGGTATGGGCCCGCAGGGTGGGTGCTGTGCTGGTGTTCCCAGAGGGGGGAAGGTCTGCTGTGGCCTGTGACTGTCTGAGGGGAACCGACTGTCCCGAGGTCCCCGATGGACCAGGCTGGTCATCTAGATCCAGGGAGACAGAGCTGCTGTCATCACTGTGGGCCTCTTCTGGGGGTGGAGTGGACATTTGTGGACCCTCCTGCGCGGTGACCTGGCGTTCGGGTCCTGCAGGGGTATAAAAGTATGGTTATTGCTTCTGTGTGTGCCAATGGCGTGATATGGGTGGGTGCCCGTGTACCCCAGTGCTGGCATTCCTTTGTGGGGGCTGTTGTGACGGTGATTTGGGGGAAGGCGGGATAGGTATGTGCATTGGGCATGCTTTGGTGATGGGTGTCCATGCTTTGGGGCCGCATGCAGGGCTACGTTTTGGGATGGGTGGGTTGTGATGGTGAGACATTTGCAAGGGGTAGTTGTGATGGGGGTGGGGGTGAGGGTGGGGGTATGAGTTGGCATGCAGGTGGGGTGGGGGGATGAAGTAGTGAAGATGAGACTTACCAGAGTCCATTCCTCCACCGACTCCTGCTAGGCCCTCAGGATGCAGGATGTTCAAGACTTGCTCCTCCCATGTTGTAAATTCTGGGGGAGGAGGTGGGGGTCCGCCGCCAGTCCGCTGTACCGCGATGTTGTGCCTTTGATACCATGGAACGCACCTTCCCCCGTAGGTCGTTCCACCTCTTCCTGATGTCGTCCCTATTTCTTGGGTGCTGTCCCATAGCGTTGACCCTGTCGACTATTCTGCTCCATAGCTCCATCTTCCTGGCAATGGTGGTGTGCTGCACCTGTGTCCCGAACAGCTGGGGCTCTACTCGTACAATTTCCTCCACCATGACCCTGAGTTCATCATCTGAGAACCTGGGGTGTCTTTGAGGTGCCATGGGGTGGTGTGGGTGATGTGTGGGATGGATTGTGTGGTGCTAAGTGTGGTGATGTGTGAAGTGCGTGCTAATATTGCAGGGTGACAGTGAATTGGGCGTCTGGGTGCTCGGATGTCTTTTCTCTGTGCATGTTCACGAATCTCTAGGAGTGGAAGTTTGTGGGTGATGTGGGTGTGTGTTTTATATTGTATTGGGTGTGTGGGAGTGGTGTGTGTATGTGTATCAGGTGTGTGTATTTCGAATTGGCCAATGTGGTAGTGTTTTGTACGAGTATGTGTATTTCGACCGCGGCGGTGTGTACCGCCAATAGAATACCGCGGTTGAAAGACCGCTGCGTGGATTCGTGGGTCGTAATGGCATGGGCGTATTTCTGTTGGCGTGACGGTGGAGGTTTGGTCATCACCAGTTTATCGCTGACCTTTGGTGTGGCGGACTTTTGTGGGTGTCGGTATTTTGGCGGTTTGCCTGTTGTGGGTCAGAATGACCGTGGCGGTCTACTGCGACCGCGGCGGTGTTATGGCGGTCTTCTGTCTGGCGGTAAGCGCATTTTACCGCCGAGGTTGGAATGACCACCATAGTCTCTTTAAAGACACAGGGGGTCATTCCGACCCTGGCGGTCCATGACCGCCAGGGCCGGGGACCGCGGAAGCACCGCCAACAGGCTGGCGGTGCTTCCTGGGCCATTCTGCCGCGGTCAGAAAAGGGGAACCAGCGGTTTCCCGACGGTTTTCCCCTGGCCCAGGGAATCCTCCCGCCGCCATGGGGATTCCGACCCTCTTCCCGCCATCCCGTTCCTGGCGGTAGGATGGCGACAACGGGTGTCATGGGGCCCTTGGTGGCCCCTGCACTGCCCATGCCACTGGCATGGGCAGTGCAGGGGCCCCCTAACAGGGCCCCATAATGATTTTCAGTGCAGGGGCCCCCAAACAGGGCCCCATAATGATTTTCAGTGTCTGCATTCGGAGCCGGCTTCATCGTTGCTGGGTCTTTCCCGCTGGGCCGGCGGGCGGCCTTTTGCAGTCGCCCCCCGGCCCAGCGGGAAAGCCAGAATGGCCGCCGCGGTCTTTTGACCGCGGTGCGGTCATTCGGCGGTTCCCGCCAGGCGGGCGGCGAAAAATGTCATGGAACGCAAAGCAGAACCCAAAGTTGCTGCGCTGTGTTTCCAGACAGGGAGAGAGAGCAGGAAACCACCATATCTACAGAGATATGGCACTATCCACCTCTCTCCCTAGTGCTAACACAGAATCATGAAGCGTAGCACCACACACACAGAAAAGTTTGCCGCTAGTGCAAGCTTATGCAAGATCAGATTGGGACAGAATACAGGGCCGGGCAAAAATTAAAAGTGACCCCCATCAGTGAATTAGATATCTTCAAAAGTGCTTCGTGATTTCAAATTGAGGCATTTGTGAGGTATTTTTGAACTTGTAAATAGATGCTGTGTATGTTTTTGGTGCAAGGTATGGAAGACTGCATGGATTTGAGCTTGCTAAAAGTTTGTTTTAATATCAGGGAAATAAACAGTAAAAATCAGCCCAGCAGACTATAAAATTAACCCCAAAACAGCTAAAAAACGGCCCATACACTGACCTGTCAGACCAGCCCGTCCGGCACTGCCTGATTGCCCTAAATGCCTTTCCGTCCCTGAGGGTACGTGTGTGATGTCTAGCTTCGGTATTGTATTAAAAGGGTATTCTTCCAGTACACAATACTATGCCTAGTTAAATTTTAAAACTTTACCTACGTCAGCTGTATGCAGTATAGTGTAGCACACATGCAAAGTGGAAAGAGGTATGAGAAATAAAAGCATTTCTTCTTTTAACACATGCTTCAAAATAGCATTATTTTTTGGTGTAAACCCTGTCTACTATTGTTAGTAGATAGGGCTTTGCATCAAAACCATGAGTGGCCCACATACCACTCATGGAATGCTCCCTTGATGCAGAGTAATCAAAAGCAGTGCTGCTTTGCATTATTTTCATGCAACTTTCCAGCACAAAACAAGTTTTGCACTGGAAAGTAATAAAAAAAAACACATTGTTCTTTGTGACGCAAACCAGCGCAAAATGTTTGTGAATCTGGACCTCAGCCATGAGAGTGTTTTTATATAAACCTGTTTTTGTTAAATGGTCTCATCTTGAAGCCTTGATGCGTCAGACAAAATTCCATTTAAGATACCTTACAGCTAGATTTTTCGGTCTCCAGTTTTAAGTGGTAAAGCATGATTTAACTGTAGCGATGGAGATTAAATAAAGTGGTTAAAACCTATTTACAATGCTTTAAATGTCTGCAGTTGCACTTTTTTTTACATCAGTAGGCGCCAAAGCACTGCCAGTGTAAGCAGGGAGTGGGCATTAGAGTACTTACTGAAGCAAAAATCTTTTACTAATTCCAGTGTTTAATTTCTGGTGGGTGGGAAAGGGCCACTGGCACTTATCTTTGGAGAATGGGAGCATCAGTGAATCAACACTGATTTATATAGATTTTAGTTATTGTGATAGGCCAGTGCTTCTTAAACTTTGACTTCTGTGGTCCCCCACTTAATCATAACTGGAATCAGGGAACCCCCAGAGAAACATTATTGTAAATAGTGAACCCCCACTGAAGTATTACTGGAACCCGGGGACCCTGCCTTAGGCAATTTGGATGATTTGAACCTCAAACAATACACAAAAATACAGAAACAAGCATTCATCAAAGAAAAACACAAATTATTAATTATTTTATTTAGTTCACAAATATTTAAAAAAATTGATTTCATTTTAAGTGGAAGCTTGGGACCTTTTCAATTCAACTGAGGGCACTTTGTCCCTCAATATGACATTGGCGGTAAATCCCACTTACCGCTATGCTGACTGCCGCCAGCATACCGCTGCAGCAGCGGATATCTGTTCACCATATTATGACACACACACACCAATCCGTCACTATACAGCCACACACACACACAAGTCTGCCACACCAAAGGTCAGTGATAAACTGGCAGTATCAAAACCCACACCGTTATGCCAACAGAACAAAGCCCACAACAATATGATCCACGAGTCACCAATACACCATTGGCGGTACATACCGCCGTGCTCAAAATACACACACACATACAAAACAACACCACATTGGACAATTCAAACTACACACACCTGGCACCCATATACACACCACACCCACACCACTATAAAACACACACCCACACTACCCACAACCCTTTACGAATACAAACCATTGCCAACAGAGAGAGGCAGGAAGACAGCTTACACACCAGAGCCACATACCACCATCACCTATACACCACCAACGCAACTTACATCACACACCCCAACACATCACCCTACACACCCTCACCCACACCACTCACACAACACCCATGGCACTACAACGACACCCCAGATTCTCTGAGGAGGAGCTAAGAGTCATGGCAGAGGAAATCATCTGGGTAGAGCCACAGCAATTTGGAGCACAGGTGCAGCAGATCCATTTCTAGGAAGATGGAGCTATGGTGGAGGATCGTGGACAGGGTCAACGCCGAGGGACAGCAACCCAGAACAAGGGATGACATCAGGAAGAGGTGGAATGACCTACGGGGGAAGGTGCGTTCCATTGCAGCAAGACACCAGCTCTCAGTACAGAGGACTGGCGGTGGACCCCCACCTCCTCCCCGACAATTAACAACATGGGAGGAGCAAGTTTTGGCAATCATGCATCCTGAGGGCCTGGCAGGAGTACCAGGAGGACTGGACTCTGGTAAGTCAACTCACTTTTACTATCATCCCCCCACCAGCATGCCATCACATACCTCAAACCCACCCTCAGTCCCATCACTCCACCACCTCCCACACACCCCACCATCACAACCCACTCATCCCAATGCCAAGCCCAGCATGCACTACCAATGCATGGACACCACTCACAGACCTGCATGGACACCTATCACTAAAGCATGCACAATAGAGAATCACCTAGCCCACCACATAACAACTCACACAAGGAAAAGCTCCCAGGGCAATAACAACCATAGAGTGTAACCCACCCATGCACAATATGTCACACACTGAAATAATAAAACTGCATATGCATCCCCACTGGTATCCCAGCCAATGACACCGGAGAAGAGGTGCCAGCAAAATCCAGTCCCCCCACAGAAGAGGCCCACAGTTATGACAGCGACTCGGCTCGCCTGGATCTGGATGACCAACCTGGCCCATCAGGGACTTCCCAACAGTCTGTTACCCAGGCACAGTCCCACACCACAGAGCCTCCCCCCTCAGGAAAGACCACCACAGCACCCAGCAGTGTGCCCATACCTCTGTCCCCAGGACACGTCAATCAGCAGTGTGTCTACCACTACAGGGACCCCAGGGCACACCGCTAACCCAAGACAATCAGGGACCTGAGGTCAGTGGCAGTGGGCACACGGTTCAGGGGAAGGAAGCACAGGACAACAGGGAAGCTGGGAGGACTGCAGTGCGCCACGGGAGGATAGGCCCAGGGAACGGCTCCCCAGGAGGCACTCACCCCGATCCTGGGAGCATACCAACATTCCCAGGATACACTGGGCCAGATCCTGGACAACGTGCAGGAGAACAGGTGGCTGCAGGAGGGACAAATACCAGGGGATCAGGGAGGTCTTGAAGGCCATTGACACCACCCTGGTCTCCATTGCAGGGGTGCTGCAGACATGCCCAACATTATGAGGGAGGCAGTGTCACACCAGTGGGCCCCTGCCACTAGCCAGACTACTGAACAGCCCTCCACCTCCGCTTCCACTAGTGGACAGGAGGCCCCGCCACAGGACCAACAGGCCACCAGCACCCCACCCCCTGCAGAAGGAGAACCACCCCACAAACGTTCCCTCGATCCAGGCAGAAGCCAGAGACTATTGTCAAGACCCCTGCCAGGAAATAAGATTCTCCTGATTGTCACTCTTGTGTCCCACTCTGTCACTCTGTCCACCTTGAACTGCCATTGCTTCCCTTCCTATGCCCCCTTGGACAATGCACCTGTGCTACAAATATACTGGATTCTACCCTGGACTTTCCTCCATCATCAACCCAGCCCATTTCACTTCCCACTTTTCTTCAGAGCAGTGCAATAAACACACTTTGAAAAAAGTATGGAGTATGTCAAATGATTTAAGTATGTATTTGTTTAACAAGGTTTAAACATTGCAATTCAGCTGTACAGTAATGTATACATAGGAAAGTCATGTAGTTGTCTGCAGTGAACACATAAGGAGCAATAGTGGGGCACCAATATCTGCAAAAACAGTTGCCAAAGGGTTCAGTGAGTGGGCATAGAAGTGGGAATTCACAGCCTGCCAGTGACAATGTCAAACACAAAACTTTCAATGAAATGTGAAGTTCCACTGTCTTACCTGTGTGTCATTGGAAGTATTGTCTTATCACTGCAGTTCTGTTGTCCTCATCCTCATCCTCTGCCTCCTCATCTTCACTGTCCACAGGGTCCACATCTGCCACACAGCCTCCTCCTCCTGCAGAAAAGGCACATGGCGTCTCAAAGCAAGGTTGTGCAACATGCGGCATGCCATGATTATCTAGCAGACCTTCTTGGGTGAGTAGCACAGGGATCCACCTGCTAGATGGAGGCACCGAAACCTGGCCTTCAGGAGGCCGAAGGTACGTTCTATTATCCTTCTTGTTCACCCATGTGCCTCATTGTAACGTTCCTCTGTCCTTGTCCTGGCATTCTTCACAGGGGTCAGTAGCCATGAGAGATTGGGGTAACCAGAGTCACCTGCAAATATCGAGGGACAACTGTTAACCACACACTATGCCATATGGACCACACCATACCCATACACCAACATCCATTGGGTGGGAACCAGGGCTTACCTATTAGACACACCCTGTGCCTCTGTGGTTGGGCCATCACATTTGGGAATCTGCTATTCCTCAGGATAAAAGCATCATGCACCGAGCCTGGATATTTAGCATTGACATGGAAGATGTACTGGTCCACCAAACACACCATCTGCACATTCATCGAGTGAAAACTTTTTTGATTTCTGAAGACCTGTTCATTCTGGCGGGTGGGGTACAAATGCAATATGTGTTCCATCAATCGCCCCAATTATGCTGGGAATATGTCCCATTGCATAGAAGTCAGCCTCCACTTGGGGGAAAACAATGTAGCTGCACATGTGTTTAATCAGGGCAGACAACACTCTGGTCAGCACTATTGTGAACATTGGCTGTGACATTCCTGCTGCCAAAGCCCACTGTCACTTGGAAAGAACCATTTGCCAAGAAATGGAGCACTGATAGCACTTGCACAAGAGAGGGGATCCCAGTGGGGTGACGGATAGCAGCTATCAGGTCAGGCTCCAATTGGGCACACAGCTCCGTGATTGAAGCCCTGTCAAGTCTGTAGGTGTGGATAATGTGCCTGTCCTCCATTGTTGCCAAGTCCACCAGGGGGCTGTACACAGGGGGATTTCTCCATCTCCTATTCATCCGCAGCAGTTGCAATCTATGGGGCAAAAGAGTGATGAGCTGGCCATAATCTGTACATTGTAGCCACTACGGTTCAATGCATGATGGGATTTTTTAATGTATTAGTGGCATATGTCTTGAATGTACAATTGTGATCTGTGACGCACTTATGATCCATGGTCTACCCCACCCTATATGGAGGGACAGGTGGAAGTGAGGTAATTCAGCAGAACTACTCCTCATTAGTTATTATTGGGCCCTATGGGGTACAGTGGCCAATGGTGATGTACGCCAGCGGTGACGGTATGCACCGCCGCGGACGTCACCACCATTTTCTATCTGTTCACTCACTTGGTACCTGACCTTCAACAGGAGAGGACCTACACTGCATGTGCTGCTGTGATCTGTGTCTGGAACCTACCATGGGCCATGTGACTGGGGAAAGGGTCCCTGCTTGGAGAGACTAGTGGATGGGGTGTGCACGGAGTGGTGTGTGTGAAGGCCTCATGTGGGGGGGGGTTGGTGGATGGGCCCTGGGCAGCGTGCAGCATGTATGCTGGGCCATGTCTGTGTGTAAGGGGATGAGAGGGCTATGGTGGGCCATGAGTGTAACCAGGCAGGATGGCCTAAATAATACCTTTTCCTGTGTATAGTTACTCTGCAGTTCAGTGCCCATCAAAAGAACGGTAATTGGCGTTCCATCGCCAAGGACGTGCGGACCCTGGGGGTCTACGGCAGGTCGAGCACCCACTGTCGGAAACGGTGGAAGGACCTGAGATGCTGGGCCCAGAGGACGGCGGAGGCCCAGCTGGGGATGGCCTCCTAACGAGGAAGGGGTGCCAGTCGAACCCTGACTCCCCTGATTGCCCGCATACTGGCGGTAGCCTATCCAGGGCTGGATGGGAATTTGGGGGCATCACAGCAGCAACAAGGGGGTGAGTACAGTGCCCATCATTACGAATTATGCCTGGTGGGGTAGTATCTGGGTGAGGGAAGTGTGCCTGTGGGTGCCCCTAGGCCAGGGCTGGCATTGCAGTGTAGGTCCCATGTTGGGCAGGGTTCTGATATTCCTCCAACCTAGCTAGTAGGCATCCACTACTGGGCAGGGGTGAGTCAGTCCCAGGTATGCTGCAGTGGGGGGTATGTGTCCCTCCCCATGCCCTGGTGACTAGCATTGTTACTGGTAGTGCATTGCATAGTGCATAGGGTTGTTCCCTGTGTGTGAGGGTGCTGTGTACGCCAACGGTGGTGTTGGTGCAGCCATTGACCAAGTTTATCCTTTGTCTATTCCCCCCCGTTTTGTTTTGTCATCCTGTCCTTATGTGCATTAGCATCATCTGGCGGAGAAGCAGAGGTACTGGGGGGGAGGGAGCTGCATCCCATAGGACCCAGGAGGCAGAGTCCACGAACGCTGAGGGCACCAGTGGGACGGAGGGCGAGGGGAGCACCATGGCGGAAATTGGAGGGGACAATTCGGACATGGATACCTCCTCCGATCGAAGCTCCCTGGTGGTGGCGGACACCTCTGTGCCCACCCCAGCTACAGGTAGAGCCGCCACCCCCGTACCAGAACCGCCCTCCCAGCAGCCCCTCAGCGAGTTGCCCCTGCACGCTCACCTGGGAGGGTGGGCATCTCCTTCGCCCCAGGCACCTCAGACCCTGACCCAGTTAGCCCTGCTGCCCTGAGTGAGGAGGCTATTGACTTCCTGCGATCCATCTCTGTTGGGCAGTCAACCATTGTGAATGCCATCCAGGGGCTGGCAGCCCAAATGCAACAGTCAAATGCATTTCTGGAGGGCATTCACACTGGTTTGGCGGTCCAACAGAGATTAATCCAGGCTCTGGCCTCCTCTCTGATGGCAGCCATTGTCCCTGTTTCAACCCTTTCCCCTCCAACCTCCTCTACCCAATCCCATTCCCCTCAACTCCAACCTATCCCAAACCCACAGACAGATGAGCATGCATATAAGACAACACACAAGAGTGGCACAGGCAAACACAGGCACCACGCATCATCCCACAGGCACTCACACAAACACCATCCAGATGCAGACATACCAACATCCACTTCCTCCATTGTGGCCTCCTCCTCCTCCTCCTCCACCTCCCTCCCATTTGCATTGACACTCACACCTGCATGCACTACATCCTCATCCACTACCTCCATCACCAGCATACCTATCAGAACACACACCTCACTGGCAGTCACCACCCCAACAACCATGCACACGTCCCCTGTGTCCTCTCCCACTGTGTCTGTGCCCTCTCCTCCCAAAGTACACAAATGCAAGCACTCGGACACCCAACAGCCATCCACCTCACAACAGCATCCAGCCCATGCACCTGCACCCAAACACAGCAGACACCTCCTACAACCACTCCCTCTTCCTCCACTCTCAGATCTCCCTCTTCCCGCCCCAATGTCCCTAAGCAGCTTTTCTTTTCCACCATTGACCTCTTCCCTACCCTTCCACCCCCATCCTTCACGTCTGGCCAGGGTGTGTAAAATCCAGGCAAGCACCTCAGCCACCCAGTCCACGGGCCCAGTAGTGTCCCCAGCAACTCGAGGTGGGAAGGGTTCTCGGGCACCAGGCAGCCACACAGAAAGAGTGTCTGCCCCAGGTGCTGCCAGGAAGGTCAAGGTGCTACCCCTAGCTGCTACAGTGAAGGTAAAGATGCTGCCAAGAGGAGCAAGGAGCCATCCCCAGATGCTGCCAAGAGGAGCAAGGAGCCATCCCAGCTGCTGCCAAGAGGACTAAAGAGCCATCCCCAGCTGCTGCCAAGAGGAGCAAGGAGCCATCACCAGCTGCTGCCTGGAAGGGCAAGGGGCTTGCACCCGCAGACAGAAAGCACAAGGGGCCTGGTGCTGGGACTCAGTCGGAGCCCCCATCACCAACCAACGTGGTGCAGCTGTCTGAGGCCGCAGGGGATGGGCAGGAGCTTTCTCCCCCACACCACCACCAGCATCACCAGCACCACCAGCAGCAGTGGGCAGCCGTCCGAGGCTACAGGGGATGGGCAGGAGCTTCCCCTCACAACCACCAGCAGCAGCACCAGCACCACCACCAGCTAAAATGCAAGGACAACACAAATAGATATAAGTGAGTGTAATAAGATAAAAAAAAGTTATAATATGTGCATCAAATCTGAAACTATATACATATTTATAAATCAAGGGACACTGCCCAGTCCTCAATGTTCATGGGTCACAGGGCCATATCACAAAGTCCAAGGCCCCACTTGCAACATCACGGAGAGAACACTGCAGGGGCATCAGTTGGAAAATAGGCAGGCACCTTAGGGGGACGGGGAACTCCTTTTACTTCTACACTCAGGAACATCACCTGTGGCTTACCTCAAGGATCCTCCTTCAGCCCAACCCTGTTCAACATCTACATGACCCCCTCGCAGACATTGTCACATCCTACAGACTCATTATAGTTTCCTACGTTGACGACTTTCAACTAATCCTCTCACTCACCAAAGACCCCCACAAAGCCAAAACCAACTTCCTCAACACCATGACCAACGTTGTAACATAGATGAAAAACAGCTGACTCAATCTAAACACCAACAAAGTGGAGGTACTGATCTTCGGGAAGATCACCTATGTATGGGACCACAGCTGGTGGCCAGCAGAACTCAGACCAACGCCCTCTCCATCAGACCACGCACTAAACCTCAGCATCATCCTTGACTGCCAACTATCCATGAATTAACATGTAAACTCAGTCACCTCCTCCTTCTTATACATCCTCTATATGCACCGCTGAATCTTCAAATGGATCCATACCAACACTAGAAATCAGTCATCCATGCCCTGATCGCCAGCTGCCTCGACTATGGCAACACACTCTACCCCGGAGTGTTCTCCCAGCTACTTAAAAGACTCCAGACTCAACAAAATACCACAGCCAGACTCATCCTCAACCTCACCAAGCGCTTAAGCATCACCCACACCTCAGGAACCTCCACTGACTCCCCGTCCAGAAGAGATGCCAATTCAAAATCCTCAAAACTCAAATACAGGGCTCTCCACAATCTAGGGCTGTCCTACATCAACTATCGACTAAGCTTCTACGACCCAGCAAGAAAACTAAGCTCTGCCTCGCTAAATCTCACGCACATGCCCTGGATCCATCACAGCCCCAGCAGAGGCCGCTCCTACTCCTACACAGGAGCCAAGTACTGGAACAGCCTGCCCCTCAACCTCCGAACAGCTCCCTTCCTGGAAGACTTCAGAAGGAGACGCAAGACATGGCTTTTCGTCAGAGACACAACACCCTCAGTGCCCAGATACCCTTAGGGGTAATAATGCTGCACTTTACAAATGCTATGATTGATTGCTTGAATGATATATATATTCCAAAAAAACAAAAGGTTACAGCTACGTTATAGTTAGGGGTTATTATAATAGTACCCTAGTACACAACACATGTAAATTACACAAACATTAGAAATACCACAGTTGTAGTCACTTATTTTACTCAGTCATTAAAATATTATTTGCCTAAATTACAGTACCAGGCAAAGCATTATCTAAAATTGAAACATACATCATACACTTCTGTGGAACAATCTAGTCAGATCCGCGAAGCCAAGTGCTGCCTAAAGCAAAAGACAAACAACCCAGGACTGGTTTCACCCTATCTATCAGCTCACAAGCCATGTACACTTTGGTTTCAGTGACACAGTGAGCACAGGACCCACATGTGAACATACCCAAGCCACTTGCAGCGGTATGTAAACTTGAACTCAGGCAACTCAGGACCATTTTCACTGTATTTATAGGGTCAACAGCCGGGTCCACTTTGCACTGAGCATGAGAGCCACGTCTGGCACCCTTGGAATGCGCATTGTCTGCAGTCCAGACAGTGCCCATTCTGAGGGGGCTGGCAGGGAGCCTTGCACTGCCCATGCCATGCGCAGTGCAGGGGCCCCCCTGTGGACCCCAGCACTGGCTTTCCGCTAGCCTTTTCATGGTGAGGACCCCACAATTTAAAGGCTGGTGGAAAGAGGACTCGTGATCAGCATGGCGGTGCTGAACTCAGCGCTGCCATGGCTGACCACCCCATCGGGAACTATGTTCCTGGAGGTGGCCTCCTGGCGGTCCGTGCGCCTGGGTTCTAATCTGCTGGTGGGACGGCCAGGAGTGCAGAAGCCAGACTGCCATCGCTGGTCTGGTGGTATTAAGTCTGCCAGATTGGTAATGAGGCCCTAAATGTATAATGTCTTATGTCCCTGAACTGGACTCAGCTGTTACCAACTTTCTAAATAGCCTGGTGTGAGTGAATTGCAACTTCTCTGATCTAAGGGCATGGGAACATTTTATGAGCTCAGATACTGTTGCTGGCAACAGATGGTTTTAGTAGAGAAGCTATGAATAGTCCTCTGCTCAGAAAACATCTAAAGAGACACTGGAATAAGCCTTTAAGGATATTACCATGCAGATCATGATTTCCTAACAAAGGGGGTCATTCTGACTTTGGCGGGCGGCGGAGGCCGCCCGCCAAAGTCCTGCCGTCAGAATACCGCTGCGCGGTCAAAAGACCGCAGCGGTAATTCTGAGTTTCCCGCTGGGCTGGCGGGCGACCGCCAGAAGGCCGCCCGCCAGCCCAGCGGGAAACCCCCTTCCATGAGGATGCCGGCTCCGAATGGAGCCGGCGGAGTGGAAGGGGTGCGACGGGTGCAGTTGCACCCGTCGCGATTTTCAGTGTCTGCTTGGCAGACACTGAAAATCTTGGTGGGGCCCTGTTAGGGGGCCCCTGCAGTGCCCATGCCATTGGCATGGGCACTGCAGGGGCCCCCAGGGGCCCCACGACACCCGTTACCGTCAGCCAGGTTCTGGCGGTCAAAACCGCCAGAACCAGGCTGGCGGTAAGGGGGTCGGAATCCCCATGGCGGCGCTGCCTGCAGCGCCGCCATGGAGGATTCCCTAGGGCAGCGGGAAACTGGCGGGACACCGCCGGTTTCCCGTTTCTGACCGCGGCTGTACCGCCGCAGTCAGAATGCCCATGGATGCACCGCCAGCCTGTTGGCGGTGAATCCGCGGCACTCTGCCCTGGCGGTAGTCAACCGCCAGGGTCAGAATCAGGCCCAAAATATTGAAAACCTAAATAACATGATACAAAAATAGTGTGTCAAACATATTGTGCAAAAAAATATCATTTTCCTATACTTATAATTGAAAATATAAAAATATAGGAAAAAATATAGTTTTACACTGATATAAAAAAATAGACAAAATGATTGTTTTTTAAAATATATATAGTTAAAAATAGTAAACATTAAAAATTAAAATGTAACAGTAAAATAGTGTAAATTAAATATATTAAAACAATATAAAAATATATATAAATGTACACTTATTTAAACAAACACACACACATATACTTGTATGTGTGTGTTTATTTACACATAATGTTTAACTATTATTATAATAATTTTAATTTATTTATACTTTATTTTTTAATTTAATAATGTAACAAGTATAAATACAATAAATCAAAAACCATAAAAAATATTTTCAGATTTTTTTTAAAAAAAGTAACAATTATAAAAAATACATTTGACTAAAAATCTATTATTTATTACAAACATTACTAATTAATTTTAAACAAACAAAAACATAATAATAATAATAACATAATCTTAAACAATAGAAAATAAACCTATTCATTTCTAGGAATAATACATTTAGGGCCTCATTACGACTCTGGCAGTCTGAAGACTGTAAGGGCAGCGTAGGTGGTCGGACTGCCGCTAATGTGGCGGTCCGACAGCCACATTACGACCGTGGCGGTTATGCCATTGTCGGACCACCAGCACTGCCAGTTTACCTCCACAGGAGGGACTTGCGGTGCTGTCGGTCCTAATCAGCCATGGCCGCACTGCTTGCAGCACTTCTGCGCCGATGATTACATGGCGAGGGCTAACCCCAACTAAAGGCTGGCGGAGACAGGGTGCAGGGGGCACTTGGCATGGCCAGTGCAGGGCCCTCCCTGGCCAGCCCCATTGTGATGTTCACTGTCTGCTTTGCAGAGAGCGAACATCGCAACAGGTGCTGGTGCACCCTACGCACAACAGCATTGCCCGCGGCTCTATTATGAGCTGAAGACAATGCAGTTGTGGGTTTCCCACTGGGCCAGCCGGCAGAAACATGGTTTCCACCCGCTGACCCAGCAGGAAACTCTTAATGTGGCCCACATGAAGGCTGCATTGGTGGCAACTTGCCCGTCAGGACTTCGGTGGAAGGTGTAATCTGTCTGCAAAGTCGTATTTACCCCGTTAATCTTCCCACTCCACTCAGTGCAATAATAGAGAAAGTGCTGGACTCAGGAGGGGCAGAGCTTACTCTTTCTACTCCAGTCTGTGCAACAGTAGGGAAAGCATTGAACTCCGGAGGGATATCATTTTGTATTCCCACTCCACTCTGTGCAACACTAGGGGAAGCATTGGACTCAGGAGGGTTAAAACTTACTATTTCCACTCCAGTCTGTGCAACAGTAGAGAAAGCGATGGACTCAGGAGGGGTACAAATTAATATTTCCACTCCAGTCTGTGCAACAGAAGAGAAAGCATTGGACTAAGAAGGGGTCAAATTTACTATTCCCACCCCAGTCAATACAACAGTAGGGATAGCATTGGACTCAAGAGGGGTAAAATGTGCTATTTCCACTCCAGTGTGTGCAACAGTAGGGAAAACATTGGACTTAGGAGGGGTAAAATTTACTAGTCCCATTCCAGTCGGTGCAACAGTAGTAAAAACATTGGACTCAGGAGGGGGAAAATGTACTATTCCCACTCCCGTTGGTGCAACAGTAGGGAAAGTGTTGGACTCTGGAATGCTAAACTGTATTAATCCCACTCCAGTCAGTGTAACAGTTGGGAAAGCACAGGACTCAG
The DNA here is from genome assembly GCF_031143425.1 of Pleurodeles waltl. Classification (NCBI taxonomy): domain Eukaryota; kingdom Metazoa; phylum Chordata; class Amphibia; order Caudata; family Salamandridae; genus Pleurodeles; species Pleurodeles waltl. The sequence continues at coordinate 82,032,290 of NC_090437.1, read as the reverse complement.
GATGGGTAAAATGTACTATTCCCACTCCAGTCAGTGCAACAGCAAGGAAAACATTGGACTCAAGAGGAGGAAAATGTACTATTCCCACTCCAGTCAGTGCAATAGTAGGGTAAGCGTTGGACTAAGGAGGGCTAAAATGTACTATTCCCACTCCAGTCGGTGCAACAGTAAGGAAAGCGTTAGACACATGAGGAGTAAAATTTACTATTCCCACTCCAGTCTGTGTAACAGTAGGGAAAGTACTTTACCTCAAACACGTACTTTATTTTAGTACGAGTATTAATTTCACAAAATTATAAAACTTTTAACCAGAAATTAAATATAAAAAATCAACAAATTCAAATAGTTATAATTTTCTAAAATAACTAATAAGGACAAGGTGTTATTTAATAAGTATTTCATTAAATTCCCACACTAGAATCACACATTAAACATATATATAAATTAAAACATTATAATATTTACAAAATGTACATAATAATTTAACAATTAACCCCTTCGCTGCCAGGCCTTTTCCCCCTCAGGTGCAAAGCCTTTTTTTGGCTGTTTAAGCAGTTCGCGCATAGGCCCTTGCCAAATTTGTGTCCTTTTTTTCCAACATACTAGGGATTCTAGAGGTACCCAGACTTTGTCGGTTCCCTTGAAGGAGACCAAGAAATTTGCCAAAATACAGCAAATATTTCCTTTAAAAAAAAAAAAAAAAGTGGGAAAAAAGGACTGCAGAAGAAGGCTTGTTTTTTCCCCTGAAAATGGCATCATGAAAGGGTTTGCAGTCATAAAATCACCATCTTCCCAGATTTCAGGAACAGGTAGACTTGAATCAGAAAACCCAATTTTTCAACACAACTTTGGCATTTTACTGGACATGCCCCATTTTCACTATTTTTTGTGCTTTCCGCCTCCTTCCAGTTAGTGACAGAAATGGGTGTGAAACCAATGCTAGATCCCATAAAGCTAAACATTTCTGGAAAGTAGACATAATTCTGATTTCAGCAAGGGTTCATTTATATAGATCCTACAAGGGTTTCCTACAGACAATAACAGCTGAAGTAAACAAATATTGAAATTGAGGTGAAAAAAACAGCAATTTTTCTCCATGTTTTACTCTGTAACTTTTCCCTGCGATTTTTTGAAAGCAACATACTGTTACACCTGCAGGACTCCTCGGGTTGTGGGGTTATATAGGGCCTGTAGGTTTATCAAGAACCCTAGGTACCCATAACAATAAATGAGCTGCACTTTGCAATGGGTTTTCATTGTATACCGGGTATACAGCAATTCATTTGGTGAAATATAAAGAGTGAAAAATAGGTATCAAGGAAACTTTTGAATTTCCAAAATGGGCACAAAATAAGGTGTTGAAAAGCAGTGGGTATTTGCACATCTCTGAATTCGGGGATCCCCATACTAGCATATGAATTAAAGGGCATTTCTCAAATACACTTCTTTATTACACACTGTCTTACATTTGGAAGGAGAAAATGTAGAGAAAGACAATGGGCAGTATCACTTGTTCTTCTATTCTGTGTTCCCCCATGTCTCCCGATAAAAGTGGTACCTTATTTGTATGGGTAGGCCTAGTACCCACAACAGGAAACGGCCCAAAAAGTAACACAGACACATCAAATTTTTACATTGAAATCTGACATGTTTTTTACAAAGTGCCTAGCAAGCCTATACATTTATGGAAATTAAACACCTGGGGAATCCAGAATGGAGTGACTTGTGGGGTTCTTACCAGGTTCTATTACCCAGAATCATTTGCAAAACTCAAAATTTGGCAAAAAAACACTTTTTCCTCACATTTCGGTGATGGAAAGTTCTGGAATCTGAGGGGAGCCACAAAATTCCCTCCACCCAGCATTCCCCCAAGTCTCCCAATAATAATGGTACCTCAGTTGTGTGGGTAGGCCTAGTGTCCACAGTAGGAAATTCCCCAAAACACAATGTGGACACATCACATTTTCCGAAAGGAAACTGACCTGTTTTTTGCAAAGTGCCTAGCTGTGGATTTTGGCCTCTAGCTCAGCCAGCACCTAGGGAAACCTATCAAACCTATGCATTTTTAGAAAACTAGACACCTAGGGAAATCCAGAATGGGGTGATTTGTGAGGCTCTCACCAGGTTCTGTTACCCAGAATCCTTTGGAAACCTTATAATTTGGCACAAAAAACACTTTTTCCTCAAATTTCAGTTCTGCAAAGTTCTGGAACCTGAGGGGAGCCACAAACTTCCTTCCACCCAGCATTCTCCTAAGTCTCCCGATACAAATGGTACCTCACTTGTGTGGGTAGGCTGGTTCCCGCGACAGGAATATATCACACAAGGGTCAATGGTAGTCCTTGCATGAGGGCTACTGTTAACCCTGGAGTGATCCATTCCTGACGCAGGCACTAGGCACAAGCACACAAGTGGGGTTGTGTTTGAATCAGGAAAAGTGGAGAAACACTAAGTGGTAGGAACTTTGGGGATCCCTGAACATTCCTGTAGATCGTGTAATGAAAAAGCAAGGAAAAATAGTGTTGTTTTTGTAGACTGCCTCAGGTGTCTAGTTTTCAGACATTTCTGAGTTTGGTAGGTTTCCCTATATGGCCGCCGAGCCCAGGACCAAATACTCAGGTGACTGTCTTACAAAACTAGGCTGTTTTGTGGTAGGTAATTTTGATGTCTGTACAATCCGTTTTGGGTACTTCCCTGTTGTGGTCACTTGCCCACTCACTAAAGTGAGGCCGTTTTTTGCTGTAGACTTAGTGGAGCGCTGGGTGGTAGAAAATGTGTGGCTGCCTGCAGATTCCAGGACTTCCGCTCACTGAAATGCAAGGCAAAAGTGTGTTTTAAGCAAATTTTGTGATGTAGAGGGGATTCTGGGTGAAGGAAAAGTGGTGACTCCCCTGGTACAAGTATGTTAAAGTTAATCCACCACTTTTAGCACCTCCGGAAATGATGGTTTCAAAGCATGAATACTTATCAAAGTATCTGAATATTGAAACCAAGCCTTCTGCAGGTGGGCCATGAAGCCACGTCCAGGCAACAACCTCTTTATGGTCCATTCACACGCCATTCATGCACAACAAACAACCCTTTCATACCGCTGGCCACAGGCCCAATTCAACCAATCACTTCACTCACATTAACTTACCGCTGCGAGACAAGGGCCCATCACATTCATATGCCACAGGATGGAATAAGTTTGAGTACATTTTACCACCTGTCAAGTAACCGCCTCCTTCTTCCTGAACATCACTGAAGGCATGCGTAACAAACCTTTACTAATGACTCTCATGATAGCCACCCGAGGCTCACGAAGACATGTTTTTCATGCGCCTTTAACACACTCACTCTGCTAAATCCAACTCCTTCCAGTTTGTGGATGCAAGTTGTGGGTGTCCGAGTATGCCATACAATGTGATTCCTTGAACTGAGTGAGCATATGTACCTTTGAATCTAAGGGAGACATGCTGGGGAATTCTCGCGATGTTCCCTAAAGAGAAGGTCATTGGCTATGAAGAAGGGTAGTTTTTGGCACACAGGGGAGTCTGTGAGAATGTAGCATATGTCCCAGCCAACATTATGTGCAGTGCTGTGAATGTAATGCACTTATTATACAGCAAACTGAACATCTACTAAGTTCTGAGGGAGGATGAACATGAAAACAGGTCAAACACTGACCCATTGGTGTCATTGTCCTTCAGTGCTGGGATGGCACCAATGGGTTTGAATCCATAGGTGTAGATGATATACATCTGTACTACCTTTACTATCTGTCTGCTATCTGTGCAGTATCCCTGTGAAGGCACACCTACCATAAGCTTTCCTTACCCATTCATGTCTCTGTTCTCATCAGAGTTCTGAATAACCCTGTATAATTGCCAAGTGAACCTATACTAGTTTGTGGATGCAAGATGGGAGTGTTTGAGTATGCCTTGGGAGGCCTATTCCTCGAAATGAGCTAGCAGATCTACCGTTGAAACTAAGGCAGACATGCTGGTGAAGAAATCCTAAGGTCTCTAAAGTAAAAAGTCAAACAAGTATCCCGTGGGACTCATTCACCAACACTTCTACTTTTGCTATGAAAGTGAAGCTACAAATTGAGTTTGCACACTTTCAAACAAGTAGAAATGTTTGTGAATATGTCAGACAGGACAATTGTTTGACTTATTACACTTACTCTGGTTCTAGTTGGCAATCACGGTGGTCCTTGTGTAGCATACATAAGTTCCCTAACAAGCACTTCAACATTCAGTCATGCTTTTAACATTCTGCCACACAGGGTACTCCGTGACAATGTGGCATGTGTTCTGTCCCCTCATATGTGCAGTATGGGGACTATAATGCACGTTAATTGAACAGAACACCTACCACGTTCTGACGGTGGATATGGGTCTTAAGCAGGCAATAAGAAAGTCCATGATTTCCTGAAGTATATGAAGTAAAATTCTGTGGCTGCTTGGCTAACGAAGCAGTGGCCCATAGACATTTGGTATCCATGCACAGCCACTGAAAGGATTACCCAATGGCCGCTCCACCTCAGTCGATTTCCCAGAACTTTGCTTTAGTATGATACAACATAAAGCAAGTAGGGACACAGAGGCCTGGATCAGATGGGCACTGGAGACAGTAATACCGACTCTTCTGCCGCTTTCCATGCTGCAAGCACATTTTACAGCAGCAACATGGACGATCCTTTTTGGGTGTTTTAGGAATGCGATCAGTAAAGTGTCGCTGCTGTAGCCTTGCCACCTCCTCCAGAACATATGAGGCGGAGGCTGCTGCTGCTTCTGTAACAGCAGTGAGGCTTTCAATTATAGACAACTGGAAGTCAAGGAAAGTCATGAGTCTTCCTGTGGTTGTCTGACGGTAAACAACATACGCATTGTATGTTGCCATCTGGATCAGGTGGTTAAACAGTTTCTTGTACCAAGTGCGAGGTTTACGACACGCATTGTATGGTTGAAGCACCTGGTCATTCTTGTCCACTCCACCCATGTACTTATTGTAATCAAGTATACAAATGGGCTTGTGGACTTCGGCCATCTGACCCCAAACCGTGATGGGGCAAGTGCTCTCATCATGAATTGTAATGAGCACGTATACATCACACCTATCCAAGAACTTGACTGCGAGCAGTTAGATGGAACGCAATGCAGTACTCTGGGATTTCTGAAGCTTGTTGCAAACAAGCTCCTGTGGGAATCCTTTGCGGTTACAATGAACTGTACCGCAGGCCACAGTGCCAGCTTTTTTTAGAACTCACTGAACAGCTCTACTCCTGTATAGAAATTCTCCACATAAAGATTATAACCTTTGTGAAGGAGTGGCTGGACAAGTTCCCATACAATCCTATCTGTGACCCTTAACGGGGTTTAGGGTAGAGTCCTTCCATGTATACACTCTCAAGCTGTACACATAGCCAGAAGACTTCTCACACAGCAGGTACAGCTTTATGCCATAGAGAGCTCTTTTGCTTGCAATGTACTGTCTGAACAGCAGCCGTCCTTTGTACAGGATCAAGGACTCATCAACTGCTATGTCCTTTCCAGTAGTATAAATCTCTGGAAACCTGGCAGACAAATGTTCCACGACAGGCTGAATTTTGAACAACCTGTCATGGTCTGGATGGTCCCGGGGCAATGCAGCAGAATTGTCATTGAAATGCAGCATGCGCTGCAGTAGCAAAAAAAGATCTCTGCTCATGTATGGTGCGAAGATGGGGGTTACCCAAACCGTGCGAGTCATCCAGTAGGAATGCAAGGAGGGTTTCTGCACTAACCCCATTTTGAGCTTAAGGCCCAAAAATACCTTCAACTCCGCCAGCGACGTGAGAATCCACCGTTGTGCCCTAGAACAGAGCCCTAGAGTGCCTCCATGCTCCCTCAGAAATTGGTCTGCATGCAAATTTGTTTGCTGCACAATTTCCTGAAGGAAGTCAACATCCAAAAATAGATTGACGTAGTCGACTGGCAAAAAGTTGGCCGTATCGACTTTACATCCAGTGTCACCATTAAAAGGTGGAATTTGAGGCTAAAATAAACAGGAGGACTGCCAAGAGAGCACTCTCTCTGTGCTTGTGGCTACATGCACCTGCACTCTGTGCTCATCTAACCCAATGTTGTCCTGCTGCACAAACTGTGCTTGCGAATGGACTGCACGGCTGTCGTCATCATCTCCTTCAGAACCACTGGAAGAGGTGTCGTCGGATGGGACTCCGCCAACTGAAAAATCACTCCTAGATTCTGCCCCATTGTCCTCTCCCTCACATGCTGTCTCATTCTCGGATACTGCCTCTGTTCCATCCTCCATAACCTGAGTTAGGGCTTGAGCAGCAGTCATCCAACGAGATGCCATCTCTGCTACTGGCTAAACTGTCCCTCTAAAGTACTAGCCTATGTAGAAGGCAGATAGAGCCACAAAATTGCTTGTGGGTGTGTGTGATGTGTCCAATAGTAAATGTCATCACCTTACCTTCACTTCTTCTCCGATTTGGCATATTCTCTGAAGACACTAAAAAAACAAAAAAAACACAGTATTACTTCACCTTACCACATACCCATCATCACAGCCTTTAGCGCTGGTGGCACCCAATGCCACAGTCATTTTGTTGCTCTGCCTCCCATGACCTCCTCTTCTAATTCCCTTAGTACCACCCAGCAAAAGTGCCCCTCATATCTCCATAGTCCCCCTTGCACATACATTTCATTTGTTTTAAAGCGCATGTAACGCTTGGCTTTACTAATCCACTCAGCGAAATACATATAGATGTATATCCTTTGCAGCAGGAAAATAAACCATCTGCACTACTTCATGGCGTCAAAACTGCCACTAGACAAAAAGACAGATCTATTTCTATCCCTCTCTCTATGTATATATACATATGTGTATGTATGTATATATGTATATATATATATATATATATATATGTGTATATATATATATATATATATATATATATATATATATATATATATATATATATATATATATATATAAAACACTTTTATATATTTGTGCTTTCCCTGGGGGGCTGATTGTGGCTCCCGGAACACAACACTTGTAAAAAAACAAATGTAAAAAAAAAATATATATACATACACATACATAGCTATAGAGATTTGTCTCTCGTTAAATATATATATAAATATATATATGTATATATATATATATATATATATAGAGAGAGAGAGAGGGAGACTCTCTACATGACCTTTTTTTTTTCATATATGTCTGCTTTCCCTGGGGCCGATCGTGGAAAAGCACACATGTATAAACAAAATGGCCCCATAACATTTTCTTTTTCTTTTTTTTCTTTTAAATATTCCCTGGGGGACGCCCCAGAGAAAACTATTGCAATAAAATTCAGCCCTAGGGTCGGCCCGTGTTCGAAGGGCCTACCCCGCCACGATCGCCCCCCAGAAGAACCCCTACATATTCAGTTACACGGGGGCCGACCCCCCCAAACAAGATCCCTGGTGCCTAGGGGCATTTCCTGAACTGTTCCAGTTAGGAATGACCCCTTTCTATTAATGCCTCCATGGCAGCTGGGGAGGATGTTTTGGCCTTTTTTTCGCCACCGGAATAGGGAGAGGATGCTTACCTTCTCCTCCACTGCTCCGGTGGGAAAAATGTGACATCAGCATGCTTCGTGGTGCGCTGACTTCACAGAGGGGCGGGTGGGCGGTCTGGGGGAGACACAGAAGTTCTTCCGCATCTCCCAGGGTGATAAAAAAAATAAATCAATCCTCTGGTGCATTGCACTGGAGGATTTTGTAACCCCTCCCCGGTGTCGGTCACGTGACCCACACCAGGGAAGTAGTGTGGGTGGCAGCCAGTGGCCGAGCCCCGCACTGTAGGAGTTAAAATAAAAATATGAATAACAACAATTACATAAACAATATAAAACATAGACAATTGAAATATAATTCAAACGCATAAAGAAACTTAAAACAAGAGATTTCTTACCTTAAAACATCGATATTTGTGTCAACTATATTTTTGCACACTATATTTTTGTGTCACGATATTATAAACTCAATATTTCTGTGACTCAATATTTTTTAATCAATATTTTGTCCGAACACCACAGATCGTCACATACAAGCAAGAAATAGACACCTGAAATGGAACCACTATTTTTGCAGCCATCAATATATCCATTAGAGACACATGTTCCTGACACATTCACATGAGACACCTGCCCCTCACAGCAGGCAGTATACCACTGACAAAGTGGGGAATAGGAAGATATTAGGGGCCTCATTACAACTTTGGCGGTCTTTTGGGACGACCGCTGCGGTGGTGGCCCCCGAAAGCCTGCCATGTTGGCGGTAATCCGACTGCTGTATTAAGAGCCACACTGTGAAGTTTGCCAAAAAACAGCCAAATTTCTGAAACCGCCAGGACACTGGAAGAGGTGCTTCCACCACCAGCACCACCAGACTTACAAAATTCTACCCACCAAATTACAATCCACAAATAACCACAGTGGTTCTTTCATGGTGGAAAACTATTCGCGGTCTGAAACTCAGTGGTCACACCAACACATTGGATAGTTTGAGTACCCCATACCTGACACACATCCACGCACCAGACACACCTACTCACAGCACTATATAAAACACTCCTACCCAACCCATAATCCTTTGCATCCAGAACGCTATACACATACACCGAAAAGCCAAAAAGAAAAGAATTTGTACTTGTACACTATAGCCACATCAGCACAACAATCATATTACACACATCATTAGCACTCACAATCCACTACAACTGTCTCCCATGCATACTGCAGCACCCAAACCTCACCAATTACCCAACACTGCACCCTTACACTCACAACACCCCTACCCCTACCCACCGTCATCACAACCACTACCATGTCCCCACAAAAACACCCACGTTTCACTGATGATGAGTCGAGGGTCATGGTGGATGAAATAGAAAGGGATAGCCACACCTGTTCGGAGCACATGTACAACAACATCTATTGTCAGGAAAATGGAGTTGTAGCAAAGACTAGTCAACAGGGTCATCCACGCACAAGGAAAGACATGAGGAAGAGGTAGAACGACCTACAGGCAAAGGTGCATTCCATGGCATCCATGCACCAGCTAGCCGTACAGAAGACTGGTGGTGGGCCCCCACCACCTCCCCTACGTTCACATTGTGGGAGGAGAAGGTCTTGGACATACTGCATCCTGAGGGCCTGAGAGGCAAACCTGGGGGACTAGAGCCTGGCAACTAACCACAACATTTATGTCACACAATTGTCTTGTCCTATATGCCCCCTTATCACCGAAACCCACCCTAAGAAACTATTTTAGCCAATACATCTCTCACCAAATTTACCTAATGCCCCTCTCTGGCATGCCACTGCTCCACTGAGCCCAACTCCCCTCACAGCCCTTGGAAATGGTACGTTAACTACTGGATAATCATATCACTACAACTCTCAACATGGAGTATGGAAATCAAGTCACAGAGTTGTATGAACAACAAAGGTATGCTGTGCAGCACTTGCCAATGTCATTGCAGGTAATCATGTTAAGGCACTGTCTTCATCTCACACAAATGCAACAGAATACACATTTTAACCTGAACTCTGTGTCTCACTCCCTTAACAGGTAACCTTGACATTGCCATCATGGAGAGGATACCTGAGACTGTCAGTCTCCCTCTGGATGAAGGCCCCAGTAAAGACCAGACCTTTGGATGTCTGGACACTGACAAATAACCTGGCCCACCTGGGACACTTGGTCAGCCAACGACTCTCAGCCTCATCCTGCCCCCATCAACTCCTACCAACCCTGTTGCATCGACATCATAGGCAACCATTCGTCCCCAAACCTGTCTACCAAGAACTGTCCCATCTATTGTGAACCCCGCAAGTACAGGTACCTGAGTCTAACCTTGCCACCCCTGACAATGATGGACCTGCAACCACTGGGAGTGGGCACACTGTGCCAGGGGCACACGTATTTGGGGAAAGGATATGTGGGAGGGATGCTGTGGGCCAAAGGATGGGCCCTAAAAGGGGCACAACTGACCAGGAAACCATCTCCCAAGTCTTGGGAGCCTACCAAAGTTCCTAAGACAGGATGGGCCAAATCATCACTATGTTGGGGGAAAATCAAAGGCTGCAGAGGGACCACCACCAGGAAGTCATGCAGCAGTGGCAGGCACAAAATGCCCTGATGGCTTCCATTGCATGGGTGCTGAGGGACATCAATACCACCCTGATTAGTTTTTCTACATAACATCTGGCCCCTTCCACTAGCAATGTAAAATCTGCCACTTCACCATCTGTGGCTGCTAGTGGAATGAAGGCCTGCCAGGGGAAGGTCATGCCTCAAACACCCCTCCCTCTGTAGCTGAAGAACCCCCTGCAAGTGCGGACGTCCACCCAGACATCCAACCGGAGCAGATGCCAAGACCAAACTCACTGCCAGGAAGTGAACCTCACCTGATTAGTCCCCCTTGTGTTCCACAGATACATTATCTGTTCTGAAAATTAACTCAATTTTCCCATCGAACAAGGATACTCTGTATGTGTCTTACCAACTGGTAAAACAGCTACCCTGATGAAATCATCCACCATGACTTCACCCATCACTGTTATTTTCATTTATATTAGTATCATTATTACAGATTTCATTTTAATATGCACAGAAAATCACACATAAATACAGGTCCTGTGTATGTGTCCTTTATAAGCCAGGTACAGTAGTTATGCATGCCAAATTTGGTGTGGTCATTTCTCCCTGTATCGAACAGACATTGTAATGGACATTAAATGGGGACTCCATCAGCAGGAGACTCATTATAACAGAAATGTTACAGGATAGATGTCAAAGAGGTTGAAATCCAGTTCTACACAGATTTATTGTTAGTATTGCAATCAGCACATAGAGCATGACTGAGAGTACCATCAGGATGTATGCAATGGCGTCATGCAGTGCAAATACACAGGATACAGAAGCCAGGCTCATGGTAATCTACCTACATATCAGGGGCACACTGATAGGTCCTCTGTATCACCTCATATAGACTCTTCAGATACGCATACCATAGCTTCTAAATCACATAACATACAAAGATTATAACTGAGGTGCCCAGTAATGAAACCATACACTAACATTGGTCCTATACCTGTAGGGTTGTCACTCACCTATAACAGTCTACAGTGACATGCACCTTGGATTCAAAGTAAGAACAAAATGGCAGCTAGGTCCAATGGTGAGCACAATGTACTCAACCCATTATGACGCGAGAGGCTATGATGATACAACCTTTACACATGTGCCATACACTTCTCCAGACACATAACACCAGAGGGCGCTGGCAGCAGCTGACAGGGCAGGAGCCCTTTAAATTCAACTTAGCGCTCCCGCCTCGCGGGACGCACTTCCAGGGACTCGCTTCCAGAGGGCGGCAGCAGCAGCTGACAGGGCAGGAGCCCTTTAAATTCACCTTAGCGTCCCGCCTCGTGTGACGTGATTCCAGAGGGCGGCGGCAGCAGCTGACAGGGCAGGAGCCCTTTAAATTCAACTTAGAGCTCCCGCCCCGCGGGACGCGCTTCCAGAGGGCGGCGGCAGCAGCTGACAGGGCAGGAGCCCTTTAAATTCACCTTAGCACTCCCGCCTCGCGGGACGCGCTTCCAGAGAGCGGTGGCAGCAGTTGACAGGGTAGGAGCCCTTTAAATTCACCTTAGCGCTCCCGCCTCGTGTGACTCGCTTCCAGAGGGCGGCAGCAGCAGCTGATAGGGCAGGAGCCCTTTAAATTCACCTTAGCGCTCCCGCCTCGTGTGACGTGCTTCCAGAGGGCGGCGGCAGCAGCTGACAGGGCAGGAGCCCTTTAAATTCACCTTAGCGCTCCCGCCTCGTGTGACGTGCTTCCAGAGGGCGGCGGCAGCAGCTGACAGGGCAGGAGCCCTTTAAATTCAACTTAGAGCTCCCGCCTCGCGGGACGCGCTTCCAGAGGGCGGCGGCAGCAGCTGACAGGGCAGGAGCCCTTTAAATTCACCTTAGCACTCCTGCCTCGCGGGACGCGCTTCCAGAGGGCGGTGACAGCAGTTGACAGGGTAGGAGCCCTTTATATTCAACTTAGCACTCCCGCCTCGTGGGACGCTCACGGGACGCGCCCGGGCAAAGCCCGGGCCAAGGGCGGGCCCGTCCTTCGCCCGTCATCGACAAGAAGAGGCCGGGCTGGCCCCCCCTCTAACGTTTCTTCCTCCCGTTTTGCGGTAAATTCCTTTGGAAGCTGTTAAAGTCGCTGTGGGAGACTGTTATCTATAATGGGGAAGAGAAAGATTAACTCGCAAAAGGGGGAAGGTGGGCCCAGCTCTCTCCAGTCCTCCATTACTAGCTATTTATCCTCTGTGATGGGGGCCATTGAATCTGAAATAGAGCAAGTAGAAGAAAGGATTGGGGCTGTCCAAAGCACTGCTCAGCAGCCACCTTTGTAACATATTGTTCAAATAAACTCTAATTCAAGAACTGGGCTCTCACTACCGGCCCTGCCTTCTAGTGTTACACAGTTGGGCCATGATATACTTCCTCCCATAGACTTAATCAATTCTCCTAACCCTTTTGTTAATCCACCTCTGAATAGCTCTTGTTCTCAGGTTGATTCTCCTCCTCTGAAGAAGAGGAGAGCTGGGAAAAAGTCTAAAAATACAAAAAATGCTTTGGGCCCTAAAAAGAGAATATCCACCCTTTCGGTTTTAAGTGCTAAAGATCCAGTTTCCCAGGCTTCCACTCCTGAATGTTTTCTGAGAAAGGATGCCCCTGAAGATTTTACTAGTGTTATAGATTCTATACTCAAAACGTTTTGTGCAACCTTAGAGGCGAAACTTATCACAATGATTACTAGGAAGCTTGATTGCTTTTGTAATGCTGTGACTAGTACTTTATCTCATTTACTTAAGCCAGGATTAGTAAGTACGGGAAAATCTCACAGCCAAGACCAGGTTCATCAAACCAACCCCCTATCTACTTTGTTATCCCAATGAGCTAGTAATCCCTCGCCCAATCTACAGACCGTTTCTGGCCAAGGAAACATAGCTGACGATTCTGCACAGGTGTTGACCAGGGAAGCTTGTTCCTCTAGTTTGCATGCTACGGGTCAAAGCAAATCTACAAACCATGCAGATTCTTTACATCTACCTCCAGAGTGCAATCCGTATGTATTGGTTCTATCAAACGTTCCCCCTTTGGTGAGTTCTAACATAGAAGATACCCATTCCCTAATCAGGAAAGCTGGTCACTGGTTGAAATCTAATATTAAACCTAATTTTCATCATAATGATAAGATTCTTATGGCCCGCAGAGTGAGGAGGGTTGGATATTCAAAGAAATTGGAGGAGGGTGATTATGTTGTTTTAAATTTTGCAAATTCCTGTTCTGTGGACTATTTTTTGACCAAATCCGAACAATGCAATAGGTCATGTAATAGGATCCATATACATCCCCTGTGTCAATTTTATGACCCCGCGTTCCTACCACAACGCCCCACTATTAACCCAAGAACCCATACACCTGACCCAGCAAGGTCCCAATTGCAGGTAAACGTACCCACTAGCAATCGGTTTTTGGCTCTTAATTGTCTTGACGAGAACGATTGACTGACGGCCATGGTTAACCCCTCCCCTACTAATATGGCGAGATCAATAGCTGGGAATGTTCACAATGAATGTACTCGGTGCGCAGGAAAGTCTGTTTTGGATTTGTCAACTCCTACAAATACCAGAGTTTTAACACCATGTCCTGGGTTTAGACCACTATCTCTGCTTAGCTGGCATATAGCGGGGTTGCGGTCTAAAACTGACAACTCGGATTGGAGGAGCTTTATTTCTTCCTATGACATAATTTGTCTACAGGAGACATGGTCTAGGGATACTTTCCTTCTGAATGGTTTTACTTCCCTATGTCAGCCGGCTATAACCTCCCCAATGGGGAGAGCACGGGGTGGCCTTTTAGTTCTTGTATCCTTACATCTCCCTTTATTAAACGTATCCTTAATCTGGTCTTCCCCTCATTTTATGGTTGTTTTAGTATCTATTAGCGGACAAAAAGATATTTTGATTTTACATTTTTATAATAATATCCCCCGGGGTCTCCTTATGGGATGCCTGTAGGAGGTAGCAGACTTCTTCGATTCATCAAATGCTTTACAGGACAGTAATTTAATTATACTATGGTGGGTGATTTTAACACTCCTCTGTGTAGCAAGGATCTTACGGAACTGTGTGCCTTCCCTGATGAGGGCAGAGAGTCATCAATCCATTTCACTTACACTGTTGAAGGAGATGCCCTAAACTACTTTATATGTAAGTTTGATTTGCTACACGTTACGGAGAAACTGGCTGCTGACGCCTGTAATATACCAACCTTTACAGGAAAACTGACGGGGAGCATCATTGATTACATACTTATTGGCTCCTCTGATTATCATCTAATTCAAGAATTTAAGGTTACACCTCACTGCGCCAGTGATCATAATCCCCTTAGTATTAATCTGGATTTAAATCTTAACCAGGTTCCTAAGAATAAAAGTTTGAGAGCTAGTACTGTTTATAATCCAAATTGCGGTTTACGCTTAAAATGGGACAAAATAAATCCTACATTATTTAATCAGGATATTGTAAGCACTAGGTCTGACTCTATTAATATGTGTCTGTCTCAGCAGTTAGATCCTGAATGTATAGTCCATGATTTGAATCTTTATGTACTGATATCTCACGAGCCTTGGTGGTGGACAGGCCCTTGAAGGGGCCAGTGGTCCATAGATGGTTTGATTCTGTGTGCTTTTCTGCTCATAAAAAATGTAAAGATGCTCTTAAAGCAGTTCCCCCCTCCCGCCAACTAGTTAAACTAGCTAGAGCCGATTATAAGGCTGCTCTTGAAAAAAGGAAATCAGAAATGAGGTCCAAGGCTTGGGATGAACTTTTGGCTGCCTCTGAGCTGAAGGACACTTCTAAATTTTGGAAGGTGATAAATCATCCTTACTTTTCAGATAACAACACCAAGGCTGATGATTGTCTCATCGTAGAGGACGTATGGGTGACCCATTTTAGGAAAGTATTCTGCCCAGGAAACAATGACAATGAGAACCTGTATATAGAAGATAACCTTACTGCACATTCTATTTCAGAGTCTAATATCAAGACCCTAGATATTACCTTTGATCTCCATGAGGTCCTAAGCGCCATTAATCGACTAAGGCAGGGAAAGGCTCCTGGCCCTGACGGGGTCCCGCTAACATTTTTAAATCTGAAATTGACCTTTGGGGTCCTTTAGTTACAAATGTGTTCAATAGCGCGGTAAATAGTAACATACCTATTTCATGGAAATCGGCTATTATTGTTTCCATCTTCAAAAAAGGAAACAGACAAGATCCTTCCTGCTATAGACCAATTTCTCTTATTGATTCAACGGCAAAGATTTTAGGAAGTGTGATCTTATCCCGTTTAGAAGATTGGGTGACTGAGGCCCAGATTTTATCTCCAATTCAATTTGGTTTTAGACCCGGTGTAGGCACTGTTGAGCAGGTTTTAAACCTGCATCTGATACTCAGTAAATATGTGACAGCCAAAAAAAAGTCTATTCATATGGCATTTATTGATTTAACTAGTGCTTTTGATATGGTTAATAGGTCGAAGTTATGGCAAATTCTGGGAGCTTTAGGTTGCGACACGTCCTTTTTAGGGCTTATTAAACACCTAAATACAGATTTAACGGTTTCAGTTCAGACTGGTTTATATGGACAGAGAACTTCTCCTATTCCGTCAATAAGGGGCGTAAGACAGAGATGTATCCTAGCGTCTTTTCTTTTCTTGATTTATATAAATGGGCTTTATGATTTGTTGGTAAAACATGGAAAGGATGTACCAAAGATGGGCCAGAGACCGCTTCCAGTTTTATTGTATGCTGATGATGCAGTTTTAATTGCTCGTACCGCCAATGGTTTACAGGGACTCTTGGACCTATTTTACAATTTTATGTTGGACCTTGATTTGAAAGAAAATTACCCTAAGACTTTTGTTATGACATGTGGCCCACGTAATACAAAGTCTAAACAATTTATTATGGGAGGACATATTTTAAATAAGGTTAAAAAAAAAAAGTTATTTAGGTATGTATATGAGTTCCTCCTTGTCTTGGAAGACTCATATCAATTTCAAGTTCCAACAGCTGATAAGGAATAATGAAGCAATCTTTCGCTTTACTAGTAAATTAGGTCACAGACCCCTCGCACAGATGAAAACACTTTATAACTCCAAGTGTGCCACAGCAGTCCTATACGGGGCAGGAGTTTGGGGCTACAACAAAATACCCTCTCTCCAAAGTGCTGAAAATAAATTTCTGCGTAGATTACTGACGGTTCCAAAATGTACAGCAAACATCATCAGCCATGAGGAAATTGGCCAACGTTTTTTGGAGGAGAGGGTTTCTATCGCTCCTTTACTGCTCTGGATCATATGCTGGTTGAACCCTGCTGCAAAACTTGTTCAAGACTGCATTTCTGATTGCTTACAGTTGGACAACTCAAAAAGGGATTCCCTGGCTTGTGTTCCTGCGAAACTCCTTTGAGAACCTAGGGCTCAGATACATGTTTGAAGAACCCCAATTGTTAACTACAAACTCTAGGTCTCTCTTGAAGTCAACTTATTTTGAGCACATATCAGAGCCGAGATTTTATAGCTCCCTGAAACTCAAAACTTGATCCCTATGTCCGGATTGCAACTGTCTCATGTCTTCAACCTTATTTGATCTGGTTTTCAAGTTCTAAAATAACCTCTCTTTTAAAAATGTTTAGATTTAATTTGATTCATTTTAAGGTTGCCTTTTCCAAACAATATTTCTGTAAAAAGGATTTACCACCCTGCCCCTGTGATTCTAAATCAAAGCAGAGTACCACACATTTTTTTCTCTTCTGTTCTCTATATGCTGCTCCTAGAAAGGCTTTTATTTTACCTATTTTATGTCATCTTAGACCTATCCATTATAAGGAAGCTCTCTTATATTTTCAGAGATTGCCAGATATCCAAACTTGTCACCACGTACTAAATTTAGTTACAGCTTCTCTAAGTATTAGGAAAAGGTCCACTCCATTTTAATCTCTATATGTTTGTGAGAGCTTTCTATTTTGAGATAATATCTGTAAATTTTGTTTTTAGCGATTCTTAACCGCTTCTATGCCTTGGACGAGATGATCTCGTCCAAGGCTACAGTTCCCCTGTGCCTTGGACGAGATGATCTTGTCCTAGGTACAGGGGAACTTGGGGGAGCGCTAGCGTGCCCCCCGTGCACCCCCCCCCCAGTAGGGGATGGAAGGGGAAGACCTTCCCCTTCCACCCCCGCCCCCCCCCCCCCACGGCAATCCGATGACATCAGCGCGCGCACAGCGCGCTGACGTCATCTAGTGTTGCCGGGCGCGCGTCTTCGGAGAAGGAACCAAAAGGTGAGTCCTTTCCGTTTTTGGGGGGCGGGGGGTGGTGAAAACAGACACGGGGGAAAGGAAAGGGTTTTTCCTTTCCCCCTGTGCCTGTTTTCACAAGATTCCTGCTCCACGATCGCGGGCAGGGCCCGCGATCGTGGAGCAGGAATCTCCATTAGGACACCAGGGATTTTCTTTTTTGTTTATTTTGGGGGCGACCCCTTGGGCAAGGGTCGCCCCCCCGGGGGCAATTGTTTTTAGTATTTCACCCCCCCCCCCCCTGGGAGCAGATCCGCCGATTTTTCGGCGGATCTGCCCCCGACGGGGGGGCGAAAACCACTAGACACCAGGGATGTTGTTTTTTATGTGTATTTTGGGGGCGACCCGTTGGGCAAGGGCCACCCCCCCCGGGGCAATTTTTTTTTGTATTTCTCCCCCCCTGGGGGCAGATCCGCCGATTTTTCGGCGGATCTGCCCCCGCGGGGGGGGGGGGGCGAAAACGAATAGACACCAGGGATGTTATTTTTTGTGTGTATTTTGGGGGCGACCCCTTGGGCAAGGGTCGCCAATTTTTTTGGGTATTTCGTCCCCCCCCTGGGGGCAGATACGCCAATTTTTCGGCTGATCTGCCCCCAGGGGGGGCGAAAACCACTAGACACCAGGGATTTATATTTATTGTAAAGTTTTTTGGGGGGGCGACCCCTTGGGCAAGGGGCGCCCCACTGGGGGGCTATTTTTTTAGTATTTTGCCCCCCCCCCCCGGGGGCAGATTGCCAATTTTTGGGCTGATCTGCCGCCGGGGGGGGGGGGGGGGGGGCGAAATCCACTAGACACCAGGGATTTTGTTTTTATTGTTTATTTTGGGGGCAACCCCTTGGGCAAGGGTCGCTCCCCTGGGGAGCTAATTTTTTTTTCTGTTTTGGCCCCCCCAATGGCAGACCAGCCATTTTTTGGCCGATCTGGCCCCCGGGGGGGGTGGAAGCACACTAGGCGCCAGGGATTGTGTGGTGTGTGTGTGTGGTGTGTGTTTGGGGGCACCCCTTGGGCAACGGTCGCCCCCCTAAGGTGGGGAAAATTCGTATTGGCCATCTCTGCCCCTAATTTTGTAGGCCCATCTGCCCCCAAGGAGGGCAGAACCACCAATACGGCAGGGATTTTTTTGTTTTGTTTTGTGTTGTGCTGGGGGTGCCCCCTTTGGGAAGGGTCGCCCCCTAAAAGGGGGCACAGAGGTGTTGCCCATTTCTGCCCCCCTTGGGGGCAGATTGGCCAATTTTTTTACGCCCATCTACCCCCGAGGGGGGCAGGATCCACTTAGGTACCAGGGACAACTTCTAAGTTCTTGGTGGTGTCTTGGTGGTGGGGTGTTTGTCAACTGGCAAAGTATTTGTATTTGTGATTATAACAATTTATTTCTTCTTTTTCTTCTAGTTCAATGCTTTTGCTTCCTTTGCTGTGGATCTTTGCGGTTTTGGCAGTAGTTGTCCTGCGGTTTGCATAGTTGCATGTTTTAGGTAAGTGAAAGCAATTTACTCCAAAGGAGTATTGTTGACATGCATGAATGACATGTTTGTAGGTGGTGTACTAAATGCAGTATTGTGTGTTTGACATTGTCCTTAGATTTGAGCACAGTGATGTTTGTGTTGTCGTATGTCTAATTTGCTTTTTTATTTTTAGTGGGATATCATTGGTGATTGCTGTGTCTGTGCAGAGTAGTTGCTTGGTGAGTAGCTATTTCAGGCAACTGAGTGGTATAGTTTTTTGTAGTACATAACTCTTTGTGATAAAGCTACACTTTGTTTATTACTTATTTTAGTGCTAGTTGTTGTTGGCAATCCATTTGTTGTTAGGATCATGGCTAGCCACAAAGTGGCCGCTCAGCAGGTTGTTCGCATGCTCTTTGAGTCGTCTTCAGACCATGATTACGACACTGACTCTGCATCTGAGGCAGAGGAGGAAGCAGGAGATTCTGGAAGTGAGTTTCCTGTCCGAGAGTATTCTTCTGATGAGGAAGCTACTCTCAGTGAAGATGAAGGGCCTGTGTTAGAGGAGGACATTGATGTGCCAAGAGTGCAGCAGCCTGGGGCTGAAGGGTTTCCCATTAGAAGACCTGACACCTGGATTGCCCCAAACATGGAGCAGCCACAGTTACCTGCATTTACTGGTCTCCCAGGGTGTAGAGTTAATACGGAAAACTTTTTGCCTGTTCATTTCTTTCACTTGTTTATGGACGATGTATTTTTGGAAGCGATTGTGGAGCAGACAAATGTGTATGCAGAGCAATATTTGCGGGACAACGCTGCCAGACTTAAGCCTCAGTCTAGAGCTACTCAGTGGGTTCCCACATATCTGGAAGAGATGAAAAGGTTTTTGGGTTTGTCTTTTTTGATGGGGTTGATCAGGAAGCCGTCACTGGCTTCTTATTGGTCTACTAGTCCCTTGATGGCAACTGCTATATTTCCTGCAACTATGACACGTAATCAGTATTTGCTTCTTCTTCGTATGCTGCATTTTGTAGACAATGCTTTAGCCTTGCCACGAGATCACCCTGATTGTGACCGCCTTTTTAAGATTAGGCCTGTCCTTGATCATTTTGTGGATCGTTTTTCAGAGGTCTATGTTCCAGGCAAAGAGATAAGTGTGGACGAGTCTTTGGTCCTTTTCAAGGGGCGTTTAGTTTTTAAGCAGTACATTCCTAGTAAGAGGGCACGGTATGGGATTAAATTGTATCTGCTGTCAGAAAGCAGTACAGGATATGTGTATAATTTCCGGGTCTACACTGGTAGGGATTCCAGTATTGACCCTCCTGGTTGTCCGGCCACTTTTGGAGTTAGCGAAAAAATTGTGTGGGAACTTGCTAGACGGCTGTTTAACAAAGGTCACCATTTGTACGTAGATCATTTCTACACTGGAGTGCAGTTGTTCAAGGAGTTGTTTATGGTGGACACTGTTGCTTGTGGCACAATCCGTTCTAACCGGAAAGGCTATCCAAGGGAGCTTGTCTGTAAAAAACTTGAGAGGGGACAGTGCAGTGCCTTGCGGAATAATGAGCTGCTAGCTCTGAAATTTTCAGACAGGAGGGATGTGTACATGCTATCGACCATCCATGATGAGAGTACTTCCCCTGTGGCTGTTTGGGGTCAGGTTGCGGAAGTGCGCAAACCTGCGTGCATTTTGGACTACAATAGGCACATGGGTGGTGTTGATAGAGTAGATCAGAGGTTGGAACCTTACACTGCTCTTCGTAAGTCTTATGTGTGGTATAAAACGTTGGCCCTACATTTATTTCATTTGGCAACTTTTAATGCCTTTATTGTATACAAGGATTGTTCACCTGAGTCAAGGGTGACATTTGTTAAATTTCAGGAGTCGGTGAGAGAAAGCCTTATTGTGGTGGAACCGGCAAGAGTTCCTAGAGTAGAAGTGGTGGAGGATGTGGCTAGATTGAAAGATCGGCACTTTCCAGATCACATTCCTCCCACTCCCAAAAAAGACATGCCCACAAAGAAATGTAGAGTATGTGCCCGGAGATTAATCCGGAGGGAGAGCCGGATGTACTGCCCCGAATGCCCTTCAAAGCCTGGGCTGTGTGTGCCCGGCTGTTACAGAAGTTACCATACCAAAAAAGAAAAATCTGGGAAATACCTTGAGCGTAAGCTGTCTGTTTTATATTTTCATATGTTTCACGGTTGGCATCTCTGTCATGTATTTAGTTAGAGCTTTTGTGTTTGTAGCTTTGTGCTTATTTTATAATTAGTGGTTTCTTTGTTGTTTATAAACAAAAAAAGTGATGGTGGTGTGCTTGGGGTGGCGCTTGGCTGGCTGTGTGCGTGGGGTGGCGCTTGGCAGGCAGTGTGCGTGGGGTGGCGCTTGGCTGGCGGTGTGCGTGGGGTGGCGCTTGGCTGGCGGTGTGCGTGGGGTGGCGCTTGGCTGGCGGTGTGCTTGGGGTGGCGCTTGGCTGGCAGTGTGCATGGGGTGGCGCTTGGCTGGCGGTGTGCGTGGGGTGGCGCTTGGCTGGCGGTGTGCGTGGGGTGGCGCTTGGCTGGCGGTGTGCTTGGGGTGGTGCTTGGCTGGCGGTGTGCTTGGGGTGGCGCTTGGCTGGCGGTGTGCTTGGGGTGGCGCTTGGCTGGCGGTGTGCGTGGGGTGGCGCTTGGCTGGCAGTGTGCGTGGGGTGGCGCTTGGCTGGCGGTGTGCTTGGGGTGGCGCTTGGCTGGCGGTGTGCGTGGCGTGGCGCTTGGCTGGCGGTGCCAGCCAAACGGCAGTCCACACTCCCATCAGCTGTTGTGATTCTTGTATCAGGCATGTGGGCGTATGTAAGTGATGGGCCCTTGAGTGGCGCGGTCTGTCGATGTGAGTGTTGTAATGTGCTGGGCCCGTGGCTGGCGGTGTGAATGGTCTTGTGCGTGTCATGTATGAAAGGTGTGTGAATGGACTGTAAAGCGGTTGGTGCCTTGTCGCGGCTTTACAGCTCACGAGCTGTGAGTCATTGGTTCAGTTTTTTGCCTTTCAGTTATTAGCAGTGCATTTCATTTTTGTGAAATCTCTTGTTAATAAAATTTGATCCACTGAACCATCACTCACCCTCGTGCCAAATTCAACCAGTATGTGTGGTAAAAATGACAAAACCTGCTCCGCTGTAATCAGGCGTCACAGCACACCTGTGACACGCTAGGTGCCTCGGGTGGGACCCCGATGATGAAGCATGCCACCAACTTGGTTGGTGGGTGAGGGGTCTTCTTCAAATAACCTAAGTGTGTTTCTTTTCACAATTTTAGTATTTGGCACATCACGGACGTATGTGCATACATCAATATGATATATTACAAAAATACCTGGTTTTGGGGGGGACGGCCCACCTATGTTTTTGGTCCTGGGTGCGGCCTTCATCTAGGGAAACCTACAAAACCCAGACATTTTTTAAAACTAGACACCCCAAGGAGTCCAGGGAGGTGTGGCTTGCGTGGCTCCCCCAACATTTTCTTACACAGACTCCTCTGTAAACCTCAAAATTTGCATAAAAAAGTATATTTTCCTGACTTTTCTTAGTAGGATCACCGCTCCAGCACAAATTCCTACTCCCCATTTTTCCCCTCAGTCTCCCAAGTAAAATGACACCTCACTTATGTGGGTCCCCAAAGCAGAGTCCGTCTAAAGATGTATAAAAGAATATGCCCTTATAATCTCGCTGTGCTATCCCTTCTATCTCTTCAAGTTTTGGGCCTTATTCTGTTGCAGGCACCTGGCCCACCCACACAAGTGAGGTATCATTTTTATCGGGAGACTTGGGGGAACGCAGGGTGGAAGGAGATTTGTGGCTCCTCTCAGATTCCAGAACTTTCTGTCACCGAAATGAGAGGAAAGGGTGTTTTTTTAGCCAAACTTTGAGGTTTGCAAAGGATTCTGGGTAACAGAACCTGGTCCGAGCCCCACAAGTCACCCCATCTTGGATTCCCCTAGGTCTCTAGTTTTCAAACATGCACAGGGTTGGAAGGTTTCCCTAGGTGCCGGCTGAGCTACAGGCCAAAATCCACAGGTAGGCACTGTTTTCTTTCAAAAAATGGGATATGTCCACGCTGCGCTTTGGGGCGTTTCCTGTCACGGGCGCTAGGCCTACCCACACAAGTGAGGTATCATTTTTATCGGGAGAGTTGGGGGAACGCTGGGTGGAAGGAAATTTTTGGCTCCTCTCAGATTCCGGAACTTTCTGCCACAGAAATGTGAGGAACATGTGTTTTTTTAGCCAAATTTTGAGGTTTGCAAAGGATTCTGGGTAACAGAACCTGGTCCGAGCCCCGCAAGTCACCCCTCCTTGGATTCCCCTAGGTCTCTAGTTGTCAGAAATGCACAGGTTTGGTAGGTTTCCCTAGGTGCTGGCTGAGCTACAGGCCAAAATCCACAGGTAGGCACTGTTTTCTTTCAAAAAATGGGATGTGTCCACGTTGCGCTTTGGGGTGTTTCCTGTCGCGGGCGCTAGGCCTACCCACACAAGTGAGGTATAATTTTTATCGGGAGACTTGGGGGAATGCTGGGTGGAAGGAAATTTGTGGCTCCTCTCAGATTCCAGAACTTTCTGCCACAGAAATGTGAGGAACGTGTGTTTTTTTAGCCAAATTTTGAGGTTTGCAAAGGATTCTGGGTAACAGAACCTGGTCCGAGCCCCGCAAGTCACCCCATCTTGGATTCCCCTAGGTCTCTAGTTTTCAGAAATGCACAGGTTTGGTAGGTTTCCCTAGGTGCCGGCTGAGCTAGAGGCCAAAATCTACAGGTAGGCACTTCGCAAAAAACACCTCTGTTTTCTTCCAAAAATTTGGATGTGTCCACGTTGCGCTTTGGGGCGTTTCCTGTCTCGGGCGCTAGGCCTACCCACACAAGTGAGGTATCATTTTTATCGGGAGACTTGGGGGAACGCTGGGTGGAAGGAAATTTGTGGCTCCTCTCAGATTCCAGAACTTTCTGCCACAGAAATATGAGGAACATGTGTTTTTTTAGCCAAATTTTGAGGTTTGCAAAGGATTCTGGGTAACAGAACCTGGTCCGAGCCCCGCAAGTCACCCCTCCTTGGATTCCCCTAGGTCTCTAGTTTTCAGAAATGCACAGGTTTGGTAGGTTTACCTAGGTGCCGGCTGAGCTAGAGGCCAAAATCTACAGGTAGGCACTTCGCAAAAAACACCTCTGTTTTCTTCCAAAAATTTGGATGTGTCCACGTTGCGCTTTGGGGCGTTTCCTGTCGCGGGCGCTAGGCCTACCCACACAAGTGAGGTATTATTTATATCGGGAGACTTGGGGGAACGCTGGGTGGAAGGAAATTCGTGGCTCCTCTCAGATTCCAGAACTTTCTGCCACAGAAATGTGAGGAACATGTGTTTTTTTAGCCAAATTTTGAGGTTTGCAAAGGATTCTGGGTAACAGGACCTGGTCCGAGCCCCGCAAGTCACCCCATCTTGGATTCCCCTAGGTCTCTAGTTTTCAGAAAGGCACAGGTTTGGTAGGTTTCCCTAGGTGCCGGCTGAGCTAGAGGCCAAAATCTACAGGTAGGCACTTCGCAAAAAACACCTCTGTTTTCTTCCAAAAATTTGGATGTGTCCACGTTGTGCTTTGGGGCGCTTCCTGTCGCGGGCGCGAGGCCTACCCAGACAAGTGAGGTATCATTTCTATCGGGAGACTTGGGGGAACGCTGGGTGGGAGGAAATTTGTGGCTCCTCTCAGATTCCAGAACTTTCTGCCACAGAAACTTGAGGAACATGTGTTTTTTTAGCCAAATTTTGAGGTTTGCAAAGGATTCTGGGTAACAGAACCTGGTCCGAGCCCCGCAATTCACCCCATCTTGGATTCCCCTAGGTCTCTAGCTTTCAGAAATGCACAGGTTTGGTAGGTTTCCCTAGGTGCCGGCTGAGCTAGAGGCCAAAATCCACAGGTAGGCACTGTTTTCTTTCAAAAAATGGGATATGTCCACGCTGCGCTTTGGGGCGTTTCCTGTCACGGGCGCTAGGCCTACCCACACAAGTGAGGTATCATTTTTATCGGGAGAGTTGGGGGAACGCTGGGTGGAAGGAAATTTGTGGCTCCTCTCAGATTCCGGAACTTTCTGCCACAGAAATGTGAGGAACATGTGTTTTTTTAGCCAAATTTTGAGGTTTGCAAAGGATTCTGGGTAACAGAACCTGGTCCGAGCCCCGCAAGTCACCCCTCCTTGGATTCCCCTAGGTCTCTAGTTGTCAGAAATGCACAGGTTTGGTAGGTTTCCCTAGGTGCTGGCTGAGCTACAGGCCAAAATCCACAGGTAGGCACTGTTTTCTTTCAAAAAATGGGATGTGTCCACGTTGCGCTTTGGGGTGTTTCCTGTCGCGGGCGCTAGGCCTACCCACACAAGTGAGGTATCATTTTTATCGGGAGACTTGGGGGAATGCTGGGTGGAAGGAAATTTGTGGCTCCTCTCAGATTCCAGAACTTTCTGCCACAGAAATGTGAGGAACGTGTGTTTTTTTAGCCAAATTTTGAGGTTTGCAAAGGATTCTGGGTAACAGAACCTGGTCCGAGCCCCGCAAGTCACCCCATCTTGGATTCCCCTAGGTCTCTAGTTTTCAGAAATGCACAGGTTTGGTAGGTTTCCCTAGGTGCCGGCTGAGCTAGAGGCCAAAATCTACAGGTAGGCACTTCGCAAAAAACACCTCTGTTTTCTTCCAAAAATTTGGATGTGTCCACGTTGCGCTTTGGGGCGTTTCCTGTCTCGGGCGCTAGGCCTACCCACACAAGTGAGGTATCATTTTTATCGGGAGACTTGGGGGAACGCTGGGTGGAAGGAAATTTGTGGCTCCTCTCAGATTCCAGAACTTTCTGCCACAGAAATATGAGGAACATGTGTTTTTTTAGCCAAATTTTGAGGTTTGCAAAGGATTCTGGGTAACGGAACCTGGTCCGAGCCCCGCAAGTCACCCCTCCTTGGATTCCCCTAGGTCTCTAGTTTTCAGAAATGCACAGGTTTGGTAGGTTTACCTAGGTGCCGGCTGAGCTAGAGGCCAAAATCTACAGGTAGGCACTTCGCAAAAAACACCTCTGTTTTCTTCCAAAAATTTGGATGTGTCCACGTTGCGCTTTGGGGCGTTTCCTGTCGCGGGCGCTAGGCCTACCCACACAAGTGAGGTATTATTTATATCGGGAGACTTGGGGGAACGCTGGGTGGAAGGAAATTCGTGGCTCCTCTCAGATTCCAGAACTTTCTGCCACAGAAATGTGAGGAACATGTGTTTTTTTAGCCAAATTTTGAGGTTTGCAAAGGATTCTGGGTAACAGGACCTGGTCCGAGCCCCGCAAGTCACCCCATCTTGGATTCCCCTAGGTCTCTAGTTTTCAGAAAGGCACAGGTTTGGTAGGTTTCCCTAGGTGCCGGCTGAGCTAGAGGCCAAAATCTACAGGTAGGCACTTCGCAAAAAACACCTCTGTTTTCTTCCAAAAATTTGGATGTGTCCACGTTGTGCTTTGGGGCGCTTCCTGTCGCGGGCGCGAGGCCTACCCAGACAAGTGAGGTATCATTTCTATCGGGAGACTTGGGGGAACGCTGGGTGGCAGGAAATTTGTGGCTCCTCTCAGATTCCAGAACTTTCTGCCACAGAAACTTGAGGAACATGTGTTTTTTTAGCCAAATTTTGAGGTTTGCAAAGGATTCTGGGTAACAGAACCTGGTCCGAGCCCCGCAATTCACCCCATCTTGGATTCCCCTAGGTCTCTAGCTTTCAGAAATGCACAGGTTTGGTAGGTTTCCCTAGGTGCCGGCTGAGCTAGAGGCCAAAATCTACAGGTAGGCACTTCGCAAAAAACACCTCTGTTTTCTTTCAAAAATTTGGATGTGTCCACGTTGCGCTTTGGGGCGTCTCCTGTCGCGGGCGCTAGGCCTACCCACACAAGTGAGGTATCATTTTTATCGGGAGACTTGGGGGAACATAGATTAGCAAAACAAGTGCTATTGCCCCTTGTCTTTCTCTACATTTTTTCCTTCCAAATATAGGAGAGGGTGTAAAAAAGATATCTATTTGAGAAATGCCCTGTAATTCACATGCTAGTATGGTCACCCCGGAATTCAGAGATGTGCAAATAACCACTGCTCCTCAACACCTTATCTTGTGCCCTTTTTGGAAATACAAAGGTTTTCTTGATAGCAATTTTTTACACTTTATATTTCAGCAAATGAATTGCTGTATACCCGGTATAGAATGAAAACGTAATGCAGGGTGCAGCTCATTTATTGGCTCTGGGTTCCTCGGGTTCTTGATGAACCTACAAGCCCTATATATCCCCGCAACCAGAGGAGTCCAGCAGACGTAACGGTATATTGCTTTCGATAATCTGACATTGCAGGGAAAAGTTACTGGGTAAAACGTAGAGAAAAATTGATGTTTTTTTCACCTCAATTTCAATATTTTTCTTTTTCAGCTGTTATTTTCCGTAGGAAACCCTTGTAGGATCTACACAAATGACCCCTTGCTAAATTCAGAATTTTGTCTACTTTTCAGAAATGTTTAGGGGTCTGGGATCCAGCATTGGTTTCATGCCCATTTCTGTCACTGACTGGAAGGAGGCTGAAAGCACAAAAAATTGCAAAAATGGGGTATGCCCCAGTAAAATGCCAAAATTGTGTTGAAAAATTGGGTTTTCTGATTCAAGTCTGCCTGTTCCTGAAAGCTGGGAAGCTGCTGAGTTTAGCACTGCAAACCCTTTGTTGATGCCATTTTCAGGGGAAAAACCACAAGCCTTCTTCTGCAGCCACTTTTTCCAATTTTTTTGAAAAAAACGAAATTTTCACTGTATTTTGGCCAATTTCTTGGCCTCCTACAGGGGAACCCACAAAGTCTGGGTACCTCTAGAATCCCTAGGATGTTGGAAAAAAAGGAAGCAAATTTGGCTTGGTTAGCTTATGTGGACAAAAAGTTATGAGGGCCTAAGCGCGAACTGCCCCAAATAGGCAAAAAAAGGCCTGGCACAGGAGGGGGAAAAGGCCTGGCAGCGAAGGGGTTAATTATGTTTTAGTATACTTATTTATTACATGTTAAGGGTTTTTTAGATCGGATGTTTACATGGTGTTTTTAGGAATTGTTTTTACGGTTTTTGTGTTTTATATTATTTTACAGTCTCGAATACGTGTCTTTGTATGTACTTTTATGGCATTTGCCGAATAAAGTTCTTTGACTGACTGACTGACACATAACACACCATTTGACATCCTCCTCTACCCCACAGGGGAAAGAAGTGGATAAGGCATTCCACCACAGTTTTATGACAGTTAAACAATCAAGGTTACACCCCACTTACACAGAACTGATATTACCAGGTATCTGTCATGTACACTTCTCATGTCTGTCAGCAATTCCCATCTGCTTCTGACACAGTATTTCTCAAGCCAAGGTTACAGAGCCAAACAAGATCTAGGCAAATCTGTGAGTGAAAGGGAAAGAGGATAGGACATTGCACAAAACATACCTCACATCTGAAAAGTAATTTCCAGAAGTGTAAGTTAGCATCTACTGTAAAAATACATGAGAATGCAGAACAATCTGTCCTGTACACAATACAAACTTTTAGTCTGCATTCACAGCTCACTCATAGGCATTGAAGTTCACTACACCCCAAAAGTTGATGCTAGGCTAATAAGAAGGTATGATGCCAGCCATCTACATCTGACTGTATAATTACATCACAACAATAGGTCTACTTCACCTCTCTGTGTGTCAGATGAAGTACTGATTGATGAGATCTACCCTAGAGTCACCTGCTTCATCTTCCTCTGGCTCTTCATCACTTGGCACATCAACCTTTCCACCCACAGGTTCAGCTGCCTCCCCCTTATCTGCTATTAACAGTATCTGATATATCAGGGATAGATTGTGGAGCATGCAGCAGGCAACTAATATTTGACATACCGTGTGAGGCGAGTAGAGGAGAGCTCCTCCAGATAAGTCCAAGCACCTAAATCTTGCCTTCAGGTCCCCACAAGTCCACTATACACTCTCCTTGCCCTCCTGTGGGCCTCATTGTAGCGGACTTCCCCTGGCGTGGTTGGGAACCTCACTAGTGTAAACAGCCAAGGACGGTTTGGATAGCCAGAGTCATCTGTGAACACAATGTGAAAACAACACAAACAAGTGTGTGTGACATGCTATATTGTGATGGCAGGAGATATAAATCGTAAACACACAGTTCAGTGGTAACTTAACAACCAGCCAGGCCCTCTCTGTGCAGGATCATGTCATTAGCAGTGGGACATTGCTGTTTCACATGATGAAGGAATCATGCACAGAACCTGGATACTTGGGTGTGACCTTGTGAGATGTACTGGTCTGCCAGACACACCACCTGAAAGTTGAGTGGTAGTTTTTCCTATTCCTATATACCTGTTCATTTGCACTGGGAGGAAGCAACGCTACATAGGTGCCATCAATGGCTCCTACCACATGTGGAATGTGTCCCATTTCATAAACGTCTACCTTCACTCAGGCCAAATCAGCTAGGTAGGGAAACCTGATGTAACTGTCCAGGTGTTTCAACAATGCACACAGTATATCCTTCAAAACCAGACAGAACATGGGCTGAGTCATTCTTTCCATTAGAGTCACTGTGTTCTGAAAGGAGCCAGTGGCCAGGAAGTGTAGCACTGACAAGACTTGAACAATGGGAGGTATGCTATAGGGATTGCAAACGGGAGGCATCAATTCTGACTCTAACTGATTACTAAGATCAATGATGGTATGAGGATTCAGATGATAAGTCTGAATGACATGTATTTCCTCCAAGCTGTGCAGGTCCACTAGTGGATGGTACACTGCTGGTTGCCATACTCTCCTCATGGCAGGATAACCATGTGAAAAAAAAGTAAACATAGTATGAGAAATGCTAATTACATTCCTCACACCTAACATCTGAAGAGGACGGCTACTACATCTGACATATACAGTACAGCACATAGTGATTC
Organism: Pleurodeles waltl; assembly: GCF_031143425.1. Lineage (NCBI taxonomy): Eukaryota > Metazoa > Chordata > Amphibia > Caudata > Salamandridae > Pleurodeles > Pleurodeles waltl. The sequence continues at coordinate 82,002,403 of NC_090437.1, read as the reverse complement.
ATTTGATTACACCCTTCTTACTGTACATAGCTAACTATAACAATGGGATAGAAGTAATGAAACAACTGTCAATGTGTGCAGACAAATCTATTATACATGATTCGCACATATTGTTGGACTTCATCGAAATCTTCCGACTAATAGGAACCTCTGCGTAGCTGTACATAGCTATCATCACATGTCTTCAAACAACAAAGCTGTTACAGCACATATGCACAATATGTCACTCAAACATGAAGACAATACGTATAGATGTACAAGACAATTGGGGGTTAAGTAAATGACGCAGATTAGGAAACACTTCCATACATGAAATATGCTCAAAATGGCAGTCGCCTGACCTACTATACTGGACAATTGGAACTAACCTAAGTCTATCGGCCGAAGTCGTCATGAGGGTAGGTGGTCACAACCGCTGAGTAACTTGCCATTGGAAGACATTGCTATCTTTGGCGGACTTGGGCCAATGGCAATGTCCTCCAGCAGTGACAGTCATGTACGTGGCATCCGTGACTGCCATCTTCTGCAGAATTGCTCACTTGACTCCTGTCACTGCTGCCGGCTAGACCTCCATGACCTGAGCTGCTGTGTACTGCCTCTGGGAGCAATCATACCACAGCCTGTAGGTGATAGGGCCCCTGTCGTCAGGCCTGAAGAGTTTGAAAAGCTAGTGGAGGAGGTCCTACCCCTGTATGAACAGTTATCTGTTGCACCAGAAGAGCAGGTGAGTCCAATGTCATAGAAATGTGTGATAGCTGTGGTGTTTGACGGTGTACCGTTAATGTAAACTTGTGAAGGTGTTGATGCATGCAGATGGTATATTGTGAAGGCGTGTGAGCTGAGAGGATAGGAATGTGTGCCAACTTGCTGTGACTGACGTGTACTACCTACTCCTATTGGTATTGTGCATGTGGACATGACTTTCTCCTTTTGTTTATGTCATCCATGCAGGTCAACGCCCATCAGAAGAAGGGGATTTGATGTGCCATCGTCAAGCAAGTACAGACCTTCAGGGTCCACAGCCGGTGGAGCACCCATTGTAGGAAGAGGTGGGAGGACCTGAGACACTGGGCCCGGAAGACCGCTGAGGTCCAGCTGGGGATGTCCTCCCAACGAGGGAGGGGTGCCTGTCAGACACTGATCCCCCTAACGGCCCGCATTTTGGCGGTGGCCTACCTTGAGGTGGATGGGCGTTTGAGGGCAGCACAGCAGCCACAAGGGGGTAAGTAATGACTGAATCCATGTATTTTCCTCTGATAGTTTGATGTATGCTGTTTCAGTATTGCAGCTGTGGCAATGTAGTAGGTGCTACAGATTTGGTGACTACTGGGAATACATGGTACTCTAGTTGCCAATATAAAAACCGAGATCTGGTCTTTGGATTGTGCATGGAAACATGTTGATCACCTGTGCTAAGCAAAAAGTATGACTGCATGTGGAGATGCACATGTGAGTGAGCCACATGTGTTACTGTACCCAGCTATATATATGTCTGAAAGCTGCTGTATCATCCTTCCTACCTAGTGTCCCCAGGTCCAATCATCCAATTACTGTATTATGTAGCTCTAAGGTGTCAGACCACTCCCATTTAAATGGATCTGCTCTATGTGCAACATTGGCCCTGGCAGTTTAGTTACAGGGCCTAAATATCCTGTGTCCTGAAACAGTTGTAGACTTCATGTGAGGCTGGCATCCCATTCAGGCAATTGGTGTGGCCGATATAGAATTGTCTGTATGCGGTTTAAAGAGTTATCTCCATTGTAATGTCATAATCATACAATGGGCCATGTGAAGTTTATAAATGATGGACATCCCACAATGGGGGACTCATGTTGTCTATTAGCCCTTAACATTTCTTGGCCTTACATTGTCCTGTGGACAAATAACTTGTATCCCAATGCCTTGGTTGCAGATAAGGCAAGAGGCTAGGCTGTTTGACCCTTTGACCATGTGCATTGTCCATGCTAGATATGCCAATTCCACACCTATAAGAGTGCTACATATGGTATTACCTACCTACATCATGTCTCAATGGATACATGGTGGCTGATCATGTTTAGTAGGCTATTCTTTTCTACACTTACCTTAGCTGAACTGGGCTGTTTGGACAGGTTTGGTTTTGGCACACCTCATATTAGCCTGATTTAATGGTTTAGCTGAACTTCCATTTCACATACACCTGTTGGTGTTGCGGGATATGTTGTCCGTAAAATAGCAGCCATGTAGGTGCATGTGTAATTTATGTGTACATTGAAAGGCTAGGTGCTATGTCATATGTGAATAAAGATTACTTTCCTTTCATGGATCATGACTTTTGATAATGGACTGAACAGATGTGGAGTCAGAGAAGGGATGATATGGTGTTATCTGTCAGCTGCATTTTCTTAGGCTGATAAGATGGTGGACAGTGATGAGCTGTGTGGGGATGAAATCTTTGCTTTAGCCAGGCCATGATGAGCATGATGCCTTAGAGTTACAGGTAATTTGATGGATAGTCAAGTAGTTTTTAAATACTTGGCTTATGATGTTGGTGCGACAGATAACAAATGGGGTAGTTGGAAATCTCATACTTTGACATGATGTAGAATCTAAGGGTTTTTAACTGGGACTTCCCTATCAGGAGATGCATACCTACAATTGTCTATGTTGTAATGTGTGTCTGTGAAGAATGTGATGGCCCTCTGTCTCCATCCCTCTCTCTCTCTGTGCATCAGCATCAGCAGGCAAAGCTGGCAGGGCACAGGCGAGTGAGGATGCTGCCGGCCACGGGACCCGGAGTGCTGAGACCAGTGACAGCGAGGGACCCAGTGGCTTGGGGGTGAGGGGAGTGCCACGTGGAGACAGGATCTAAATCAGCATCCTTGAAGTCCTCCTTCAATGGATACTCCTTGGCAGTGGCGGACCCATCTGAGACCACCCCAGCAGCATCATTGTCCACTATCCCCCTTTCTACCACCGCCCTCCCTGTAGCTCCTCACCCAGTTGCCCGTGCCCGCTCACCCAAGAGGGTAGGCATCTCCTTTGCAGCAGGCACCTCTACCCCAGCCCCTGTCAGCACTGCTCCCCTCAGTGAGGAGGCTATTGACCTCCTGAGGTTGATCTCTGTGGGCCAGTCGACTATCGTGAATGCCATCCATGGACTCACAACTCAAGTACAACAGAGTAATGTGTTCCTGGAGGGCATTCAAGGTGCACTGGCAGGCCTACAGAGATTTTTTAAGGCTCTAGCCTCTAAACTGAGGGCAGCCAGTCTCCCTTTGTCTTCCGTTCGCCCTCCACCTTCCTCTTCCTAAACCCAAACCCCTTCTCCCCCCCAGCCAAAGCACACAGACAGACAAACATGCATCCACCTCAACATCCAGGGGTAGCTCAGGCAAACACAAGCACCACAGGACACACCACTGGCATGCACACAAGCAACATACACCTGTAGACACATCAACAGTCACAACCTGCCCTGACACCCCCACTACCCACTGCATCACAGACACAACACCTGACACACCTGCAGACACCACACAATCACAGATCTAGCCACTACACCTATCTTACCCACAGACATCACGACAGCAGACCCTCAGACATCCACCCGTCACCACATCCGCAGACACCACAACCACAGACATGCCTACATGCAGCACATCCTCCATAGCTGAAGGCACCACCCCAACAGAAAGTCACCAATCCACCACAGCATCTCCCAGCACCCCTCCTCCCGAGACACATAAACACCCACAATCACCCACCCAACAGACACCCACCACCCACAAGCATACCTCGCACAAATATGCACCCAAGACATCCTAAACAACACCTCAGACAACCATTCCCTCTCCCTCCACACCCAAACCCTTTTGTCATGACCATCCTTGTGTGTCAAAGAAAGCTTTCCTCTCAGAGTTGAACCTTTTCCCTACTCCTCTCCCACCCCTTGATACCCCTAAATCTTCTGTGTCCCTCCCCAAGTCCAGCCCTTCCACCTCCAAGACCTTCCCTTCCCCCTTACAAGTACCCATGCCCCTCCCCCGCCAAGAAGTCAACTCCTCCCAAGAAGCCTTGACCTAAACCCCCCTCCCAAGCCTAAACCCAAAGGCCTCTATCCCAATCCGAAGCCCAATCACCCCCCCTTCACTCCCCCCTAATCCCTAGGGTTCCTTCCTGCTCCCTTGAAGTTCCTACCTGTGGAGGTTACATGGCAGTCAGGAGTCAAGTTGGGGGGCACACACATGGGCTTTGTGTGCATGTTGCACCTTAATTTAATGGACTGCCTCTGGCCTTGGACATTATTAGTATTTATTTACAATTAATATATATTTGGATGAACCTGTTGTTGGTTTCGTTATATCTTTGTCCTGCATTTCTTTACTTAGGCCAGTTTTGGTTTTGGCTGACACTGTTTGTGTGTGAACATTTTTGTGTCACTATTGGTTGTGCTACCTGTTTTTTCTGGGCAGCATGTGTGGTTGTGTGCAGAGAATTTGTGCCCCAGTGATGGGTGTGTGTTGTGTGATGGCCATGTGCATGTTTGGGACATGTTGTTGTTTTGGTATTGAGTGGTGTTTGTGTTGACATATGTTAGTTGAAGTATTGTGTGCCTTTGTGTGGTTGGACTGTGTGCGTGAGTGTGTGTGGAGAATTGTATGTCACATACGTTGTGATGTGTGTTTGCTGGGTATGTCGTATGCTGCATTGATTGGATGTGTGGTTGTGTGTGTTTGTTCCCTGGTGTTGGTACGTAGTGTTGTATGTATGATTTGTTAAGATGTAGTGTCTATTGTGGGTACTTGCCAATGCTTTGCTGATGTTGTGATTGTGGTGTAGCTGTGTCATTTGTTGGTGTTGTGTGTGAGTGTGCTGGTGCTGTGTTTTTGGGGCTGTGTGTTTTGACGTGTATGTGTGTGATGGCCGTAGTGTGTGTAGTATGTATGTGTGGGTGTGTATGTAGCTGTGTGTGAGTGTCACTGTGGGGATACATGAGTATGTCACCCTCGCCACATGTTCCCGATTTGTATGTTGTGTGTGCATAGGTGCTTTCACATTTTACAACAGTGATAGGTAAGAGTGTTCACTCATGGTACTGTCGTCGTCATCATCGCTGGTTCAGAAGTCATTGGGCGATTTAGACTTTAGAATTGAAGAGAACTGTACTTTGGCAAGTCTTGACAAAAACCATCTAGATTTTTTTAGATTCAACAAGTGCAGTGAAATTAACGTAAATGGATACAATAATCTTGACAATCAAATCCACAAACTCCATATTTTCAAGTATATGGAGCCACTGTAAATGTAAATGTGATTGTAGGTCTAAAATGACTGACAAACAACTCAGATAAATTCAGATTAACGAGGTCTGCCTGGAAAACATCCACGATATGGGTCAGCAAACAGAATCAGTCTCCATCCTCAGGTCATCAGTCGATCAGCAACACATCAGGCTCTCGGTCAGAGAGTATGAGCCCAATGACAGAATCTCAAATCTCTTCTTCTCAATATCGCAGCAAATCTCCTAACATCATTTGAAGTCTTTTCCCTCTGTCACGTTGTTATATCAAAGTTCTCCAAACCTTCCCCAATTTCCAATTGGTCAATTAATCGTACATTATTACTCTACCCAATAATTTATTTTTACCAAATGTATAAATTCTAATATTTCACAGTTCACATGTCGTTGGTTGGTCTGCTTTAAGATGTCCTCATCATCCGGTTCGTCAGGTATCAAAATTGTTGCTTCTTCGTCTCCAGTCAGTATCTTCATTGTTTGCGTCCTGGGAAAGTACATCTCATGCACATTACACACTATTAGAAACATTGCTAGAGACATCATCTCCTGTCCGTTGGTTTCCATAGAGAGTTTCTGTTAAGCATTTTATTAAAACAATGAGCATTTCACAGTTAGTTCACTCTGCCAGCATTTTTCATTAAGAAATACAGCTTCTGCATGAGGCCTGGCAAAACTAGGCCAAGTCACTCGCTAAGTTAAGGCCTACAATTAATAAGCAAAAACATAATTCATATCCTTTAGCATGACACATTACTACATTAATCTAATGCATAGTCAATATTTCAGGTGGATTAATTATATTTTAGAACATTTCGTGAACACTGGTGGCCAATATCTGAGGTCACAATTTCAAACGTGGACGTTACATTTCTACATTATTCATTGCTCTACCTAAGACATTATTCAGAATACATAAAGATTAATTAATAATTTCTAATGAAGACATCTGCGTTAGCAATCCCTCCTCGGATGACTAAATATGTCATCACACCAAATTTACCACCCACAACTTTTACAATTCTATCTCTTCATCATCTTGTCTCCTCCTTGAATTTTCCCTATAGATTTTTTCTCTATTTCTTTCTTCCCTCCTCTGATTATTTTTAGACCTTTTTAACCTAATTCTTTTGCATAATTTACATAATCCCCATGTTCCTAATAAGCAAACTATGACAATTAATATTCCCTGTATGATTTTCAACAGTACCCCATTCCAAATACTACTAAGCCAATTTCCCACTGAAGCAAACCCCTGACCAACCTTTTCCCAAACACCTGGTTCTTTCAATTCCTTCAAATCACTACTAGCGTTAGTCAGATTAGTAAATTGGGGCCAGATGTATGACATTTTTTTGCACTCGCAAACGGTGCGAATCGTAAAATCGTCTGCGATGCATGAAAGCCATTCGCAGACCAAAAGTAAGAAATCGCAAAAATTTGCGATTTTTCGCAGAACGGCATTTTGCACATGCAAAATACCATGAAAAGAAACCAGGTGGTAACCTGGTGCACAATTTAAAAATGCATTCAAAATGCATTTTTAAATTGAACATGTAAAGCACACATGCCCTTTTGGCATGTGTGCACCTTACATGTCCCCCAAAACATTTTTGGGGTGCACCAGAGGGGGCCTTAGGCCCCCAGCACCCTGGGCTTTTGCATTTCCAAAATTTCGATTTCTGGTTCAGGAATCGCAATTTTGGAAATGCAAAAAATTTGTAGATATGGCCCAACAGGCCCATAGCTGCGAATGGGGCCGGTATCGCAATTTGCGATTCGGTAATAGCATTTGCGATTTTTAAGAAATCGCTATTACCGAATCGCAAATGTGATACATGGCACTTTGCGAGTCGGAAATAGTGATTTCTTAACAATCGCTATTTCCGACTCGCAAAGGGCCGTGATAATACATCTGGCCCTACGTCTCTTATCTCTTTACTATTGTTAGGAATATAAGAACAAAAATGCCTGGAGTTAATAATTTTACAGACTCTGGCGGTCATTCCGACCCTGGCGGTCATTGACTGCCAGGGCCGGGGACCGCGGGAGCACCGCCAACAGGCTGGCGGTGCTCCCAAGGGCATTCTGACCGCGGCGGTACAGCCGCGGTCAGAAACGGAAAACCGGCGGTCTCCCGCCGGTTTTCTGCTGCCCTGAGGAATCCTCCATGGCGGCGCAGCTTGCTGCGCCGCCATGGGGATTCCGACCCCCTCACCGCCATCCTGTTCCTGGCGGTCGTGACCGCCAGGAAAAGGATGGCGGTGAGGGGTGTCCTGGGGCCAATGGCATGGGCACTGCAGGGGCCCCCGTAAGAGGGCCCCTAAAAGATTTTCAGTGTCTGCATTGCAGACACTGAAAATTGCGACGGGTGCTACTGCACCCGTCGCACCCTTCCCACTCCGCCGGCTCCATTCGGAGCCGGCTTCCTCGTGGGAAGGGGTTTCCCGCTGGGCTGGCGGGCGGCCTTCTGGCGGTCGACCGCCAGCCCAGCGGGAAACACAGAATAACCGCGGCGGTCTTCTGACCACGCAGTGGTATTCTGGCGGTTCCCGTTTGGCTGGCGGCACCCGCCACCAGCCAAAGTTGGAATCACCCCCTCTGTCATTTTCAGTAAACAAATGTCTAAAGCAAGACGATTTTGAAGAGTCATAGCTCTATTCACAGCCAATTCAGTATCTATCAGGAGTATAGCCCCTGAAAAATTTGTCAGCATGTTATCTACAATAGTAGACAACTTTTGAATCTTAATTGAATTCAGGATGACTCCCAATGAAGGAATCACTGCACCAAATATATCTCCCACTATTGCAGAAGAGGTTTCCCTCCTCTGTCTTTTACGATGTAATTTTGTTAATTTTGGAGAAAAAAATCAAATCCTCCATCTGGTAAATCTTTGGGAATGCTATCCCCAAATAACATGTCCCATACCATACTCTTGGAAGACGGTAATAAGCACTAAGTCCACATATATAGTAGATCCCCGGAATCGAAGGTCCTGCCCATTCAACATAAATATCCATTTGCTCTGAAACAAAAACACACGCCTACATGTACCCACAAATAAAGTGTCAGTGCTGTCACGGGTTCAGGCGGGTCTGATCAGGACTCTGGTTGGGACCCCCCTTGAGGTCACCGAATATCCTAAAGAGGTAGTGTACTGGGGCAGAAGAGGAGCTAAAGGCATACACGGAAAGGACAGCTATGGACAGGCACAGGAAACACGAAAGTAAAAGCAGAGCAACCCTTGTGTGAACAAATAGGAAACAGATTACTAATGGACAAACATGCTGGAGTTGTACACAGAGTAAGGCGCAGAACCTCCTACACTGACAGGGAATGTCAATGCCTCTGTGCAGTTTGCTCTTACAGATAGTCACCCTGCCAGCCCCATAGAAAGGAGGCAGCAGAAGTGATTCTGTCTCTGGACCATAGAGCACAAACAAGGATAGTACTTACATACACAAGACACGCTCTTGTGGGTCCAACTGGAAACACAGTGGCGATTCCTGAGAAAACAGCAATAGCACACTGTCACTGTTAGGCTCGAAAGACAACGTATAACACTAGACAAGGATGGGGGCTGGAATTGCCTCCTGGAAACTAGGAGCCAACCCCAGTACAAAGGTGGACACTTATACACTGGTGAAGACGTATAGAACACTTACCAGACACAAATAACCAAGAAGAAACGGAAACAGAAGGGAGCAAACTGAGAGGCTGAGGCAAGAACTGGGAACAGGCTCAGGCTGAAGCAAAGGCAGGACTAGGACTGGAAAGTAGGGCACAAACCTCTGGCTGGAACAAACAGAGACAGGACTGGGAAACAGAGAGCAGGCTCTGGCTGGAACAGGCAAGGACGGGGCTGGAATACAGGGAGTAGTAAACAGGATTGGGAAACAGAGAGCAGGTTTAGGCTGAAACAAGGCAGGAGCAGAACAGAGAAACAGGGAGCAGGCTCTGGAAGAAACAAACAAATGTCAAATCAGGTTATCAATGTCTCATCCGGTTATTTAATCAGTCTCTTTCTCAAAAGTTTTTTTCAGGTTGTTTCAAAGGTTCAGTTCATTAATCTTCTTTAGGTCACTTCAAAATACTGACTCGGAACCTCCCTATCAAAATAAAAAGACATAAACTCGTCTTGCCATTCATTTGTAGTTACATATACCCATTCAGGACCTGCGTATCATCGACTTGCTATTCTCTTTCTTTTCAACTTTCGATCACCACTCAGCTCTCCTTGACTCAGTTCTTCTTTCCTCGTAGTGTCTATTACTTCCTCTATTGTTTGATCGACAATTACCTCTTTCCTTTTCTCCACTTGCGAATTCAGTCACTTATCTCCTTTATGTGTAACTTCTGTTAGTATTCTCTTCAGGACTGGACTCAAACTACTTTCCTTCTCTGTGGTGTTTTCTCTTGATGGACTTGCAACAGGTTCTGGAGGAGTCAGATCACTTTGACTTTGATCCTGCTCAACTTTCTCCCTTTCTTGGTCTGGCACTTGCTCTGTTTGTCTCTCAGAATTGTCTGCTTCTGGGAGAGCTCTCTCAGTACTTAGCTCTCCTGCTGGTTCAGTTGCAATAGGTTCCTCTGCACCCTCCTGGAGATCTTCACTTTCATCTCTCACAGGGGTGATAGAACCGTCCTCAATGAGCACAGGTTCAGCTTCAGTTCTTTCTTCCTCCTTTTCCAGTTCTGGTGCTGTAATTGGTCCCACAGTCCTTGGTACTCTCAACAACACTTCTTCATGATCCAGATGACATGCTGCTTTCTTTGTGTGACTCGCGTGAATCCAGTTCGGAATTCCTACACACTTCACAGCTGTCGTAGTCGTTAAGATCACCTGGTAAGGTCCTCGCCAACGAGGCTCCAAACACGTCTTGCGTACATGCTTGTGGACAACAACCCAGTCACCGGCCCTCAGGTTGTGCCCTGGATCGTGGATTGGCGGCAGTGTGGTGTCCTCCACCTGCTGAGAGAAAGAGCGAACCACATCAGCCAGACCTTTGCAGTAGTCCAACACCATATCATCTGTTATGTTGACAAGTGCATTGGCTGGAACTGCTGGCAACCTCATTGCTCTCCCCATGAGAATCTCGTGGGGTGACAATGCTGTCTTCCTCTCATTTGTGTTTCTCATTGCCATCAATGTCAAAGGCAACGCATCTGGCCATTTCAGATTTGTAGCTGCACACATTTTCGCAGTTCTTGATTTCAAGGTACCATTTAATTGCTCCACTAGTCCTGATGCTTCAGGGTGGTAACTGCAATGCAACTTCTGCTCAATGTTCACTGCTGCACACAACAGTTTAATCACTTCGTTATTGAAGTGCGTTCCCTATCTGATTCTAAAGAGGTCGGAAATCCGAAAAATGGTATCAGTTCCCTGCAACAATTTTGCTACTGTGAGGCCATAATTTCTCCTAGTAGGGTACGCTTTAATCCAAAGACTAAAAATGCACACGATCACCACACATATTTCAGACCTCCACTTGCAGGCATCTCAATAAAATCCAATTGCATTGTGCTGAATGGACCTCCTGCTCTTCCAATGTGGCTCAAATTCACCACTGTCCCTTTCCCCGCATTTAACTGCTGACAAATGAGACATCAATGGCATACTGCTTCAGCTGCTTGACTAAACTTGGGGTTAAACCAGCCAATTTTGAACAAACGAACCATGGCGTCCCTCCCAGTGTGTGCCTGATCATGATAATACCTCGCCATCTGGGACAGCAAGCTATTTGGCAAAACTATCTGACCCTCTTCGGATACCCACAGCTCATCCTGTCTTTAAACACATTTCATTTTGATCCATGACCTTTTCTCTTCTTTGTCAACATTACTTTGCAAAGTTTTTAACTCTTCTAATGTATTGATCACCTTTAATGCAAAGCTCGTACATGTAGTGTCCTCTTCAGACATCAATTCCCACTTGTCTTTGAACGATATACAGTTCAATGCGCAAAACCTTGCGACTTGATCCGCATATCCATTTCCCAAGGACACATAGGGGGTCATTACGACCCTGGCGGTTGACGGAGAAGTGGCGGTTTTACCGCCAACAGGCTGGCGGTAAAAAATTTGGAATTATGACACCGCCATGGTCATTCGCCACTTCTCCGATCAGACCGCCATGGCGGAGACGACCGCTGGGCTGGAGACTTGGGTCTCCAGCCCGGCGGCCGTCACAAGACCGCCGGCGGTATCATGACCCGGCTTACTGCCATGGATTTCATGGGGTTTGGACCACCATGAAATCCATGGCGGTAAGCACTATCAGTGCCAGGAAAATCCTTCCCTGGCACTGATAGGGGTCTCCGCCACCCCCACCCCCTCCCCCGAGTCCATCCCCGATACCCCCACCCCCTTGCCACCCCCCAAAGGTGGCAGGAACTCCTCCCCGCCCCTACCTTCGACATCACAACACAGACACACACCCGACACACATGCAGGCACCACCAACACACATTCCCGCACACACACAAACAAACATGCCAACAGACACACACACAGTCATACACGCACACCCTCATTCAGACATACACGCACACATCCATACAGACATACATAGACAGACACGCACACATTTCCATTCACACTACACCCCGCATGCATACACGCACTCACACACCCCCTCTACATACTCACACGCACACCCCAATGCACCCACACATCACACAACACCCCCCACCCCCATCTCCTAATGGACAATCAACTTACCTTGTTCTTTGATCTTCCGGGAGGGGACGGGATCCATGGGGGCTGCTCCGCCGCCTCCACACCGTCAACAGAACACTGCCACGCCGAATCACAGAACATGATTCGGTGGGCGGTGTTCTGTTGATGTGGTGGTGGAGGTGGAGCAACCTCCACTTCCCCGCCGCCCGCCAGTATGGCTGCTGGCGGCTCTCCGTCCGGAAAAGGTCGGAGGGCTGCCAGCAGTCATAATATGCCGAGGGGATAACCGCCACCACTGGTGGTCTTCAGCACGGCGGTCCGAAATGACCCCCATAGTCCTGTGACTTTAGATGTGCACTGCATTTTACCATGGCAATCTCTTCAGGCAGTTTAATAGCGTATAACAACTCCTTTATTCTATCACCATTTCTCACTTGTGATCCAGTAGAGGTCAATTAACCTCTTTGTGACCGAATCCGTATTGGCTATCCGTATAGATAGTAACTCTCAATCAAGCAGAAACATGGCACGCTCTAGTAAGAGCAACCAATTCCGCTACCTGAGCAGAATACACTCCTCGAAGCCAGGAAGCATAAAAGGTACCTGTAATTGTGCACACTGCATAGCCTGCTCCCAGTGTCCCTGTACTGCCTCTAAGACAAGAACCATCAACAAAAACAATTTGGTCATTTTCTTCTAATTGGGTATCTTTAATGTCAGGTCTCGGTTTCGTGCACAACTCAGTTACTTCGAGACAATCATGTTCAACATCCTCCTCTTTCTCAATTTCAGTAGTATCGCTTGAAAGTAAAGTTGCCGGGTTCAGCACTGTATATCCTTTCAGTATCACATTAGGAGCACCCAAAATACTCATCTCATATCTTGTCAGTCTAGCACCAGTCAAGTATTGCGTTTTCGTCCTTGTCAGTAAAATCTCAATCGAGTGAGGGACCCTTACAGTCAGGAGATAACCCATCACTACTCCTTCACATTGTGAAAAACTCTGACCGACTGTGGCAACAGCTCGCAAACAACCTGGTAAGACTACTGCAACTGTGTCCAAGGTAGCTGAAAAATATGCTACTCGGTGATGAGCACCTCCATGGACCTGCGTCAAGACAGAAAATGAACATGCATCACGCTCATGACAAAACAATGTAAATGGCTTTGTGTAGTCAGTCATACCCAACGCTGGAGCTTTGCGCAAACTCTCTCTCAATTCAGTGAACACTTTCATCTGATCCTCATAAAAGGCTATGGGATCTGTAACATCCTTATGGGGAAACTCCTGCAATGGTTTTGAGATTTCTGCAAAATTCGGGATCCATTGGCGACAATAACCCACCATTCCCAAGAACATTCTAACATCTCTCTGTGAAGTCGGGGGGTTCATCTGTGGTATCATTGTGATTCTTTCTCTTGATATTTTTCTTGATCCTTTCTAAATCTGGTGACCCAAATACTTCACTACCTTCTGACAGTACTGCAACTTCAATGGTGACACTTTTTTATGACCAAACTTTCCCAAATGATTCAAGAGGGCAATAGAGTCGTATTAACACTCGTCCCTTGTCCTGGATCCAATCAGCAAATCATCAATATACTGCACCAGAGTCGATTGGAAAGGTAATCCTAATGACTCCAACTTCTTTTTCAAGATCTGATTAAACAAGGATGGTGACTCTGTGTACCCTTGAGGAAGTCTACACCAGCAGTAGACACAATCTAGGCATTTGAAACTGAAGAGAAATTGTCTATCCTCATGAAGAGGCACAGAAAAGAATGCTTGTGACAAATCAACCACTGTGAAACATTCTGCATCGCATGGTCTCTGGAACATTATTACAGCTGGGTTCGGCACTACGGGACAACACTTGACCACTATGTCATTTATTTTTTGCAAATCCTGGACAATTCGAACTTCTCCACATGGCTTCTTCAACCCCATTATCGGTGAATTACATGGGCTGCTCAACACTTCCTTCAGAAGTCCCTGCTTCACAAAATCTGCAATTATCTGAGCCACCTTCATCAGTACATCTTGTGACATATCATACTGGGGAAGCTGCAGAAACTTTGCATTCGGTTTTAATGTGACCTTAATCGGCTCCAGTCCTTTGATTAAACCCACTTTTTTTCCTGCCAAATCCTACACGTTTTCTTGAACTGTTCCATGCAAATCAGAATGCAGCTCTTTTACTGTGAACATCGGGAAAAATTCAATCAAGGGATACTCCTCATTTGTAGTTTCACACTCAGGTTCTGGAGCTGGATCTTCTTCATCATCGCTATTTGCCTGGATCTCATTTCCATCGGTTGAACAAGTAATCAGACACCTGGTCTTGCACAACAGGTCCCTTCCCAGTAGGGATACTGGACTCGAGTCACAAACTACAAACTTATGCAGTCCCTGAAAAATGCCAATCTCAACTTGCACTGGATCTTTAATCGGGTTTGTCAAATACTGATTTGCTACTCCTACAACCTGAACTGTCTGACCTGAAAGGGTAAAATTTGGAACTTCTCACTGTAGAGCATGTAGCTCCTGTGTCTACCAAAAATGAGACTTTGTGACCCATCACCTTCCCTCTCACATAGGGTCCTATCTGGTCCACTTCTAAGGAAGCTGCAAGCACACATGGCTCCTCATCCGAACTATCATTCACCCAGTCACCAATTAATTCATTCTCACTGTGTAATGGGAATTGGTGTACTGCATTACTACTTCTGTCTTATCTTTGACCTGTGACCTGTTGAGAAATCATCATCTGTTGCTGCTTGAGGTATCTGCATTTGCTGTCTAGGTACCATGGTGGCCTGCTGCTGCATGGGCTGCAACTGTGATACTTGTGCACAGGGCATTTGCACCTGTTACACAGGCTGAAAATTCTGCATTTGATTCACATTATTCTGAAAATTTGGATTAGGACCCTCAGTCTTGGTCCTCTCACAGTCTGAAATGCATAGACGTCACTATTTTGCTGAACAACACCCTCCTGCACCATCGTTGGACACTCCCAATTCCAGTGTCCCACGGCCCCGCAGATGTGACACAGCAATCATTTCTTCATTCCCTGCATATCACTCTGCACCACTACGGTGTTCAAATCTGGACCACAAATCATATTGACTCTGCGGCTTCTATCTCTCATTTGAGGCTGGAACATGACATTTCCCTGCTGCTGTGGCATCTGTTGCACAAAAGTCCCCTGTACTCCTGTTTGAGCTGCCTTAATCTGCATTACCATTTCCTTCTCTCTCAACTTTTTCTGCTTCAACTCAATCTCGTTGCTACAGTATTTTGCATACTGCAACACCTCATCAATTGGCTTCGCTTGCCAGCAAATCAAATGACTCTTAATCATCTGACCTATATCAGGTCTCAGTCCCTCCACAAACCTAAACACAAAATGCAGCATGTTTTTTGGCTCAATTGCTTCCTTGCCACTGTACTCCTTGAATGCCTTCAACAACCTCTCATAATACGTATTTATAGATTCCTTCACCTCCTGTCAGTTCTCTGCCAATCTATGTTTTTGGGCGAAATCCTCATCTTCAGGAAGTCAATCACCTAATAACAATGTTTCATTACCTCAGGTGATGGTGCAGCCGTATTCTTATCCCTCTCTAGCTCACTTGTTGGCCAGTCTACGGCTCTTTTACACTCTGCTGGAACCACTATCTCCAGTAATGTATTTAAATCTTCCCACAAACATTTCGAGAGCTTCACAAATCTGTCTGTCTGCTGATACCACTCTACCGGTTTTTCCCTCAGCTGTGGATAGTCATTTGTGAATGACACAATATCACTCCTGTGCCGAGGACAATGAACAAACTGCCCCCCTGGAATCTCTCTCATCAGTAAAATCTTTATGGATCCTTGCCCTGTTGTACTTTCTGAGTCACCTCTATAGAGTCTTGTTTCCTTTTATCTTTCTTCTTTGCACCTTCTTTCTTCTTTCTTCTTTGCTCCTTCCCACTTTTCTAATCCTCCCCAAACCTGAGCACTCTGCAGTAATTCCTTTAGGTGTGCCTTCATTCCGGCTGACCTCATATGCTCAAAATCCTTTGCCTCAAAATCTAATCTGTAGCTTCTCCTCAGATGTTTTGTTTTCTCAATTTCGATGTTATGTTTTTCTGCCAAGTCTGCTAACCTCTGTTGTACCTTGCTCACTTCTCTTGTAATTCTCGGGCATAAATATCTCAACTGTGCCACTGTGTATGACTCTAGTCTAGTCACCCCCATTGTTCCCTCAACCAGTTCATTTGCTTCTATGCTTAGTCTGACACAATTGATCTGTTCCTCACTTTTGGAAGTATTTTGCGGAGTATTCATCTTGTCCAACCATTCGGTCAGCTGCTGAGCTGTCAGTCCCTGTAACAAAATGTTACTCGCGTTCACCCGTGGCACCTGCTGTACCACTGCACTTGATGTCTGTGGTGTCAATAATTTCAAGCTCTGACCGGCACTAGGTCCATTTACAATATCTGGAAGTGCAAGGAGTGGACTGAGATCTAACAATGATCTTGACCCATCAAAAGTCTGGCCCATAGAAGAGACTACCTGCACTTGTTCAATCGGTCCCCTCCTCACTAAACTCTGGGACATCTCTCCTTGCTCACTCAAGTCTGGTTTCTCCTGCACAAATAATGGTACCGCTGGACCAACAGTAATTGGCAGCGATATTGCATCTGGGGCTCTAGCCCCTGAACGTTATGGGAGAGTAACTTCCATGCTCTGATTCATAATCATTGTCAAGTCTGACTGTGTCCCTGTCATATGCGTAAACCTCGGCATCCCCTGCAGCTGTTCCTGGGGCAACAAAATCGTAATAGGCTCAGTCTGAACCAACAGTGGTCTTGGAACCACTTGCTCCGTAGGCACCACTAAGTTCGAAGTCATCTCTAAGACAGGTACATCAGGGTAAATTCTCTGTGTGGGTGGTTGATGCATCTGTGCCGGAACTACTGGAGTAGTCAACACATTAGGTCCTTGCACCACACCCTGTGTCTGACTAGTATTAACCTGTATCGGACTCCCTGTCCCCATTGCCTGTGCCGGGGCTGTTGGATCAGCACTAGTACTCGGACCATCGACGTGCACTGCATACGGTGGTGGTCTGTCTCTCAGTATCTGTGTAATAAGGTCCTCAGTGTCAGAGTTCTCCTCTACTATAGAAGACTTTCTTACTTCCTTATTTTCAGGCGAAACCTTATTTGACTTTCTAGTCAATTTCTTTCCTTCCGTCTCATCTTCCTGCGTAATCGCTGGAAATAACTGAACATCCTGCAATGTCACTGCTCTCCATTTCTTCTGCTCCCAATCCCATCTTGCCTCTGCTAGTGACTTCTCCACCTTTCTCACTCTCCGCTCAAATTTCATTTGCTGTTGCTTTCTAGCTACCATTTCCCAAACCGCTAATGCCTCAAACTGTGCTGGTCTCGGAAGAGGCTTCGATTCACATAGCACCATCCGTAATTGCTCCAAAATTCTCAAATTGAACGTCCCATTCTCTGGAAATGCTAAGCTTCCATTTTTTGCTGTCAACTTGCACTACTGTTTCAACCAAAGACATGGTGCGACACCCCGCTCCTCCATTACAATGCAAGCCAGAGTATTCTCTGGCAGTGTAGGCTCTCCTACTCTCCCTTTACTGTAAGTATCTCCCTTTAGGGCACTCCTTAACGCCTTGAATAACTTCATCTTTTCTACTTTTGTGTATTCAAAATCAAATCAGGAAATGGCTTTTACTCTCAAGATGCCTTTCATCCAGGTTCTCAACCAATTGCCTCTCACGGATGGCTGATAATCCGTGCGCGACCCTTCTCTCTAACTGACCTATCCCAGCTCAGCTCCAGTGATGTCACACTCACACACACTGCGGCCAAAAACCAATAACCAAAAACAAATCTGCTGGTTTACTACAGGAAGGTAACACAATTGCTTCGGAAACCTTACGGATGTTCACTGATGGCTCTTTCGCTCATGAAGCTGTTCCTCTTTCTCGGTCGCCCAGATTCGCAAGCAAAATTCTGCCTGCAAATTTTACACTCAACTGATCAATGGATCTGCCTAGGTGCACATAGGACTCGCCAAATCTCAGTTGAAATTTTTCTCTCGCTCACTTAACGTACACACCAACTTGTTGACCACACCCGATCGACCTACTAAACCAGATAGATTACAACATATAACCAAGTGTCTTATACACTTTTCAATATACTCCGGAGTCTTAGACCACGCAGGGTCCGTACATCAACAACCACATGGACAATTTTTGAGCACAAAGCGCCACACCCATATGACGTTCGACGACTTCCCTACTCACATACTGCAGAGTACCCACGCTCCTACTAAAACTTCATATGGAGTACGCAGACTCCCTAAATTCCCTCATATACACCACAATCCCACCTGCGATTTGCATAAGCTGTGCAAGCGCAACCTATGTCTCTCACTCTATCACTAGAATGCCAGGAACATACCCAACACTACTAGCAGGATCCAGGATCTGGGAACCTCATTTCTGGGCTTGAGGGAACATCATTCTCTCTACAAATGCCATTTTGAAAAACAAAATCCAAATCTCAATAATACTGAATTCTCGAACCGATCAATCTTCAAACTATTAGCATAACTAGGAACACCTGTCCATCAGTTTCCTAGTGCAACTGTCAACACCTGTCACTCTATATCGAACACCTATGGCAAGCCCCTATAGAAACTAACCATCAGTCTGTTACCATAACTGTTGGCGCGTCGGTCCTTAAGAAGTAAACTTAAAAGGGGACGTGTATGGGTTGATGAACCTTTTCATTCGTATAGAGTGTTCTTACCATAGTTTTGATACAGAATCAGAAATCAATACACAGTAGTCAATAATCATTAATCAATTCAACAATCAATGGAGTCAATAATTTTCACACACCATGAGTCTTCAGTCATGAATAACCACACTTTTAGGTATAAGTTTAGTAATTTTATTCCCTTGTTGTTATTAATACTAAGTCATGAATTTTAATCATCAACTTTTAATCAGAACAACTCTAATAATACTTGTTAATCAGCAAGTAGCAGAAGACGTGATCTAATCATAGCTTGAATCAAAAGACATTCTAATGCATCAAAATAAGACATTAACAAAACCCAATTGAGTAACTCTATGACATCCATTAGGTTCAGCAAGATAGTTCGTCAAACCATTTGTCCCTGTAATTTGTCAGTCGTCATGTGAGTAGCCTCATCTAAGTCCAATTAGCATCAGCTTGTGGGGCTTCATGCAAAACAATTTAGAACACAATTTTGGAAAAACATCTACCTAAAGAAAAGTATTAAGTCAGCACAGTTGGTACCTAGAAAGATAAGGCATAAACATGCAATTCAGTCAGCGTCATATCTACCTATCCACGGTATGGGTCAGCAAGCAGAATCAGTCTTCGTCCTCAGGTCATCAGTCGATCAGCAACGCATCAGGCTCTCGGTCAGAGAGTATGAGCCCAATGACAGAATCTCAAATCTCTTCTCAATATCGCAGCAAATCTCCTAACATCATCTGAAGTCTTTTCCCTCTGTCACGTTGTTATATCAAAGTTCTCCAAACCTTCCCCAATTTCCAATTGGTCAATTAATCATACAATATTACTCTACCCAATAATTTCTTAAAGAATTCTAATATTTCACAGTTCACATGTCGTTGATTGGTCTGCTTTAGGATGTCCTCATCATCCGGCTTGACAGGTATCAAAATCGTTGCTTCTTCGACTCCAGTCAGTGTCTTCATTGTTCGTGTCCTGGAAAAGTACATCCCATGCACATTACACACTATTAGAAACATTGCTAGAGACCTCTTCTCCTGTCTGTCGGTTCCCATAGAGGGTTTCTGCTAAGCATGTTATTAAAACAATAAGCATTTCACAGTTAGTTCACTCTGTCAGCATTTTTCACTAAGAAATACAGCTTCTGCATAAGGCCTGGCAAAACTAGGCCAAGACACTTGCTATGTTATGGCCTACAATTAATAAGCAAAAACATAATTCATATCCTTTAGTATGACATATTACTACATTAATCTAATACATTGTCAATATTTCAGGTGGATTAATTATATTTTAGTACATTTCGTGAACACAGGTGGCCAATCTCCAAGGTCACAATTTCAAACGTGCACGTTATTTTTCTGCGTTACTCATTTTTCTACATAAGTCATTATTCAGAATACATAAACATTCATTAATATTTTCTAATTAAGACATCTGCATTAGCCATACATAGGTATATGCTCTTACATTTCTTATCAACATTGTAAAAAATTATATTTTAAGTAAATTATCCTCACATACACAGTTAATTGTGTTGTTTTGTTTTAAGACTGCAAAAAGGGGGGGATAATTTTCAGGGCTTTGGGCAGTTTCATGATCAGAATGGATCAGTATAGATGTCCTCATTGGAATAGAGACACCGCCGGGCATCATCACCTATGAAAAATGTTATCTAGCAAACAATGTCACTTATTGGAAGACTTATGTTTGACGGTTTTGGGGGCACGAGTTTCTATTAATGCCTTTAGTTAAGCATCATCAATTGTAAAAACAAATCATCTAGCAAATGTCCTAAACAAATCTTTGTAGTAATTTCAATAGAAAACAAATGAAAAGGACAGCAAAAAAAAAAAAAAAACACACAAGCACTGGATCGCTACTTATGTCCTCAAAGAGAGGACACTGCTGCACTTGCTGCATTCTTCCTCCCACCGCCGATGTCAGACTCAGCAGGGACGTGTTTTTTTAAGCTCAAGAACCCATGCTCGGTGTTCTGCCAGACACTGGCCTGTTTGGGCTGTCATTACGCACCCCCTACTCCCCATTTTGAAGTGGTCTGGGGATCATCGTCCCAGTAAATATCACTACTTGAGGCCACTGTTGCGGAGAGAATAAGAAGGATTTTTTATCCAAAATTAAAATAGAACTATTGCTGATGCTATGCTCGGCATAGGAGTGTGTTATTTTTAGGTGATGGGCTGGCATAAACTGGTCGACTTGCCATAGGGAAGTTGGAATAAAAGTCAGCCATTTTTAAATGGTCCCATGGGTGATCCTAGCCACAATTCCTGCTTCTAGAGCCCACTTCGGCAAGATGAATGAGAATGTGATTAGATTTATAAAAGCAAAATAGTACTTCATTAATAAAAGGGGTGGGTATTGGTAATTTCTCTTGTGTCATTGGTTGCACAAATGCCATGCTTATTGAACAAAAACAAAGGCATCCTGTTGCATTGGTGGGCAATTCTGGATGTTTCTGGAATGGTTTATATTTATAGGAGGTTGTGGAATGTTTTGGGGAATTCTGATGGTGTTCCTGCTGGTTGATGTGTTAGCCCCATTCATCTTGTAGGCATCTTGTGCAACACTAGACTGCTGACATTTGTATTGCCATCAGAGAACTGCTTCAAGGGAATAAGGGGGCCTGCAACCATTTAGAAGCAATTTAGATGTTAGAGTGCTTCAACCTATAATGGGCCTATTCGTTTATTTAAGTAAAATACTGGAAACATTATTTTCTGAGTCCTGTTTTATTTGGAGACAAATCACTACAATTATGGCGACGAGCTGAGAAGTTAGAACCAGAATCGGACCTGCCAAGATATAACAACTTTGTCACAAAACAGAAGCACTTTGTTACCATTAAATACCTCTGTCACTTCGGATAAACTCAAAGAGCATATGTATATTTTAAAATATTTATTCATGCTCAGCTCATTTGTCTAATGGTGATGGAGTGTATGAAGTGCAGCATTTGTACTGAGAGAGCGTGGCTTACATAACCTATATTAAAATGAAATGCTTATATCAATGTGTAATGATGCTGCATAGAAAACAATAACAATAGCGATTTTGCTTAAACGTGCACCTGAATTATGACCACGAAGAGTGGCCACCAATGTATACACAAACTAATAATGATGAATAAAATGTTTATGTTATGTTTAAATAAGCTTATATTAACATTTATGTTACTGCATCTGTATTGCGAATCTTTATAGGCCTTAAATTAGTGTGAGCTGCGAGGTTTAGCTGCCCAGCTCTCATATTAAATGCATTTTTCTGTTTTCCCAGTGTGCTGACTCGCAAAGGGCATTGACCCTGCAAATGTTCTTTTTCTTCAACTTGGAAGACAAATGTATCTATGTAAATTCCGTTCCCAAGCGCATATTCGGTGCCTTGGTTTAAAAGTATGAGCAAATTGAAACAAATGTAGATTACTGAAATGTACAAGGTCACTTAGACCGATGGACAATGAATCTGCTGACCCCAAAGACGTGCCAAAGAGTGAAGTAACGCCGGATGTGCCACCTCCGAAGACGTCAATTATGAAGACCAATCAAAGAACCACGAATTAATGTGGGGTGACAATTGGGATTACCAAATGCTAAATTTGATAGGTTAAAGATAGTGGGGTATAGTAAGTGTCCAATAGAATTTTGGAGGAATGTACTACGAAAAAGGGATGAAAACCCATGTCACAGAAGGGTCATTAGAATTAGGTAGGGAATGCTATTGATTTTATCCAGAAACTCTGTTACTCTGTTTGGTGACTTTGAGACTTATTAAAACCATCCTCACCCATAGACTGCCCATTCACACTTTTCCTCCTTATGAGGGAAGTGTCCCTATGCCCTTTAGTTGAGTTTAGACTGATGGCGTTTTGACTGATGTCCTGAAGACGAAGACTGAACCTGTGCGCTGACCTAATCCTTGGAGGGTAATTATGACAATGCAATTTGTAATTTGTCTGTTTGCTTTTCCTTTCTAGGTACCAACTTTTTGCTTTTGACAGAGTCCATAGCTAGATGTTTTCCAAATTGGTGTTCTAAATTGTTTTGCATGAAGCCCAACATGCCTATGCTAATTAGTAGTTAGGACAGGTGATCATCAGATTGACGCAAATGGACAAACGACTGACAATGCTTTGTTGAACTGACGTAAAATCAATACTATGCTATATTCTTGATCTATGTTCACGCCGTGCTATGTTCTGATGTTCATGATTCTCGCCTTATTGAAATCTTATCAAAGTTGCCATATCGTAACTATGCTGTTGTGTTTCTTGGCTTTAAGATTGACGCACTTAATCTTAGATTGTAACTAATAGGGAATAAAACACATAAAATTCTATCAACTGGTGTGGTTATTCATGGCTAGAAGGTCATGATTGCGCCGTCAATTTGATTAATGTCTTTGACAAAAGTGAAATGTATTGTTGTGATAAATATTGATGACATTGTTGATATATTGATTGACATATTGATCAGCTATCTCGTCCTATGGTGTCTCTCAACTGGGTCAAAAGATTCATTGGCCTAAAACGAGTCCTAATGTGTAATAAATTAGCATAAAAGGATGCGTTAACAGTACCACTCTATATTACTGTTAAACTGCCTATGTGGCGTGGCCCTCACGTAGGTGGAATCTTCATTTGCCCGCAATCATGTAACCAGCTGTCCTCGCTGAGGAACTGAGAGGACGTATGAGTCTTTGTGATGTCAGTGCGCGACTTCTAGTAAATGCTGACCTTTGGATCAGCAGCAAACAAGGGATCGGTAACCAGTGCATAGTGTCTAGTAAATACTAAACTGCTGACATTCGTATTGTCTTCAGAGAAATGCGTTAAGGGAATGAGGGAGCGTCAACCATTTAGAAGCTTGTTAGAGCGCTTTAACATCTTTATGGTGTTTCCTACATTTAAAAATGGAAATGTGGTGCTTCATTAATTGTGGTTTATCATTATTTTAATACAATATAAAACATGAGAGCCTGTATTTACAGGACCGGAGGTACAGAATTTTCCTCACTTCTTCAACAACGTTATAAGGTGATTCTTATTTTAAATATATTCATCTATACCTTGTACTGCACACTATGACTAATTCAAAAGGTATTACCCAACCTGCGTTATTTTTGCAAACTCCAAGGAAATCTGTGATGAAATGAAAAAGTTGGCACAGGTCTTTTGAAAATGATTTGATTGCAAATGACTGTAAAAAATTGATCTGATGTAAAAGAGACATTGGTGTCCAGACTTTTGGGCAATGTTTGTCAGGAAATTTTTGATAACCTCCCAGAAGAAGAGCCATCTCATGGACAATTTGTCCCATGAAATGAGTAAGAAGAGGAGGTAAAAAGAATGGAAAAACAATTTATGGAGGAACCAAGTATAATGGTAGGAAGAAATGGGTTTTTCAGGAGGAAACAATATGAACATGACAGCATTGAAGAGTATATTGCTAGTTCACACATTCTTGTAGCTTTGTGTGAATTTGGGGACATGGTTGATCGGTATTTGCAAAGTCCGTTTTTTATTTTATTGCCACCCAAAGAAATACAGGAGAGCTTTTGGCATGTAGGAATTCAATGTTAAATGAGGTTATTATCATAGCCAAAGGAATGGAAAGATCTTTAATGTCTGCTAAAATAATATCCTTGGACAGTTCATACAATGATTCAGTTTGTGCTATACATGAAAAGAGAAATGACCTGAAAAGTGGTGATTCTTCTTTTGCTGTACATGACAAAAGCACATTTAATAGATCCAGCTCTAAGAAGAACATGATGTGTCATAGGTATGACTTTAAAACTGCTTTAGGAAACTATTCAGGATGTCCCACAATTGGAAAGAAATATTTGAAATGTCAACAAATAGATAATTTTGGGGTGAGTTGTAGAATTATCAGATCATCTAGTAAAGTGAAGGTAAATTCTGTTTAAATTTTAATGCGGACTTGAGTTTTGACGTTGAGGAGGTCTTCGAGGAACATGGTAAAGTTTTTCAGCACATAGTGAATGTGTAAAAGGTTTTGAGTGTCATATCAAATTGAAAGAAAATGCCATACCAGTGATTCATAAAGTGTGACATGTACCATTATGAGTTAGGAAGGAAATGAATGCGTTACTGGCCATATTATGTAAGGACGGCCCTATTGAGTCAACTCATTAATTTGAGTGGATTTCAGCGGTGATTATCACCCAAAAAATCTAGATAACTTAGACTTCATGCAGACTTAAGGCCATTGAATAGAAACATCAAAATAGATTATCATCCTATTCTGAAAGTCCAGGAAATGCTGGCTGCTGTAAGTGGTTCTTCATATTTTTTCACTAATTGATTTAAAATCTGCATATCACCAAGTTGAATTATCTGAAACATCTAATGTTTTTACTACATTTGTGACACCATTTGGAGCCTAACAATATTTGCAGCTACCTTTTGGTCTGGTATCAGCTGCCAGTGTTTTCCAAAAGTTAATGGATCATCAATTTGACTGTATCCATGGTGTCAAGACTTTTCAGGATGACATAATGATTCATGCCAAAACTGTGGGGGAACATAATAACATATTAAATACAATGTTGGAAATTCTGGAGAGCAGAGGTATAAAAGCAGGTCCAAGTGTAACTTTCTACAAATTTCCACAAACAAAAGCAGACTATTTGGACATACAGCGTCCGCTGCAGTAATCATGCCCAAAGATGACCTGGTAAAAGCCATTAGGGAGGCACTGGTACCTACAAACAAAGATTCCTTGAGGTCACTTTTAGGTAGTGAATACTATGCCTGATTTATTCAGGGACATGCTATTTTGGTGGAACCTTTAAAGAGGTTACTTAAAAAAAGTAAATTTAGAATGGGGTGTAGATCAGAGGAGCACTTTCCAGGAAGTCAAAAATGCCATTTTGGAAGCACCAGCACTCAGACCTTACTATCTCAATGGAAGAGATATAATTACAGTAGATGCCAGTTGCATAAGATTAGGAGCCGTGTACACTCAAGTAGTAAATGGAAAAGACTATACCATAACCTTTATATCACAGGGATAAAAGGTTGCAGAAAAGCACTACAGCACTAATGACAGGGAGGTTATGATGTATGAGTGGGCAGCAGAGAAATAAAAGAGCTATTTGTGGGGAAAAATATCTGAAATAATGACAGATCACAAGACTTTTTTGTTTATGTTTGATGGTTGTGATAGAGGATACATACGCGACTTCACAATTAGTCAGGTTGATGTAAAAACTGCAAAAGTACAATTTTGTTGTATGACACATTGCAGGAGGCTTGAATATAAGAGCTGACTGGTTATCTAGGTCACTAATTGAGGAATTCGAGGAGAATGTAAGGTTGTCTGATCAACAATGTGTGTTATCTGCTGTTGATGTTACTTGTTATTGTGGAAGGTCTATCTCTGAAACTGAATAGTTGGATGCTAATGAAAAAGATTTTGTTTTGATCCAGATTAAATATTGTGTGGTTCATGGTTGGCCACCGTTTAAGAATTTGGATAAAGCATTTAGGACCTATTTCCAGCTTGTGGATGAATTACCTATTGAATGAGAAATGCTCATGAGTCATGATGTTTGGACCATCATTTGTCTTGAGAAATAAATTAGTGAAATTAACTCATGAAGGACATTCAGGAGATACTGAGAGAACATTATCGGTGGTCAAGCATGGAGTCAGACGTTGATATGTATATTAATAAATGAATTGAGTGTGTTTGATCCAACAAGCATTAGAAGGCTTTAAAAGAAGACATGCATTTGGTAGGAGTTACTGTCGGACCTTGGTTGAAATTGATTATTGATTTTGCAAGTGCATTTTATTCACTGGATGAAAATATATGTTTTGTATTTGCTCTTACTGATCATAGTTCAAAGTAGGTACAATATGAGTTCATTGCTAATATCACCACTGATCTGGTTAATGATTTGTTAGAAAGAGTTTTTTCAGTTGAGAGTATACCACAAAATTTAGTTTCAGATAATGGTAATCAATTGACTTCAAAGAAAATGTCAAATTCTACAGATAAATGTTGTCTAAACAAGAAAAACACAGCTGTAAAGCCCTTCTTCTAATAATTTTATGGAATGTATCAATAATTTTTTTAAAAAAAGGAATTTAAATGGTGTTGATATATAAAGTATCTATAACCAAAATGTGTGACAAAAAAGTTGCTAGTTATAACAATACCCTGTTTTCAGTTATATGACTTTCTCAGTTTTTCTTGATGAGGGGAAGAGATGACTGTATTTAACTTACAGTTAGAATAGCTAGTTGTAACACAAGCTAAAGTAACAGAGATTGAGGATGACATACTATAGGTTAATGATAAAATCATGATAAAACAAGCTAAGAATAGGATTAGAACAAAATGCAAACATTTTTCTGTGGGAGATTGTTTTTATTTTAGGAAATCTATAGGAGCACAGAAAAGAGAATCTCTGTACGCCCCACCCACACAAGTGTTGAAAGTGTCAGACAGTGCTGCATTATTGAAGGACAAAGGTTGGTGGAACAAAAGTGCAGTAATTTTACCTAAACCGGGGCAAAACATGTTATTTGACAAATGTAAATGAGAATACTTTTCACAATCTTGGAAGCAGTATGATGTACAGGTAAACAGTAGAAACGAGAAGGAACTTGCTGAAAATGTTTTAGATCTGTTTGACAGCAGTGATATTCATGATTCTATTCAATTGGTGTTGAACACACGTACAGACGAACAAACACAAAGGGGGTCATTCTGACCCTGGCGGTCGGTGATAAAGCGGCGGCCAACCCGCCAACAGGCTGGCGGTTCAAAAAATGGAATTCTGACCCTGGCGGGAACCGCCAACACAGCCCGCCACTTTACCACTCCGACCGCCACGGCGGGACAGACAAACAGCGCGGCGGTCACCGCCAACAGGCAGGCGGCAGACAAAGTACCGCCCACCCTATCACAACTCACCAATCCGCCACCTCATCCGGGGCGGGAGCCCCGCCGATAAAAACACGGCGGAAACAGACTACGAACGGGAAAACGCTCACCTCTATACACTCCACGAGGACGGAGGACAGCATGGCGCCCGAATTACACATGAGTACCGCACCTACGACACAGGGGAGGGGGGGAGGAGGAAGGGTTACGGGCACACACATACGCATCACACCCACCCCCCAACTATCTACACACCAATGCAGAGCACCAAGTCAAAGTTACCCCACCCAAACCCCCCAGAATAACGAAAAGATATGATTCAAGTGAGAAACAACATTGATGTACAAAATAGGTTCATTGAAGACATGGCAAAATAGGAAAATGATGGAAATATTATCTAATGTAAACATTGCGTGACCGAGAAATAGAGGCAGAAAGTCCCGCACAGTCACAGAAATTGCAAATGTCCGTGGGCCGAAGTGTATCAACACATGGGCAAAGCCCACAAAGGAGACCTGAGTCCGTTGGAGAGAACACTGCAGGGGCATCACATGACAAAACTACAGGCACCTCAGGGGGAAGGGAAAGGGGGGCACCACAGCCACATGAGTCCACGACGCCAGATCCAAGAAGGGGCCACCATGCCCACCGTTCAATCCTGGGTAGTGCAAAGCCACAGTCTCTCAAGTCTCTACAGTGGGTGGCTTGCCCACTGTCATATCCTGGGGAGTGCAAAGGCACAGTCTCTCAAGTCTCTACAGTGGGTGGCTTGCCCACTGTCATATCCTGGGGAGTGCAAAGTCACAGTCCATCAAGTGGATAACAGTCTCCACAGGCAATGGAGGAGGCAGGGTGGGCCGAGTGCAGCGTGAACATTAGCACGACACAGAACCGGCACAGTCATTGGCCCAGCGGTGCATGAGATGGCGGGGCCCAGCGGAGCGGTGCCTGAGATGAAGGGCCCAGCGGAGCGGTGCTTGACAGGAAGGGCCCAGCGGAGCGGTGCTTGACAGGAAGGGCCCAGTGGAGCGGTGCTTGACAGGAAGGGCCCAGCGGAGCAGTGCTTGACAGGAAGGGCCCAGCGGAGCGGTGCTTGAGACGGCGGGCCCAGCGGAGCGGTGCCTGAGATGAAGGGCCCAGCGGAGCGGTGCTTGACAGGAAGGGCCCAGCGGAGCGGTGCTTGAGACGGCGGGGCCCAGTGGAGCGGTGCTTGAGATGAAGGGCCCAGCGGAGCGGTGCTTGACAGGAAGGGCCCAGCGGAGCGGTGCTTGAGACGGCGGGGCCCAGCGGAGCGGTGCTTGAGATGAAGGGCCCAGCGGAGCGGTGCTTGAGACGGCGGGGCCCAGCGGAGCGGTGCCTGAGATGAAGGGCCCAGCGGAGCGGTGCTTGACAGGAAGGGCCCAGCGGAGCGGTGCTTGACAGGAAGGGCCCAGTGGAGCGGTGCTTGACAGGAAGGGCCCAGCGGAGTGGTGCTTGACAGGAAGGGCCCAGCGGAGCGGTGCTTGAGATGAAGGGCCCAGCGGAGCGGTGCTTGACAGGAAGGGCCCAGCGGAGCGGTGCTTGAGAAGGCGGGGCCCAGCGGAGCGGTGCTTGAGACAGCGGGGCCCAGCAGAGCGGTGCCTGAGATGAAGGGCCCAGCGGAGCGGTGCTTGACAGGAAGAGCCCAGTGGAGCGGTGCTTGACAAGAAGGGCCCAGCGGAGCGGTGCTTGACAGGAAGGGCCCAGCGGAGCGGTGCTTGACAGGAAGGGCCCAGCGGAGCGGTGCTTGAGATGAAGGGCCCAGCGGAGCGGTGCTTGACAGGAAGGGCCCAGCAGAGCGGTGCTTGACAGGAAGGGCCCAGCCGAGCGGTGCTTGACAGGAAGGGCCCAGCGGAGCGGTGCTTGAGACGGCGGGGCCCAGCGGAGCGGTGCCTGAGATGAAGGGCCCAGCGGAGCGGTGCTTGAGACGGCGGGGCCCAGCGGAGCGGTGCTTGAGATGAAGGGCCCAGCGGAGCGGTGCTTAGCAGGAAGGGCCCAGCGGAGCGGTGCTTGAGACGGCGGGGCCCAGCGGAGCGGTGCTTGACATGAAGGGCCCAGCGGAGCGGTGCTTGACAGGAAGGGCCCAGCGGAGCGGTGCTTGAGACGGCGGGGCCCAGCGGAGCGGTGCTTGAGACGGCGGGGCCCAGCGGAGCGGTGCTTGAGATGAAGGGCCCAGCGGAGCGGTGCTTGAGACGGCGGGGCCCAGCGGAGCGGGGCCTGTCTTTGCGGGGCCCTCTTCAGCGGTGCCTTTCAGGACGGCGGGGCCCTCTTCAGCGGTGCCTTCCTGCACGGCGGGGCCCTCTTCAGCGGTGCCTTTCTGGACGGCGGGGCCCTCTTCAGCGGTGCCTTCCTGCACGGCGGGGCCCTCTTCAGCGGTGCCTTCCTGCACGGCGGGGCCCTCTTCAGCGGTGCCTTCCTGCACGGCGGGGCCCTCTTCAGCGGTACCTTCCTGCACGGCGGGGCCCTCTTCATCGGTGTTTGGCCTGTAATTCCAGGGAGTCTGACCTGGGTAGGACTCCCTGCTCAGTCGCCCTCCGACCGTGCAGTTGCTGGACCCTTCGGTGACGGTGTCCTGAGCCCTTGGGTGTCCTCCCTCTCACCCGGGATGGGGCTTGTGGGGCCCTCCTGGTCCGCGCTCCTGCTGCCTGACTTCTCCGCCCTGCTGCCCTTGCCCTCCTTCGCTGTGGCTCTCTGGGCCTTGCCTCCCCTGGATGTTGTGGCAGGTGAAGTGTCCGAATTTTGGTCCTTGGGGGCAGCCGTGGCACTCCTCCCGCGGCGGCCCCTCACTTTCCGGGTCCTCTTTCCAGGGGGGGGGGGCTGGCTGTCCCCTTGCTGCTGACCGATGTCTCACTGCTGGCAAAGGGGGGACTCCAAAATCCATGGACTACGCTGACACGTGAACCCGGGCTGGTGGTGGCTGAGGTGCTCTTGGGACTCTTAGCAGATGGAGGGGGTGGGTCAGGTGAGGGAAAGAGGTCAAGATTGGAGAGGTAACACTTTTTAGGACCAAGGTAAAAGGTAGGTGCAGTGGTTATGGGAGTGGAGGAAGAGGAGGTGGTTGTAGGAGAGTCAGGTGTGCTGTTCTTGGGTGAAGGTGCATGGACTGGAGGCTGTCGTGAGGTGGTTGGCTGTTGGGTGGGTGGCTGCCTGCGTTTGTGTGTCTTGGAAGAGGGGGGTGACAGACACAGTGGGAGAGGACACAGGGGACGTGTAAACGGCAGTGGGGGTGGTGACTGCACGTGTGCGGACTGTAATGGAGGGTGTGCTGGTGATGGGTGTACTGGCTGTTGGTGGTGTGCATGCAGGTGTGAGTGGCGACGTCACAGGGAGGGAGGAGGGAGACGAGGAGGTGGGGGACACAGAGGTGGTAGTGGCTGTTGGCATGTCTGCATCTGGGTGTTGCTTGGGTGAATGTTTGTGTGATCTGTGGTGCTTATGTCTGGAAGAGCTGCCCTTGGGTGTTGAGGTGTGTGCAGGCTGGTCTGATGGTGTGGATGGGATAGGCAGATGAACAGGAGACAGAGACAGGGTGGAGGCAGTTAGAAGAGGGAGGCTGGAAACAGGGACAATGGCTGCCGTCAGTGCTGAGGCCAGAGAATTGAACGATCGTTGATGGGCAGACTGACCCGAATGAATGCCCTCCAGGTATGCATTGCTACGATGCACCTCCCTCTCTACCCCCTGGATGGCATTCAAAAGGGTAGTCTGCCCAACAATGATGGTCCTCAGGAGGTCAATGACCTCCTCACTGAGGGCAGCAGGGGTAACAGTGGCAGGGCCTGAGGTGCCTGGGGCGAAGGAGACGCCCGCCTTCTTGGGCGAGCGGGCACGGAGCGTAGGCTGAGGAGCTGCTGGGAGGGCGGAGCTGGTGCGCTGGGTGGCGGCTGTACCTGTAGAGGTGGGGGGCACGGATGTTGCCACCACCGCTAGGGAGCTCCCTTCCGAGGACGTGTCGGTGTCGCTGGTTTCACCACGGCTCCCCGTTGTGAAGCTCCCCTCGCCCTCCGTATCACTGGTGGCCTCGGTGTCTGTGCCATGGCCCACCGGGGCCTTGTGAGTCGCAGCTCCCTCATGCTCCGGTGCCAAGTCTCCTCCGCCTGATGATGCTGAAGCACACATGCACAAGAAGATAAAGAAAAAGGGTGGGGGGAGACATAATAAAAGGTTGAGTACATGCATTGTCAACACCGTTGGCGGAGAGGACAGACACAGGAGCCTCATGCACTAAGCCATGCAATCGGGGTACACTACTGAGTACTTGTGACTGGGCCAACAGGTCTAGGGACAAGAAACGCGCACATGGGTGATGCAGGACCATGGCTAGCTGTACCTGGCACCGTACAGAGGTTGGGGGCGGGGGCACAGGGCCATGCCTAAAGGAGGGGCCTACACTACAGAAAGCGCCCTGGCCTAATGTCACCCACAGCCCTCCTCCCCCACCCAGACGCCTCCACTGCGTGTAAAGATAGCTGAATGTGCTGGTACTCACCCCCTTGTGTCTGCTGTGATGTCGTCACACGCCCATCCAAATCGGGGTAGGCCACCGCCAGGATCCGGGACATCAGGGGGGTCAGGGTACGACTGGCACCCCTCCTAGGTTGGGAGGCCATCCCCAGCAGTGACTCGGCGGTCTTCCTGGTCCCGCGGCGGATGTCCTCCCACCTCTTGCGGCAGTGGGTGCCCCGTCTGTTGTGGACCCCCAGGTTCCGGACTTCCTTGGCGATGGCACGCCAAATGTCGATCTTCTGATGGGCGCTGACCTATTTGACATGTACAGGGTGGAAATTGAAATATCATCAATTTTCCGCATGATAGATGCGATTGGCCCCCCCTCCCCAACCTTGCCATGTGGCACATGCTCTCATCTGTCGTGCCTTGCACTCCTCATTCGCTCCCCACCCCACCATCTTACATCCACCATACACAACCCAGGCATAGCCCATGCAACGTGCACACAGTGTACTTACCTGTTGGTCTGGAGGACCGTAGAGTCGCGCATACTGGGGCAGGACCCCATCCACAAGTTTCTCCAACTCTTCTGTCGTGAAGGCAGGGGCCCTTTCCCCAGTCGCAGCAGCCATTGTATCTCCCAATCCGAGGTCACAGCAGCACTTGCAGTATAGGTCCTCTCCTGTGGATGATCAGGTCTCGAGTGATTAATCAGATAGAAAATGGCGGTCACGCCCGCGATGGCGCGTACCGCCGCGGTGCGTTCCGCGACCGCCGGCGCAGCTAGTCATTGGCCCGTCAAACCCATAGGGTTCGATGTTAACCAATGCGGCTTTGCGCCGCGGTCTTCGACCGCCTACCGCCACGGTGTGTCACGCCAGCGCATTGACCTCACATCCCATTGTCACACTTCTCAGGTCAGGCAGCCGCCATTACAAGGGACCACAGGGCTTAATTACTACTGTGTCACACAGGCCTAGGCCTTGCATTGCCACTCATACAAGCCATTCAATGCATTGACAATCGTGTACTGTGCAAGCTGTAGTTACGTACCTGTGGGTTGTTTGACTCTGTGCTCCATGTTGTCCTTCCTAGGCATCGTCCGCTGGGACTTGCGAGGAGAAGGATGAATCCTCCCGTGTACCGACCGCTGGTGGACCTGTCGACAATGGAGGAACGTCATATAATACTTCGATACCGACTTGACCGAGCCACTATACATGAACTGTGTGCCCAGCTGGAGCCAGCACTGATGTCCCCCATCCGCCAACCCACAGGAATTCCCCCTCTGGTGCAGGTTCTGTCAGTCCTCCATTTCTTGGCAAGTGGGTCTTTTCAGACAACAGTGGCCATGTCATCAGGGATGTCTCAGCCTATGTTTTCTAAGATTTTGTCCAGAGTGTTGTCTGCCCTGACGAAATACATGCGGAGCTACATAATTTTCCCTGAGGAGGGTGATTTGGCCACTGTGAAGGCTGACTTCTATGCCCTTGGACATATCCCCAACATCATTGGTGCCATTGATGGGACCCATGTGGCCTTAGTACCCCCAAAAGACGATGAGCAGGTGTACAGAAACAGGAAAAGTTACCATTCTATGAATGTCCAGGTGGTCTGTTTGGCTGACCAGTACATCTCCCATGTAAATGCCAAGTTCCCTGGGTCAGTGCATGACGCGGATGTTATGCGAAATAGCAGCATCCCCTATGTGATGGAACAGCTACAGAGACACTGTGTGTGGCTAATTGGTGACTCTGGTTACCCCAACCTGCCGTGGCTACTGACCCCAGTGAGGAATCCCCGGACCAGGGCAGAGGAACAGTACAATGAGGCCCATGGGTGATCTAGGAGGATCATAGAAAGGACCTTCGGCCTCCTGAAGGCCAGGTTTAGGTGCCTGCATATGACAGGGGGATCCCTCATGTACTCACCAAAGAAGGTGTGCCAGATCATCGTGGCCTGCTGTATGCTTCACAATCTTGCATTGCGATGCCAGGTGCCTTTTCTGCAGGAGGATGGTCCAGATGGTGGTGTTGTAGCAGCTGTGGAGCCTGTGGAGAGTGAAGAGGAGGAAGACGACGGGGACGACACGGACAACAGGGACACGGTCATACAACAGTATTTTCAGTAGCACCCAGGTAAGAATCCCCCACGTCATTTTACATTTCCTTCTGGCCTCCTGCATCTCTACTTTCTGTGTTTCCCCCCAGTTCCTTTCAACTGAATTGTGACTTTCCCTTGGCTTTTCAGAGCTGTATGACCCACTGGGTGACTTCTGGTTTGTTCGGCAATGGAGTAAAGCAAATTGACATTGGTATGTTGTCATCACAAAGTAACTGCACATTTTTGACCCGTTATGCATAATACATTTGTTAAGAATACAAGCAGACTCCTGAGTGTTTTATGTGCAATAAGTGATTTATTTAAAGTGCTACATATAGGTCCATGATAGTAAAACGGTGATGGGTGGGGGTGGAGTGATGTCCATGGCAGAGTCCAGTTCTCGGTCGCACAGGTGCATTGTCCATATGCCTGTGGAAGGATGGAGCAGGGGCAGTTCAAGGTTGGACAGGGTGACGATGTGGGACAGTGGAATGACATCCGGGGGGATCTTAGGCTGGCGGGGGTCTTGGCATCCTACTCTGTCTTCCTTTGTGATCTCAGGCTCCTCTTGCGGGGTGGTTGATCTTCAGCAGGAGGTGGGGTTCTGGTGGCCCGTCGTTGTGTGGGGGCCTCCTGTCCACTAGCGCCGGTGGAGGTGGTAGGCTGTTCCTGGTCCGGGCTGGGGACAGGGGCCCTTTGGGGTGCCACATGGTCCCGCAATGTGGTGACTATTAGGTTCAGGGCCTGGACGATGTTCCTGAGTTTCTCTCTGTACCCCATGTACTGTTCCTCCTGCTGTGCCTGGATCTCCTGGAACCTGGCCATTACCGTCGCCATCGTCTCCTGGGAGCGGTGGTATGCTCCCATGATGGTGGTGAGGGCCTCTTGGAGAGTCGGTTCCCTGGGCCTGTCCTCCCCCCCCTGTCGCACTGCAGCCCTCCCAGTTGCCCTGTTTCCCCGGGCCTCTGTCCCCTGGACGGTGTGCCCGCTACCACTGCCCCCAGGTCCCTGTTGTTTTTGGGGTGTTGGGTCAGCCTGGGTGCCCTGTAGTGGCGGACACACCGCTGATTGACCTGTCCTGGAGACAGAGGCATGGGCCCGCTGGGTGGGAGCGGTGCTGATATTCCCAGAGGGGGTTAGGTCTGCTGTGGCCTGTGTCTGTGTGTGGGGAACCGACTGTCCAGAGGTCCCCGATGGTCCGGGCTGGTCATCAGGTTCCAGGTCGACAGAGCTGCTGTCCTCACTGCGGGCCTGTTCTGGGGGTGGGATGGACATATCTGGACCCTCCTGGCCGGTGTGTTTGCGTTCTGGCCCTGCAGGGGTGAAAGAGTATGGTTATTGCTTCTGTGTGTTCCATGGTGTGCGATTTGTGGGTGCCCTTGTCCCCCAGTGCTGTCATCCCCTTGTGGCAGGAGTTGTGAGGGTGGTTTGTGGGGGGGATGGGTATGTGCAGTGGTCATGCATAGGTGATGGGTGTCCATGGTTTGTGTTGGCATTCAGGGTTTGGTTTTGGGTTGGGTGGGTTGTGCTGGTGAGACATTGGCAGGGAGGCTGTGTGCTGGGGGGTTGGGGGTGAGGGTGGGGGTGTGGGTTGGCATGCTGGTGGTTGGGGGGGGAGTAGTTGAGACTAGACTTACCAGAGTCCATTCCTCCGCCTACTCCAGCGAGGCCCGCAGGATGCAGGATGTTGAAGACCTCTTGCTCCCATGCTGTGAATTCGGGAGGGGTGGGTGGTGGTCCGCCGCCAGTCCTCTGCACAGCGATGTTGTGTCTGGAGACCATCGACCGTACCTTCCCCCGTAGGTCGTTCCAGCGCTTTCTGATGTCTTCCCGGTTTCCGGGATGCTGTCCCACAGCGTTGA
This sequence comes from Pleurodeles waltl, assembly GCF_031143425.1. Taxonomy (NCBI): domain Eukaryota; kingdom Metazoa; phylum Chordata; class Amphibia; order Caudata; family Salamandridae; genus Pleurodeles; species Pleurodeles waltl. Next base: position 81,966,257 of record NC_090437.1, on the reverse strand, counting down.
CCCTGTCGACAATCCTCTGCCATAGCTCCGCCTTCCTGGCTATTGTGGTGTGTTGCACCTGTGTGCCGAAGAGCTGGGGCTCTACCCTTATGATTTCCTCCACCATGACCCGGAGTTCTTGGTCAGAAAACCTGGGGTGTCTTTGGGGTGCCATGGGGTGGTGTGGATGAGGTGTGGGGTGGTGTTTGCGGTGATGTGAGTGGTGGTGTGTGGTGATGTGTGCGTAGATGTGGTGTGGTTGATGATGTTGGGTTCCTGTGTGTGTTGGGGTTTTCGATTGATGTTCTCTCTCTCTCTCTCTCTCTCTCTCTCTCTCTCTCTCTCTCGCCTTCTCTCCGATTTCCAACTAGTGGGGGTTTGTGGGTGATGTGGGTGTGTGTTTTATAGTTGCTTGGATGTGTGGGAGTGGTGTTTGTATGTGTATCAGGTGTGTGTATTTCAAATTGTCCAATGTGGCTGGGTTTTGGAGCCTGGGTGTGTATTTTGACCGCGGCGGTGTGTACCGCCAATGGAATACCGCGGCTGAAAGACCGCCGCGTGGATTGGTGGGTCGTAATGGCATGGGCGTGTTTGTGTTGGCGTGGCGGTGGAGGTTTGGTCATCTCCAGTTTATCGCTGCCCGCTGATCAGGCGGCCTTCCGTGGATGACGGGTTTTTGGCGGCTTGGCAGTTGTTGGTCAGAATGACCGTGGCGGCTTTCCGCGGCCGCGGCGGTAGAATGGCGGTCTTCTGACCGGCGGTAGAAGCCTTTTATCGCCGAGGTCAGAATGACCCCCAAAGTATTGTTGAGAATTCACAAAATGTAAATGCTAATCGGAATGTGCATAGGAAAAGGAAATAGGTTGTTCCTGCAAGGTTTGATGATTATGTTTTGTATTGAAGTTATTTATTTATTGTATTCTGTATTTTAGTTTGAGAATTTGATCATGATGTTCTGTATTGAGTTTTCCATTTATTTATTTATTCATGTTTTATATTTGATTCAAGGGGATTTCAATTGTTAGGGTTAGGAAATCACTAGCTAATGGTATGACATTTAATAATCAATATTGGTTGTATTTCAGAATAATAATTTGGTGCCAGGAAATGACAGCATTCAGACTGCTGCCAATCCCATATAACAAGCATTGATCATGTTCAAGTAAGATTGTTTGTGGTTTTTTACACTGTTAGGTATCCAGGGTTTTCAATTCATGTGCTTTTTCAGGATCCAATGTGTTTGTTTCCCATAGTGTGTTTTTATACAGGGTTTTTTGGAGGGTGGTTTTATATGGACATCCAATTCTCTAATGCTAGTACCCTTTCTGAAGGAAAATATTTGGTGCAGGTAAATTATTAGGACCATAAATGCGCCATTGTTTGTTAACAACATTTTTAATTATGTTGGAAGCTGTGCTGAATGTGGTTACTTGTATTCGTTTGTCATTTTCTTTTTTCCGACAGTTATCCAACAGGGATTTTCTGTTATTATTTCTTGAACATTTTGTGCTCTTTAAATGATCATTTCAGAATAGCTCTGTACAGATAATTTTCTGGACAAATATTCAGCTAGGATGTCAAAGTCTCTAATTTACCAGCAGTCATGTTGTAGTCTTAAACATTTCCCAACTGGTAGATTGTCATGCAATGATTTAGGATGGAAACTATCATAATGTATACAACTATTCATAGCAGTGGATTTTTGCAGTCAATACTTGTTCAGATGCTAAGATTTCCAGATCCAGGAATGCTAACATTGAACATGAAAAATTATGGGTGAACTTCAAAAAGGGGTTGCATATGTTATTCCAATTAACTCATTGTGTGGCCATGTCTCCTCCACCTTGCCAGATAATGAAAATGTCATAAATGCACCTTTACCATAAACAGATGTTCTCTCTGAATGGATTGAAACTGGAGTAGATGAATTGCGTCTCAAAATCATGCCTGTATAAACAAGCCGGATTAGGGGTGAAAGTACTACCCATGGAAGTACCATGGGTCTGGAGGCACAGTGTCTCATTAGACTTAAAATTATTTTCAGTGAGTGCTAGGTGAATCAATGAAATGATGAATTCCCTCGGAGCTCTGAATCCCTTGTCTTCATTGTATAGGATCCACTTGATCATACTGATGGCTTCCTTCTAGGATATGCTGGCATACAGTGATTCAATGTCTATTCCAATCAATGCATTTTCTTTTAAATTAAAATAAATTTGGCCTATCAGTTTACTAGTTTCTTTGTATCCTTGAGAAAGAATGGCAAAGATTCAAAAATTCATAAATGGTAGTCACAAAACTGTGAAATCAGCTGTAGGATGAAGGCAATCCCAGAAACTATTGAATGCCCAGTAGGTGGTCATGTGGCTTTATGTATCTTTAGGATGGTGTAAAAACATGATTTCTTAATTGATCAATAAGTCTGCTTCCTTTTCAGTAACCCAACCCTCTGTGAGTACATTTGTAATCACTCTATTTATAGTTTTGAGGAATCTACGTTTGGGATCCTGGGTAAGAACTCTGTAATCACAATTATCATTCGTGTTCCTGACACTTGGCTAACTTTAAACGGTGATTGCCGTGCAGAGAGAAAAGGAAAAATACAAAAAGAATAATCAGTGACTATTCATAGCCCTAGAAACTTTTTAACCTTTAAGTACCACCATTTTTGCCAATTGTTTTTTTCTTGTTATTTCGAAGGAGTGCTTTGACCTCATTGGATCACATGTTTCTATTATCTTTAATCTGTTGCTTTCCTTTCAGATCTATTTAAAGTGCCTAGCCTCGTTTATTTATTTACCTTTCTTATTTATTAATGCCTTGGTTTGATTCTTCTGATTACTTTTCTTACATTCCCTAAGCTTGCGAGGAGCAGGGCAAAGAGTTCAATCACTTCCTCCCTGAAACTTCCTTGTACTGAGACTGGATTACTTTATAGGGAGCCTACGGTGCTAAAGTGCTACTGGTGAGCCGAACGACACATAAGGCAAGCTTGTCTCGGCCCGCGCTAGTCTGTCACTAGCCACCAGACACTATGCCCTGGAAGTGAAAGGCAGGCAGACACTTATGGCCTAATTTAGAGTTTGGCAGACCAGGCTACTCATCACATAAGCGAGGATATCTCATCAGCCATATTAAAAGTCAATTATATGGCATGGTACTTGTAATAAGACAGACGGAGTATCCGTCACCTTAGTGACGGAGCAACTTGTCCACCAAGCTCTAAATCAGACCCCAGCTTATGATGGCTTCTTATCTGACCAAACTGTACACCACGTGAATAAAACATTTAAACAATGATACCCCTAAAGACTCCTTGTGAGAGTAAAAAAAATGAATTTGCAAATAGACAACTCCAGAGTAAACGCTAGACTTATTGATGTGAGATTAGCAGTAAAAAATGGTTTTCAAATAAATGGCTTGATCAATGATAATAAACGCCTCTTTCTAAACAGTATTTGGTGGGAAGACAAATATAATTTGATAATAGAAGACTTGTGCCCTGCCTCAGTATAAACAGTCCTGCTTGTAACTGCCAAGATAAGAAAGGGGGAGGACTAGCAATAGGTTTTTATGACTTTCTATAAATCAGCAATATGACCTGCTCATTGTTTGCAGGAACAAGCACCCTATTCCCAACATTTTTAGAGACTTCAGGTAAAGTACTAGGTTTATTCTTACCTATTCCTCTCAGTCCTAAATAGAAATTATTTAAATTGGTTAGATGAGCTAATGATTCACAGACAAACCTTATTTAGTGTCATATTACTGTAGATTGTAGACCTTCTGAAACCTCCTGCCATCCCTGAACTCTTACATAGGTGAGTATAAGAAACAACAAATTCATTGTAGGTTGAAAACCAGGGCAAAAGATTAAAAGTGAAAGATTGTACTGGATTGCAGCTTCATAATGGATTTGTCACAGGCTGGGAGTGGTCCATGGAAGAATGGCATATCACGGATCCACTGATTTCAGGAGAGAGGTTGGTGTGTTAAGTACCCGATAGACCAGGATATTAGAAGGGAACCCCAGGATACCACCACACAAATCTTACAGGAGCAGAGATGTTAAGAGGGAGATAGAATATCAGTCACAATAGCATTCACAAGATTGGAGGGAAGTAGAGGGAACTGAAAAGGAACAATACAGAAAAAGTAAGGGATGCAAAAACTAGTGTAAAAATATGTTGCCGAGAGGCACAACAACTTATAATGTGTGGCCAAGTGTCATCTCCGTTTTAAATTGACCTTAAACACGGACTCTACCCCTTATATCCCAGAATTGCACTAAGAACGTGGAAGTCTGTGAGCGGTCTGATGTTCGAGTCCTTTCAGTCTCCATCATCCTGCTCCTCAAAGATTTCTTCTCCAACTAACCTTGTCTGTGGTGAGCCTGTAATATTAACTTTTGGTAAATTACTTGTTTGAAAATGTGAATGTTTTGGGGGATCAAGAACGTAAACCCCTGGCACAACTAGTGCTTAGTAAATGATTCCTCAATCTTACCCAGGGAGTTATCGAACCCACCCACAAGACTGGGCTTACAGTTGAGCTGGTTTCTAGTACACTAACCGTAGTAGTATTACAGAGCCCATTGTAGACTTCTTTGTCAGATTACTTGTTTAACTTTTCAATCCTCATTGAACCTAATCAGAACATTAATTGGAAGGATTCTGTTTGTAAGGCTAGGAAATGGAATAAAATTCCTCCACACAATCGCAGCTCTCAACATATTAAACATATTGGACGAAGTTCACAAGTGGATACAGGAATGGCAAGTTTTCTCCCATAGCCAGGCAGGGTTTAGCTCATATAAAAGCACGATTGATCAAGTTTTCTCTTTTGCATTACTGCTCTGGAAAACAGTTTTGTTAAAGCGTGCACATCTGTGTATATAGTATCTCTGGACGTAGGGGCAGCCTTTAATATGCTCCCACAAGCAACATTGTGGGCTTTATTGAGAAACATGACAATACGTACAAATTCTCTTGACTATATAATCCGTTTACATAGTAAGAACTGTGCAAAAGTTAGGTGGATTAGGAAGTGTGATTTGACAAAGCAAATAAACATCAAGATAGGGCTCATCAAGGTTGTGTCTTTGCCCAACCCTGTTCACTCATATACAAACAGGTTGATTGACAAGCTTTATGATTGCAATAATGACTTTGCAGATAATACCCTATAAATGTTGTAAATATATCTGGCTCTACAAACTTTGCTCAGTAAGTTCTCTCCCTATTGTAAACAACATGGGCTGGAAATTAATAGCAGTGGAACTACATTTATGGCATCCCCATCGCAAGAACTCTGCAACACCCTGCTGGACTACTTCCATAATAAGATATCCACCATCTACTGTAACTCCAAACCCCAACCCACCGACGTCTACAGCCTTCTCATTCCAACCAACTCCACCCACAGTCCTCTGCTCCCAGCATTGGGAACAGCTCTCTTGATAGAGCACCTCAACCATCATAAGCTCCATCCACTCTGGAGCACCCATGGACTCCTGCCCCCACCACATCTTTAACCTCGGAAGCAAGGAAATCAGCAGCAAACTCCCCTGCATCATCAATGCATCTATCACGACTGCCACCTTCCCTGATCAATGGAAACATACAGAGGTCAGACCCCTCCTCGTGAAACCCTCTGCTGACCCCAGCAAACTCAAGAACTACTGCCCCATCTCTCTGCCCCTTTTTCTGCCAAAGCCCTTGGAAAAGCCATCTATTGACAGCTCACCGAACACCTGGAGAGCCACAACCTGCTGGGTATTTCCCAGACCAGCTTCTGTGCAAACCACAGCACCAAGACAACTCTAATCGCTGCCACCAACATCATCAGAACCGTTTTTGACTGAGGAGATTCAGCGGCCTTGATCCTCCTCAATCTCTCAGAAGCATTTACCACTTATTCCACCACACCCTCAATAAGAGACTCCGCCACATTGGGATCCAGGGAGATTTCCTCAACTGGATTGTATCCTTTCTCACAGGAAGAACCCAGAGAATCTGCTTACCTCCTTTCACAGTCTGAACCAAAGAGCATCACCTGCGGTGTCCTGCAAGGTTTATCCCTCAGACCCACTCTGTTCAACACCTACATGACACCCCTTGCCGTCATCATCAGAACCCATGGCCTCCACATCATTTCCTATGCAGACGATACCAGCTCATCCTCTCGCTCTCAGACGACTCTGTCACCACCAGGACCAACTTCCACAACTGCATGATGTGCGTCCCTGACTGGATGAAGACCAACTGCCTGTAGCTCAAAACAGTCAAGGCTCCCTTAGCTGATCTTTGGAAAAAAACACCTCCATGTAGAGTGGTACCTGGTGGCTGGTCGAACTCAGACCTACACCGACAGACCACGTCCGAAACCTCCGCATCATCCTGGACAGCAAACTCACTATGAAGCGCCAAATCAATGCAGTCTCCTGTGCCTGCTTCCACACTCTGTGCATGCTCTGAAAGATTTTAAGATGGCTCCCCGTCAACACCAGGAAGGAAAACTATCACCCAAGCTTTTGTCACCTACTGGCTCGACTACGACAATGCACTATATGCAGGAATCACCACCCAGCTCCTTAACAGACAATTTAGAAATCATCTGCCAGTCTCACCCACAACTTCCCCAAACAGACCCACATCACCCCCATTGCAGGAGCCTCCACTGGCTCCTTGTCAAGAAGAGATGCCTGTTCAAGATGCTAACCAATGCCCACCAATTCCCCCATGACCAAGGACAAGCACACATGAGCCACCTCCTGAAATACCACCAACCCTCCAGACACCCATGCTCCAACTGTCTCACTCACACCCCCACATCTGCCAAAGCTATAGTGGAGGATGCTCCTTCTTCTTCCTCTCTGTCAAGTCCTCGAACAGCCTTCCACCTCCGAACAGCATCCTCCCTCACAGAATTCAGAAAGGAACTCAAGACCTTGCTCTTTGACTATTTGCGGCAGGATCATAGCACCTGGATACCCTCAGGGGTGATTAGCCGTGCTCTACAATTCCTGATTGATTGATTGGTTGAACCCTCACATGTACTTTAGAGGAATCATAACAATTGAGGGGCACTTCTGTTGAAAAAGTGAATGATTGTGATGACTTAGGTGTGCAGAGGGCAAATACATTGTCGTAGGTGCCACAGATCAGCAGACGTCGATTGTTAGTGCAACAAAGAGACCTTGCAATTCTAAATTTACATAAATCTTCCATATTTCAACCAATTTTGCCAATGTTAGAGATATACCATGCTTATGGTTTGGTGGCAGTGCTCTGTGGTGCTGAAGCATGGGGCAATAGCAATTTAACTTTTCACAGAGTACCCTGATAACCCCTTTGTGTCTTAATTTGGGAGTAAGTAACAGCACGCATATGGCTAATATCAAACCCTTATTCTACTAGCTGAAATTACAGCCACATAAGAATGCCTATGCAGAATTGAAAGAAATTGACAAGACTTATAAGCTGCCATGGTTCAAATATATGAGGTAATAATTCTACAAGTTGGACATATATGATGTCTGGAACAATCCTGAGTCTATTACTAAGGGATTGAAGGATTTATTTAAATCAAGATATTGGGCACATGTACAGAAATGGTGGCTCCAGGAGCAATCTTTTGATAACTGATCGGAGAGATTTCTCTTTTTTAAAAGTGTATTACACCGTGAACTGTTCATGTACCAGATTGAGCTGTCTAAAGAGAGAACATTATTATTGAAATTCAGGTATGGGGTTCTTCCAGTCAAATGCTTTTGTAGCACGTGGTGCCTATTTGCAGGCTTTTCAAGCATTTGTCCATCCTGCAAATCTTATCCAGAACCTGTTGCTCATCTAATATTTTTCTGCCCTGCACACCACCACATTAGGAAGATATAGGCCCTCATTATGACCTTGGTGGTAAATCCCACTTACCGCCATGCTGACTGCCACCAACATACCGCCGCCGCAGCGGATTACCGCCACCCATATTATGACCCACACATAGTCCGTCACTATACAGCCACACACATAAGTCTGCCAGCCCAAAGGTCTGTGATAAACTGGCGGTACCAAAACCCACACCGCTACACCAACAGAGCTACGCCCTTCACATCATGACCCACGAATCACCGCGCCAGACAATCAATGGTGCTAAACCATTGGTGGTACATACCGCGGCGTTCAAAATACACACACACATACAAAACAACACCACATTGGCCAATTTGAATAACACACACCTGACACACATACACACACCACACCCACACACCAACATTACCCACAGTCCTTTACTACTACAAACAAGTGCCACAAGAGAGATAGCAAGACCACAGAGAAGACCACAGACACACACCACCATCACCTATACACCATCCACGCACCCCACATCACACACCCCAACACAGCACCCCACACACCCTATGTGTATTTTTCTGCAGGTCAGCGCTCATCAGAAAAAGGGTATATGGTGTGCCATCGCCAAGGATGTGCGGACCCTGGGGGTCTATGGCAGACGGAGCACCCACTGTCGGAAGCGGTGGGAGGACCTGAGACGCTTGGCAAGGAAGACGGCGGAGGCTCAGCTGGGGATGGCTTCCCAACGAGGAAGGGGTGCCCGTCACACCCCGAGCCCCTTGATGGCCCACATACTGGTGGTGGCCTATCCTGAGCTGGATAGGCGCTTGAGGGCATCACAGCAGCCACAAGGGGGTGAGTACAGTATCCAAATATACTACTTGCGCCTGATGGGGTGGTCTCCGGGTGGAAGATGAGGGCCTGTGGGTGCCCCTAGGTCAGTCTGGACATTGCAGGCTAGGTCCCATGTTGGGCAGGGTATGATGTGAACCACCGCCAACAAAGCTAGTAGGCATCCACTACTGGGCAGGGGTCTGTGGGTCTCTGGTATGCTATTAATGGCGTTAGGTATTACTGTACATGGACTGGTGACTAGCATTGTGACTGGTAGTGCACTGCCTAATGCGTAGGGCTGTTCTCTGTGTGTGTGTCGTGTATGCCAACATTGATGTTGGAGTAGCCATTGACCCAGTGTATCCTTTGTCTCTTCTCCCTCTTTTTGTTTTGTCACCCAATCCTTCTGTGCATTAGCACCATCTGGCGGAGGAGCTGAGGCATGAGCGATGGAGGGAGCTGCATCCCACAGGGTCCAGGAGGCCGAATCCACTGACAGTGAGGGCACCAGTGGGATGGAGGGGGAGGGGAGCACCATGGGAGAGACAGAAGGGGGCAGTTTGGACAATGATACCTCCTCCGATGGAAGCTCCTTGGTGGTGATGGACAGCTCTGTGGCCACCCCAACTACAGGAACAACCAACATCCCGTACCAGCACCACCCTCCCAGCAGCCCCTCAGCGAGTTTCCTGTGCCCGCTCACCCAGGAGGGTGGGCATCTCCTTCGCCCTAGGCACCTCAGGCCCTGCCCCATTTAGCCCTGCTGCCCTGAGTGAGGAGGCTATTGACCTCCTGCGATCAATCTCTGTTGGGCAGTCAACCATTGTGAATGACATCCAGGGGCTGGCAGCCCATTTGCAACAAACAAATGCTTTCCATGGTGGCTCAACAGAGATCGAACCAGGCTCTGGCCTCCTCTCTGATAGCAGCCATTGTCCCTGTTTCTGGCCTTCCCCCTCCAACTTCCTCTACCCAGTCCCATTCCCCTCAACCCCAACCTATCCCAAGCACACAGGCAGAACAGCATGCACCCAGGACAACACACAGGAGTGGTTCAGGCAAACACAGGCACCACACATCATCCCACAGGCACTCACACAAACACCATCCACATGCAGACATATCAACATCCACTGCCTCCACTGTGTCCCCCTCCTCCTCCTCGTCCACCTCCCTCCCAGTAGCGTCTACACACACACCTGCATGCACTACTTCCTCATCCACTAACTCCATCACAAGCATGCCTTTCACTACGTACCCCTCACTGGCAGGTACCACCCCCACATCCATGCACATGTTCCCTGTGTCTTCTCCCACTGTGTCCTTGCCCCCTCATCCCAAAGTACACAAATGCAAGCACTCAGACACCCAACAGCCATCCACCTCACAACAGCATCCAGACCATGCACTTGCACCCGAACACAGCAGACAGACTACTCCTACAACCACTTCCTCTTCCTCCACTCCCAAACCTTCACCCTCTTCCCGCCCCAATGTCCCTAAGAAGCTTTTCCTCTCCACCGTTGACCTCTTCCCCACCCCTCCCCCCCATCCTTCACATCGGGCCACGGTGGTCAGAACCCAGGCGAGCACCTCAGCCACCCAGTCCACAGCCACAGTAGTGTCGACAGCTACTGCAGGTGAGAGAGGATCCCGGGAACCAGCCAGCAGTACTGGAAGTGTGCATGCACCAGGTGCATCAAGGAAGGGCAAGGAGGCACCACCAACTGTGAAAGGGAAGGGCAAGGAGATACCACCAGCTGCCAAAGGGAAGGGCAAGGAGGCACCACCAGCTGCAAAAGTTAAGGGCAAGGAGGCACCACCAGCTGTGAAAGGGAAGGGCAAGGAGGCACCACCAGCTGCAAAAGTGAAGGGCAAGGAGGCACCACCAGCTGTGAAAGGGAAGGGCAAGGAGGCAACACCAGCTGCAAAAGTGAAGGGCAAGGGCCAGCACCAGCAGGCAGGAAGGACAGGAGGCCTGGTGCTGGGACTTATTTGGAGCCCCCACCACCAACCATGGCGGTTCAGCCGTCCGAGGCTGCAGGGGAAGGGCTGGAGCCACCCCCTCCACTGCCAGCCCTGCCACCAGCACCACTGCCAGCAGTAGCAGCCCCAGCACCGGCACCAGCAGCAGCAGTCCCAGTGGATAGCCGCCCGAGGCTACAGGGGATGGGCTGGAGCCTCCCCCCTCCACTGCCAGCCCCGACACCAATGAGCAGCCGTCACCACCGGCGACGGATCCTTGCAAGGATGAAGCACACTGGGCACAAGGCCCCCTCCAGCACCAGTGGAACAGCCATCCACTAGAGAGACTGTGGCATTACACTCCCCAGGACTAAACAGTGGGCAAACCTCCCACTTGAGAGACTATGGCCTTGCACTTCCCAGGACCAAGCAGTGGGCAATCCACCCACTTGAGAGACTGGGCACGAGACCCCTTTCAGAACCAGTGTAAGAAGCCATCCACTCACCCCATCCTTCCCAGGCTGAAGCACACTGGGCACAAAGCCCCCTCCAGAACCAGTGTAAGAAGCCATTCACTCACCCCATCCTTCCCAGGCTGAAGCACACTGGGCACAAGGCCCCCTCCAGAACCAGTGTAAGAAGCCATCTACTCACCCCATCCTTCCCAGGATGAAGCACACTGGGCACAATGCCCCCTCCAGAGCTAGTGGAAGAAGCCATCCACTCACCCCATCCTTCCCAGGATGAAACACACGGGCACAAAGCCCCCTCTAGAACCAGTGGAAGAAGGCATCCACTCACCCCATCCTTGCCAGGATGAAGCACACTGGGCACAAGGCCCCCTCCAGCACCAGTGGAACAGCCATCCACTAGAGAGACTGTGGCCTTGCACTCCCCAGGACCAAGCAGTGGGCAAACCACCCACTTGAGAGACTGTGGCCTTGCACTCCCCAGGACCAAGCAGTTGGCAGTCCACCCACTTGAGAAACTGTGGCCTTGCACTCTTAAGGACATCGCACAGGGCATGTAGCCCCCTCCAGGACCAGTGGCGTTGTACCATCTTCCGGCTGAGGTGCCCCCCATTCCCCATCCCCCTGATGTGCCTATGTATTTTCGACCTGATGCCTCTGCAGTGTTCTCTCCGTGTTGTTGCAGGAGTGAGGTGGGGCCTTGGCCTATGTGTTGAGGCCCTGTGACCCACGGATATTGAGGACTGGGCAGTGTCCCTCCATTTGTAAATATGTATATACGTTTGTATTTTGATGCACTTATTCATGTTATTTTATCGTATTACACTCACTTTCTTCCAATCTTTTTGTCCTTGCCCCAGAAAAGGTGGCGGATAGGCCTGTCTTAATACAGTGGGCGGTACATTGTCTTCCGCTTGGCTGTTGGCGGTTACCACTGTGGTGCTTCTTGCTACCTTTGGGGCGGTCGGAGTGTTAAAGTGGCTGTCTGTCTGAGCGGTTTCCGCCGTGGTCATAATTCAATTTTTTTTTACCGCCGGCCTCTTGGCGGTATTACCACTGCTTTATTACCGACCACCAGGGTTGTAATGAAGGCCATAGTTAATCCCAATCTGTAGGAAATGAAATTGGCCATAAGGAAATCATGAAGTAGCACTGTGGATTTTACGATCTAACATTAGTGAAGTGACTATATTGGCTGTGTCTAATTACTTATACCTTGTCGAGAGGGTGAACGCAGGTTAAATACCCCGATTTTAAGGTTCAAGGGTGGTTTTATTATGTATAGGATTTGATGACATTTTTAAAATGACGCAGTCATTTTTTAAACTGTAGTGCTGTATATGTTTGGTTGTGTATAACGTATTTACGTTTTGTGGAGGTTTCACCTGAGATAAATATTAATAATAATCTGTTGTAGAGGATAAAGTGGATAAATATAGTTATTTATTGACACAGTCTAACAAAATCACACTTTTGCAAGGCATTTAGGGGGTCATTAGGACCCTGGCGGAAGGCGGAGAAGCGGCGGTAAGACTGCCAACAGGCTGGCGGTCTTTTTTTTTGTATTATGACCATGGCGGTTACCGCCATGGTCATCCGCCGGTTCTCCGTTCTGCCCGCCGGGCTGGAGACCTGGGCCTCCAGGCCGGCGGCCGTCACTATACCGCCGGCGGTATTTTGACCCGGCTTACCGCCGTGGATTTCCTGCAGTTTGAACTGCCATGAAATCCATGGCGGTAAGCACTATGAGTGCCAGGGAATTCCTTCCGTGGCACTGATAGGGGTCTCCCCCACCCCCCACCCCACCCCGACTCCCTCCCCTACACCCCCCACCACCCCTGCCACCCCCCAAAGGTGGCAGGGCCCCCCTCACCACCCCCAACCCCCAACATCACAGAACTCACACACACACGACACGCACGCATGCACCACCAACACACACACGCACACACACCGACATACATGTCTACATCCCCACACACAGTCAGACACGCACACCCACATACAAACATACACGCACACATCCATACAGACATACCCACAGACATACACGCACTCATTCCCAAAACACGCAACACCCCCGCAAGCATACTCGCACTCACACACCCCCTCTACATACACAGACGCACAACCACATGCCCCCACACAACACCCTCTCACCCCCTCCCCTAACGGACGATCGACTTACCTGTTCCGTCAATCCTCCAGGAGGGGACGGGAGCCATGGGGGCTGCTCCGCCGACACCACACCGCCAACAGAACACCGCCACAGCGAATCACAGGACGTGATTCGGTGGGCGGTGTTCTGTTGGCGTGGCGTTGAAGGTGGAGCAACCTCCACTTCCCCGCCGCCCGCCAGTATGGCTGTTGGTGGCTCTCCGTCGGAAAAAGGACAGAGAGCAGCCAACAGTCATAATACGCCGAGGGCAAACCGCCACTACTGTCGGTCTTCAGCACGGCGGTCGAGGTTGTAATGACCACCTTAATTTGAAGTAAAATTCCTTTGCTGCAAATGGTACACATCTTAACTGAAAGTGAAACTCATAGAGCAAATGGTTATCTGGAAAACTGGAAAAAACTCAGGGCCTAATTTAGCATTTAGCAGTTGGGGTACCCTGTTACAAACATAATGCATACCCTGTTCACTGTACTACAAGTCAATTATATCCTATGTTTAAGAAATTGGTTAATTGGCTGAGAGGGTAGAAGCCCCACTAAAGCAACAGCCACAATTCTTGTCTGGGAGAACCACAAGAGCAACTAAATTAACCTGTGCTTAACCCTCCGGTAACTTGCCACCAAAGCAGTTAGGCTAAACTTAGGGGCAATGCATAAAGTATACATACAGCACAAAAGTAGTAATGAAGTGGAAACACCGCACAAACAAATCCCACGCTCATTTGGGAAAGTAGAGTAAATTTCAATAAATAAAATGATACCAGAACCACAAAAATCCAATTTGTTGAACTGGAGATATTCAGTTTTAAAGTTGTATGTGAAAATAGCACCTAAAAGCACAAAGCCCCATTTGTGTTCATCTGATCGCATAAGACCGAGGGAAAGTCACAAACTAAGGCTACCTGTGATGGAGTGCAGGTTGGATGCAGGGACGAGGTTAGACTCACTGGAAAGTTGCCCCTTGAGTCTGGATCAAAGAGTTCCATTTGCTGTGGAAGAGGAGGCCGGCAGGAGGAGGTAGAGCATTGCGGATGGTCCTTGTGAAGAGCAGAATGTCCGTTGCTGTAACACGAGGGACTGCATGGCGGATGGTTGTTGATATAGCTCCACATTAGCAGTCATTGCCGGATTACATTGCAGTAGCTCGAAGTGCAGCACTTGTATTGTGGGTTGCTGTAGTACGAACAGCAGGTGTCACCGGAGTTTCACATTGGCATTTATTGCAGGTAACACAATCATGGGGTGAACAAACTTGTTTGTAATCACGAAGAGCTCAAACTTAGGGATTTTCTCCTTTTCTTGCCCAGGCGAACACTCTGGTGCTAGCCAAGGATCCAGGACCTGGGAAGGGCATGTGAGACTCACTCCAGCAGAGGCCAGCAGGGCTCAGGTTGTCCAGTTGCAGGCCCAGGCAGGTCCAGTTGAAAATGGTCAGCTGGACAGTCTGGAGCTTGTTGTGTCCATATAGCTCACACATGAGATCAGCTAACTGACCCTTGGAGTCACTCTGGGTTAGCCTGGGATGATGGTAAACAGTTTCAGTCTTTTTTCTTAGATAGCAAGGAGGCCCTTAAGGAGCAAGATAGTCCTCTGGCAGAAGGGCACTCCTTCTTTGGTAATGTCCACAGGTCCAGGAGTGTTGTGATAAATGACTCTGGAGGACCAATATTTATACCTGGTGCCAGCCTTTATGTGCCTAACCTCCATATCTGATCCTTCCTCTGTCAAGTCTCCTAACTGTCTGGGGGCGACATAAGGCAGGCAGGCACTCTTGGTGTCAGATTTCTCTGTGTTCATGAGAGGCAAAGTCCTTTGAAGTGCAAGTGGGGCTCATAGTCATACTGCCAGGATGGACAATCCTGTCTACACTTAAGACCTCTGTGTGTCACTGCCCAGAAGCAATACATAAACCACAATAGCAGAGCTATTAACTATCAAATGACCCAGGATACTGGTAGTAGGCACACATGGGTAGGACAAGAAAAGGTAAACTTTCCAAAAGTGATATTTACAGAATTGTAGCTCAAATTTCAACTTCACTATTGAAGAGGGTTTATATTACAATTCGTTTGAGTGTGAGCAACATATTTCTATTTAATACCCATCCAAGGTTATCACTTATCAGACGTAATAAGGTAACACAGTGTTAGTCAATGGGAGAGATATGCCTTACAACTGTGAAAAATGCTATTAG
This sequence comes from Pleurodeles waltl, assembly GCF_031143425.1. NCBI lineage: Eukaryota > Metazoa > Chordata > Amphibia > Caudata > Salamandridae > Pleurodeles > Pleurodeles waltl. The sequence goes on along the minus strand of NC_090437.1, from coordinate 81,950,781 downwards.
GAGTTTTTTACTGGCAGGATATGTAAAACGTACTGTGAAAGTGTGTACATATTTAGAAAAATAAAGCAAAAATGTGCAGAATTAACTTGTAGGCTTATATAAAAAAATAAGTGCTTTTAAATGCAAAAATTGAAGGAGGCCACCATATTTGCATATTTACTAGTCTGAATAGCTGGAGCAACATATTCTGACAAAGCTGACCTAACTTTAAAATGGTAATGTTATATGAAATGTTTATTTTCCTGGCCTTCCCATTGACTTATTTTTCATAATGAATAATAGTTGCATAATATATTTTTGCTTCACTTTGCAAATATTCCTACTTACACAAAGAACACTGTTAACTGTTGAATACAAACTTGTCATTTAGGGCCAGATGTAGCAAAATTTTGCGAGTCGCAAATGGCCCGAATCGCAATTTGCGATCCCGCAAAATCGGAAATGGGATGCAAAAATCCCATTTCCGTAGTGCAAATAGCGATGCGAGCCATTAACGACGTGCAAACTTTGCAACCTGATTTTGCGACCTGCAAACAGGAAGTCGCAATTTGCGAGTTGCAAACCATATGAAAAAGCCACTCGCAAATTGCGACTAGTCGCAGAAAGCCCATTTTGCACACCCAAATTACCACTAAGTCAGAGCAGGTGGTAACCAGAACCAAAGTATAAAAGGAGACCCAGAAGGCATCAGGGTTACTCAAAATGGCTGAAATATATGTGATAGCAAGGAGGAGGAGAGTCCACGCCGCCCAGCAGAGGAGGAGGAGGAGGAGGAGGAGGAGGAGGAGGAGGAGGAGCCAGAGACAGGAGAGGATATACAGAACCAGGCAGACACTTTTCCAACAAACTGAGGAGGAGATATATGACAAATACAGACTCAGCAGTGCTGCAATATTAGAATTAATAGACCTACTCAATCCGCACCTTCAACACCAGACAGTGCGCGGCAGCGCCATCCCCACACATCTGCAAGTGCTATGCTCACTGCACCTCTTGGCCTCGGGTAGCTATCAGGGGGTGATTGCAGTGGCAGGTGGGGTATCCCAAAGTGCACTCTCACGGTTCTTCAGATGTTAGATGCCATACTCGCACACATGTCCAGATACATATACCTACCCAGGAATGAGGCAGAAATTAACAGTACCAAGTTGGTATTCCACAGACTTGCCAACTTCCCTCATGTAATAGGGTGTGTGGACGGGACACATAGACAAATTTGCCCACCTGCAAATCTGGAATATCTGTTCCGCAATAGGAAATTTACCCACTCACTGAACATCCAGGTGGTATGTGACGGCCATTATGTCATCACTGACATGGTAGCCAAATTTCCAGGGAGTACACATGACTCTTACATTTTCAGGCACAGTGGGATACACCAACGCCAAGAACGTGGGGAGCTTGGAGACGGATATCTATTAGGTATTGCTGAATACACCCTGACGCCATACACACAGGTCACTGTAGAAAATATCCATGCCCTGCTAACATTGCTTATTTTTGCCAAACAGGTGACAGTACATATGCGCTACGACCATGGATACTAACCCCGTACCTAACACCCAGCAATGAGAATGAGAGGCGATATAACAGTGCACATCGGCGGACCAGAAATATCATAAAGAGGACCTTTGGACTGTTAAAGGCAAGATTCCGATGCCTCCACAGAAGTGGAGGTGCGCTCCAGTATGCCCCAATAACAGCATTCAAGATAGTTGGCGCATGCGCAATACTACACAACATTGCCACCAGACGTGGGCTACATCTCACCCCTGCAGACCCAGATTCGGAGGATGAGGAGCAAGAGCTACCACATTGCCAGCCTGGAGATAAAAGCATTGAAAATCAAGGCAGACAGAGACGGGACCACATTTCAACCCAATACTTTGGAAGGTAAGTGGCAACAGACACCACACTCACCAATGTCACACACAAAGAGCCCAGTTGTGTAGTGGAACAAACAAAACGTTTTAATTAGTGAACCTAATGACAAAAGAACATAACTGTCCGTAAGGGGCTTCACATGTACACCCTTAATGAGAACACATTAACTGCATGTGTCTCATGAGTCCTGCAGTGTTTGTGCCTACATCCTCCTCCTGGTTCGCCCAGCATGGCTCGTCCCAGGTGGGTCAGCTGATCCCTGACATGCACTGCCACTCCGCAGTACACGTGTGTCTGTGGCAGATACACTGCTGATAGTGGAC